>NC_138736.1:24428202-24472867 GCF_965113295.1 Leuciscus leuciscus | reverse complement strand
ATCTCGAAAATTGATAAAATAAATGTACATGCGACTTATGAATTATGACCATGCGTTATAAATATTAATATTCCCTATATTCTTGAGCTAATTCACATTTACCCCGAGTCGTTTACGTTACATTATTATGGTGGAGAATCCAAAAGCAGTTTCAAACTTTGTTTGGTGGACAAATTCAGTTTCAGTTGAATGTGTATTATGGCTATTTAATAATTGTACGCGCGTTTTGAAGTGTGAGATAAGTCGCCAAGGCGAACTCACCCAGCTGATCGCGGGCACAAAGCCAGCCCAGCTCTGCTAAAACTGCAGTTCATGACATTACATCTGTCTCTGTAAAGACGAAGCAAAACTCTTTGCAGTTGATACATGTAACATGATTTAAACCGACTAAATGAAGACGAAGGATCTCTTTTAGGACGAAGACGTAAATCTGATAGTTTTCAGTCGTAATAGGCCTTATGATATACAATACGTTAACGATAACTCCTGGTCAGAAATTGGCCTCGCGATCCAATTTCGTAAACCTACGCAAAAATCATAAAAGTGCTATTTTGATTAATGCTTATGGGAGATGAGCAGATGATAAGTCCTGCTCACAGCTGTTCTGATGCCTGGTGTGCTCACAGCTTAAGTAAATAGATGTTCAACGCCTGTTTGCTCACAGTTTCTAGTGATTAAAACACGAAGTTTTAATACCTGTTGTTATGTAAACCGTTTTATATGTATAATATGTAATTGGAGGCCAGTTTTATGAATTAAGAAAACGGATGATAATCCCTGTTCTCCTTCTTTAAACCGTCTCATGTGTATAATATATAATGTGTAAATTGGAGACCAGTTTTATGAATTAAGAAAAGATGATAATCCCTGTTCTTATTCTAAAACCGTCTCAATGTGTAATGCATAATGTGTAATTCCTGTTAGTCACATGTTGTGAAACTCGCGTCAGTCTTCCGCATGCAACAGAAGCGCAAAACACCACGTGATTCCAAAAAAAAAAATCTGCTGAATTACGCCACTGACCGACACTAGAGGGCAGCCTCTAAGTCTGGGGCAGTTCTCAAATTACGCGCCCCCAACCGACGTCATCCTGCGTGAGCGTCGCCTCCCACTGACGTCAGCCTGCGCGAGCGCAACTACGCCATCTCGTGGCGTTCTAAGATAATACCTGCTTTCAATTTCTTTTTCTCTCTGCATTCATTTTCTCTCTCAAATACTTAACTGCATTCAAGCTTAGCTTATGCTGATATTATTTGGAGTTAGACAATTCCTTTTTCTGTTTTTGACTGTCACACTTTAAGTTAAGTTCGGGAAAAAAAAAAGGAAAACTTTTCGAATTAAAAACTTAGATTTGATTCACTCAGTTCATTGATAAGGTCCACCTAGGAAGAAGCACGCCACCGTGTGGCGATCTTGGGTCGACTTATCAATATCTGTTTAACCCCCAGCCTGCAATTGAAGTGTCTCATTGCCACCCTTTTCGTTTGATTATTTTTTTTTTTATAATCAATACTAATAACCTCAGTGTTATTGTAAGGATTATAGGAAGTCATTCTGAATTTCAGTTTTGATTATTTTTAGTATTGATACATCACTGTTATCATTCCGATTTTCTTTCCTTCCTTATTATTATTATTTTGGACCTCTCCTTGCATGCTTATTTGAATTTTAATTTAAACTAGTTTGAATTTTAATTTAAATTGTGTTCACTAACAACCAGGTGGACCACGGAGAAGGAATACGCCCCTTTCCCTTGTGGCACAAACCCACTGCAGGGCCTATCCCTCTGCCTGCGTCCCAAGCCTGTGTTGTTTATTTGAATTTTATTTCATTGATAATTTTTTTTTCTCTTTCCCCAGCCTTTTCAAAGGGGGGGTAGGTTATTCCGATAATTAACCATCGGTTATCATAATTCCTTTGCATTGTATCATTATTTTAGTAAAGCCTTTGCCTCTGACCCCTGCATACATATTTACTCAATTTGATGAAAACAGAAAGCCTTAATTCACTTTAAGTCTAACCTCTCAATCCCTTATTGTGTATCTATTGGCAGGACCCAGTCAGTGCACTGTGGTAATCCAAAAGTCATCCCTGGTGGTTTCCGGTGGGCGGGATCATCTGTCTGGCGTTACTGACACTGCACCCTGTCTGGTGTTGGGACCGTCGGAGAGTCTGACCGCGCCCGCTGGTTTCCACCTGGATGACCTCTATTCACCCCAGGTAAACTAAAATTTGATAGAACCCATCCACTTATTAGGAACCACCGAATACTAGCTATTCCTTCGGGTGTATTTTAAGTGCTTGGACTCACCTTTCTCTCTCTAAGACACACCTTCTTTCGAGGTCCTGTCCCGATAACCCACGCAATCTTCCTGGCCCGATCAGGAACTCTCGCAGTGTTAATAAGGCTTAGGCCTCTTTATTTTATTTTATTTTATCTTATTTGATTTATTTTCCTTAAATAACGCTCCCCGTGTTATTGTTTGCGACATTTCATTGCAGACCAATTCACTTCCTTGTGTTGTGTTTCCCTCTGATCTTCCCTACCTTCAACCTTGTCTCTTTCTCCACTCTGTTGTGATTTGTCTCTTTCATTTCACTTAGACACAGAACCTAAGAGAGACCCCAGGAAAAGCTGAATAATAGAGTGACGATCAAAGCGGGCGTCGCTAGACGACCCCCCCAGGCTACCGCCTGTCCAAATTTCTATTGTGGGTTTCATCCATACCCACGAAATTGGCTCCGCTAACTGTTGACATCAGTTAGCCCCGAAATTCTCATAAACGGCATAGCCCGTATGAGTATAGCTCATTAACCCTAAAACAAACTTGCATTGTGTCTCTTTTTGTGTGTGCTGTGCTTCTCTCACCACAGTAAGCAGAGATGTCGAGCTAACCCAGTCCCACAGTACCTGGACCAGTTTGAGACCTACGATCCAACCCAGAAGTACGACCACGAGCAGCTGGCCAAAATCTTCGGAAAACTCGCACTCAACCTCGTCACCAAGGCCCGGGCCAGCGAAAGGCTCAGCCTCGACATGGAACAGAAGGCAGCCGCACTACAGCTCCAGGCCACAGAAGCCCGGAAGGACCGAGCCCACACACAGAGTCGGCTAGACCAGCTAATCTTCCTGACCGAGGAAGAGGACGAGACGGACACAACGCTACAACAGGAAGTTGAAAGACTTCAAAATGCCCTGGACGATCTTCGTCGGCACACAGACCTTACCACAGAGAATCAACACCGTTCCAGGCCAGCAGATGGCAGCACGACGGTGACGGTGCTCATCCAAAGCATCGGACCGAGCGCTCGGAAAGATTCTGGAACCAGCACCACCCGCCGTCCAGAACTCCAAGCCCAGACCGTCGAAACTGAAACCACTCTCTCCAGAACACTGGTGAGGCAGAGTCTTCTTACATCACAGATGAAGACAGTGCAGCCACGTCTGACACAGACACAGAAAACGAACACTGACACCTACTGCTTCAAGGTCCTGACTGACCTGCAGTTGAGTAACCAAACCAATGTCTGCGCCACATACAGACAACCCACCCACCCACCCTAACCATTGCAGTGATTACACAGCACAAACGAACTTTACCAACTACACTGCACGCCTCAGAGCCGCTAAAACGCTACCTCCGCTGTGTACAAAGAAAGTCATGCGGGCCTCTGATGAACAGACTTTTCCTATGCCACCACTTACCCCTCCACCACCCTCGCAGGCCATCCGAGCTCACTGACAACCAGTGCCTCAGACAGCTGTCTGCCACCACGCACATGTTGCGTTCACAAGACTTCAATACGCATTGTGCACCTGTTGCCATCACAGCGCCACAGCTCGTAAAGCCACAAAGCACAAGGGGGGGGGGGGGCAGGCGTAACAATGACGCCACATGTGCCAAAAAGCCATGCATGGGACATCAAAGCATGTGGCATACCAACCTCAGCGAACCAAAAAGACTGTCCTAAACCAACTAAGGACCTCCATCGCTGGAATTTTTTTTTTTCTCCTTCTCTCTCTCTCTCTCCCTATCGCCTCTAACAGGATGCAGGCCGCAGTGGTTCGCGAGAAAGCAGCCACACTCACCAGGTCTGGCATCCGGCATCGCACGGAGAGAGCAACCCTGAGTCCTGAACACCAAGGCAGGACTCGCACTCAACACAGTCCCTCCAAGCATGGGCAACCGCCCAGCCTGAACACCTCACCTGTGTCCATACCTGGACCGCAGCTGACGCTGCGCTGTGTACCTCCACAGCAACCGACCACGCCCTGACTCCTGTCTTGGCTTTCACCCTGTACCAGACCCTACCAAATGTGAGCAGCCACAGCAAAGCTCACAAAGCCGTGTCTGGTGGTTTCCTATGGAACCGCAAAAAGGGGGTCCCGATCCGGGGCTCGCCTAAACCTCATTTGACCTGAGTCCTCAGTCATCAGCCGCTTGCCATCGACCATTGCGCTAATTTGTTGTTCGATAAAGTCCTTCCGAGGTCTTTATCTAACAAAAAGGGGGATATGTAACGACTATGGCTCGATGGTGTGAGCTTCAAAGACATTACTGACATTCCGATCTCAACAGAAAACCCGCTCTGAACACACACACACGTACACACACACACACACACACACACACGAAAGCCACTAAAGTGCAACGTCATGCAGAAATATGGCTCTTGAATGTATACCTTCCGATATGTATGTGTGTGATTAGCTTTGCCTTATAATAGAGGTGTGTTTTGCTAGAGTAAAATCTTTAATTCTGAAGATTCATTGAAAGAATATTCACTCCATAGTGTTGTAACCCTAACTCAGACCATAAAACTTTACGACCCAAGCCTCAAAGGCATTCCAGAACACACACACACACACACACACACACACACACACACACACACACACACACACACACTCTGGAACTTTGGAAACAGATATTCTTCCACATAACAAGCCACTGAATGTTGATATGTATTCCTATGTTTCTCAAAGTGTCGTCACTTGCCATAACGGAAACACTGACAACTTTATTGTGTGTTTAATCAAACTTTATTTGTGTGTAATTATGCATATAAGTGTAACGTTATGTGTCCCCAATCTTTACCTGTCATAATTAATATCTCTGTAATCCTCTCCCTCTCACGGAGACGAATCTTGACTGCAAGGTACAATAATATGCATTTGATTCCAGGAAATATCATATTTCTAAGTATGAATCCTTTCCCTCATAAGACATATGGTAAAAGGGGGCGTGTTTTTCTTCACACAAAGAAGACTTCTTCCCGCTACAAATCAGAAGTTTTGATTCGCTCTGTCCCCAAAACAGGGCGTAAACAGATGTCTGTTAAAAGGAAGATTCTCTCTTCTCTCCTCTCTTCCAACTCAACTCATCCAACTTCTCTGGACCCTCCTCCCCGGCGCAGCGTTTCTCCAAGGAACATCTGAAGGAGGCCCTGGCCTTCTCCATCGAACGAACCCATGTTCCAGTCGTAGCTGCCGGTCTCTGCAACTAAGATTTCCAGCCTCTCCCATCCCGGGAGACGAATCTGAACTTTCTCGGTAACATCACATTCAGTGAGCTTTTCAAGCTTCCCGCGACACCGGAAGACGCAGCAGAAACAGGACACCATCCTCGCTTCTTGCATCAGCTTCAGCCTGACCAAAAAGAGCACTCGCAAGTATATTGATTCCTATAAAAGCTGTTCCAGGTGTCTAGGTCTTAGGTCTGTGATTTAAGTTACCCTTTATCTTCCCTCTATATCTTTCTTTCTTTCATTCCATTTTCATTCCGATCACGTCATGTTTGTTTAAATGTTTATGTGTTTGTTTGCATTTTTACGTACGTTTATATTTGTAGTTTATAATCTCTAGCGTGTGCCATTTTATTAATAAACCCATCTATACTTTTAATTGTCTCTGTGTTTGAAAACCCACCTTATAAAAGTCAATGAAACTTCAAGATCTAAGCTACAAGCTCGATATTGACTACCTTGAGTAGTTTTAATTCATAAACTCAGAAAGTTTGATATTCGCGGCCAGAAGATAAAACTTTCGTGGAGTTTAAAAGGGATACCCCTTCTTAACTGTAATGATCAGACAGTACAGAACAAGGTAATCTCGAAAATTGATAAAATAAATGTACATGCGACTTATGAATTATGACCATGCGTTATAAATATTAATATTCCCTATATTCTTGAGCTAATTCACATTTACCCCGAGTCGTTTACGTTACATGCTTTACAACCCTTTCCATCAAGGGGAGTTTCTCTACTCGATCCACGGATCTACCCAGTGTTTGTGTTTCAAAACACTGAGGAGGCCTGTGAAGGCCTAAGGGCTGATCTAACTGGGAGGCCTCACGAAAGGCCTACGACCGTCTAACCAGACTCAGGAGTCCAAACACTCAAAGTGACCCTCAGTGAGGGGAGCAATGGTCCACCTGGTAGGCAAACCAGGCTGTAGGCAGAAAAGAGGTTCCGGGAGGGAACCCGTAGCAGAGGGCGAACGCTTTAGTTGAGCCAGGGCACAAGCCCGCTTTCAGCAGCTGCCTAATAAGGCCAGCTGGACTGATAGCAAGCGGCCACTAGCTTCCAGAACCCAGCATCGTTGGGAGACCACTCACAGGGAGGCCTGGTGAGGCCTACTACATGATAACCACAGTATGTGGGGAACTCACCTTCAGGGAGGCCTGGTGAGGCCTACTACCTGATAACCACTGCATGTGGGGAACTCACCTTCAAGGAGGCCTGGTGAGGCCTACTACCTGAGAGCTCACATTCAGGGAGGCCCGGTGAGGCCTGCTACCTGAGAGTCACAGTCTGAGTGAACTCACCTTCAGGGAGGCCTGGTGAGGCCTACTACCTGAGAGCTCACATTCAGGGAGGCCCGGTGAGGCCTACTACCCGATAGTAAGTCATCCTGATCACCATCTTAAGTGGGAATTCACATTCAGGGAGGCCTGAGAAGCCTACTACCTGACAGCAACTGGTAGTTATGAGCCCAGAGTCCGGGTATAGTTCCAAGGCGGCCTGCTAAGGCCACCCAGCTGGGGACTCGCCTATCAGGGAGGCCCGGTTGGGCCTACTAGCTGATAGCAAGTCAATTCTGCTACAAAGGTACACTGTTGGGTCCAGCCACAGGACCACAACGTTAGGACTCACCTCCGAGAGAAGGCCCGTTTAAGGCCTATTACACATCAGTGAGTCAACTGCCCGAACCACCAAGGCCAACCACGAGAAGTAGGCTGGCCTACAGCGCCCTCTTGGGGGCTGACCATTCAAGGAGGCCTGCTGAGGCCTACTACCTAATGGTGCAGCCTTCGTTGGCAGATAAGCTGTTTACACAGCGCCTACAGCATTTTGGTACCTAATTACATTGCCCATGGCAGTGTACTCAGCAATAGTGCTAGCACCCCTTAAACAATAGGGGAGTACAACATACGCCCCTCTGCGTCAATGGAGGCCCCAGAGTCAGGGGCCTAACATCTGTAAGCATGGGTGTCAGCTCATGGCAATGCTCTGGCTTCAGGGGAGCGTACTTCGCTTAGAACTTTCCGCTCGACCCGAGCCATAGTGGCGCGAGGTAGGATAATACAGAACTAAAGTGAGGAACTCAGACCGACCCTGTAACACAGGGGAAACTCTCACCTCACCCTGAGTTTTAACAGGGTGTAGGCCTGCCAGCGGCTCTAAGGGTGACAGAATGTATCTGTACCCACCCTAGGGGAGTGAGGCTTGCTTGTGAGCCAACACCGACAACCCGACGCTCGAGCTGTAACTCAGCGAGGTAAATGAGCCTAACCTGGCGGCCCAAGTCCGTACTAGTTCTGCACGGCAAGGTCGGGCAGACAAACCTAGTGTCTTTGTGAGATTCTTTCTTACAAGACGGCCTAACCCTGCCAATAAAGTATTGCGCCGGGGAGGCCCAATTGAGGCCTACCCCGAATCTTTATAAACCAAGCCTCTGCACCACGCTGCATTACTATTGTCGCCCCAGAATGCAGAGAAGGGGGCGGGCCTTGGCCTAACGACTCCATGGGAGAAGGCTGCATACAGGGATTCTTGAAGTCCATATTCACAAAGTGAAGGATCAGTGCAGAAACGCTTCAGCAGAAACGCCTCCAATATCCCTGGCATAGCCTAAGCCAGCTATAGAGGCGGCCCTGGTGAGGGCCTGCCTGCAAGCATAGATCTACCTGAGGGCTCGTAGGAGCCACAGCCTTACTAGAAAAATAGTTACATTTTAAAGGGGGCTGCAGAATCGCTCAGCCCACTGAAAACCCCAAACAGAGCTCAGAGGGGCGATGTACTCAGGAAGGAAGTGCAACGGACCCGTGGGCCGGACATAAGATCTATCTGAAGCTCCAGCGTCAGTCCAAACTCCAGTAAACACTTCTAAGAGAGAGACCAACTACTCTACCCTGAGGTGGCTAACAGCACAGGGGCTAACACAGTTCACAACACAAGAGAAGCCCACACTTTAGCTGGTGCTTCTTCCTATCGTTCTAGCCACCTAAGGGGAACTTCAGGGCCCTTACAAATCCAAAATGTACCTTACCTTATGACTTTGACATGACCCCATAGCTCTATACAGGGAACGAGGTCTGTAGAGAGATACATATTAGTATTTATTTTTCACAAAATTACTCTTTTGGTAGACCAGTCAGCTCACCTGCGGCATGCGGAGCGAAGACTCGCCAGATAGTTCTTTATGAACCTGGGGTCCATCACTTTACATGCCTGAAAGAGGCGCTCTCACTAACCAAGTCTGGGCGGGCCATCAGAACATTGTTCTCATCATAGGCCCCGCCCCAGGCCTGATGTAATGAACGCCTAGGGAGTCGGAAACAGAGGGGAGGGCAGATTTTATGACCCTCTGAGGAGGTCATCCCTCACCGACGCTGTCGTTTGTTGTGGATGACCTCCCTCAAATCCCTCCTGTTGCGGGAGTCACGCCTCTTCTGCGCCCTGCTCCTCCCAGGAGGGGGCGCACGAGAGGTGACGCTGGCTCGCTGGCCCTGCCTACGATCCTCAGACCGAGAAGGGCCAGGTCCTCCCGCCTGCCTGGGCGTGGACGCGGATCTCAGCGGTATACAGGTTTTAAACGCCGCTGAGCGCGCCTTCGCCTCCCTGAACTTCCCCACCACCGCCTCTACGGAGGTGCCGAAGAGTTCAGAGGGCGAAACCGGCGAATCGAGGAGAAAGGCCTTCTCTTTCTCCCCGATGCCGGCTAGATTTAGCCACAGATGTCTCTCTGTGGCCACCATCGCTGCCGGCGGCACGCTCCATTACATCCACCAGCTCTGCGTACACGGGGCAGGGTGGCTGAGAGGGTTCGGGCTCCACCTGAATGATCTCCTCATCATCCATCACCTGCTCGTCCTGAAGAGCACCCGCTGCAGGAATAGTCTGAGAAAAATCTTCTTCGTCATCCACCTGCAACTCACCCTCGTCATCCGCCGAATCATCTGAGAGGTGAACACCCCTCTCAAGGCGATCGGCGAGATCCCTCTGGGAACCCCATGACGCAAGTCGCCGCTCTGCCTCAGCGCGAGCGGGACCTGAGTCACGAGGTACAGATGGTGAGCCCTCCTCACTCGAGAAGAGGGCTAGACGAGAGCGGAGCGTTCTCAACGGAAAACACTCACAGTTTGCACAGGCGGCTCCCTCAAGAACCGCCTGTGCGTGCTCTTTGCCCAGACAAAGAACGCACAGTTCGTGTGTATCAGCCGGCGTCAAATACCTTGGACACGGGTCTGCACATTTCCGGAAGCTTTCAGCCTTCTCCGTGCGTTTCATTTTCTTTTTTCACGATTCCTCTAGTGATATATTCAAACAGACAGTCCCTGAAGACGATAAGATGATTGTCATGTTTGCAAGGCGCCCTTTTATACTTGCAGGTCGCACGTTAATCATTCACGTTAATGATTCACGGGCTGTCGCCGATCAATGTGATTGCCATGATTTTATAGTGATTTCAGACACCTGTCACGCCTGAGGCGTTCCCCAAAGCGTCATCGACGCAGTGCGAGTTCCCTTTCGAAAGGGAACTTGACGAGCATATGTGTCAGAACATGGTGAGGAAGCATACAGAGTTTCATGGAGATCGGACCATAGGTGGCGCTATAACTGGCAAAAAGCCTTCATTCTTATTAGGGGTTCAAGCATGAAACGCTGAAACCCTATTGTAATTGTAAGGTATTTGTAAAACGCATCGTGCAGGACAAACCGTAAGGCCTAGAGATGTGAAACCTGGCCAGATGGTAGGCCTCAATTTGGGGACAACCTATCAGAGTATGACCCCGATTGGCCCATAGGTGGCGCTACAGCAACCAAAAGTTCAAAATTGCTCATAACTCTTAGACCGTTTGTCCCCGGATCAAGTGTCTTATATCGTTGGAATCCTTGGCTCAAGGTGGACAAAATGGCTATCTCCGATTTGGATGTAGACAGGGAAAATGTTCTGCTATGTCGAATTTTGTCCAAAACCTACTTTTGCGAACTAGTCCCTGGTTTTTCGCCCGATCGGAACCAAACCAGTCTAGGACAATACTCTGGACTCTCTAGATCAATAATTATCAAAAACAAGTTGAACTTTGGCATTTGGGTGACTGTAACAGGATCATTTAAAAAAGGGGCATGGCAAAAAAACACTCAAAAGCCTATAAATCCCAAAGGAAAACTCAGAACTTCACAAAAATTGACGAGCATATGTGTCAGAACATGGTGAGGAAGCATGCAGAGTTTCATGGAGATCGGACCATAGGTGGCGCTATAACTGGCAAAAAGCCTTCATTCTTATTAGGGGTTCAAGCATGAAACGCTGAAACCCTATCTTAATTGTAAGGATTTGTAAAACGCATCGTGCAGGACAAACCGTAAGGCCTAGAGACGTGAAACCTGGCCAGATGGTAGGCCTCAATTTGGGGACAACCTATCAGAGTATGACCCCGATTGGCCAATAGGTGGCGCTACAGCAACCAAAAGTTCAAAATTGCTCATAACTCTTAAACCGTTTGTCCCCGGATCAAGTGTCTTATATCGTTGGAATCCTTGGCTCAAGGCGGACAAAATGGCTATCTCCGATTTGGATGTAGGCAGGGAAAATGTTCTGCTATGTCGAATTTTGTCCAAAACCTACTTTTGCAAACTAGTCCCTGGTTTTTCGCCCGATCGGAACCAAACCAGTCTAGGACAATTCTCTGGACTCTCTAGATCAATAATTATCTAAAAAAAGCAACCACCCAGAACACCCTAGCAACCGCCTAGCAACAACCTAGCAACCACCAAAAATAGCTTAGTAACCGCCTAGCAACACCTTAGCAACCACCCAGCATAACCTAGCAACACCATAGCAACCACCCAGAACACCCTAGCAACCGCATAGCAACCACCCAGAACACCCTAGCAACCACCCAGAATACCTCAGCAACTGCCTAGCAACACCATAGCAACCACCCAGAACACCCTAGCAACCACCTGGCAACCACCCAAAACACCCTAGCAACCGCCCAAAATACCCTAGCAAAACCATAGCAACCACCCAGAACACCCTAGCAACCACCCAAAATACCTTAGTATCTGCCTAGCAACACCAAAGCAACCACCCAGAACACCCTAGCAACCACCTAGCAACCACCCAAAAATACCTTACCAACCCCCTAGCAACACCTTAGCAACAGCATAGCAACCACCCAGAACACCCGAGCAACCGCCTAGCAACACCTTAGCAACCACCCAGAATACCCTAGCAACAGCATAGCAACCACCCAGAACACCCTAGCTACCACCTAGCAACCACCCAGAATACCTTAGCAACTGCCTAGCAACACCATAGCAACAACCCAGAACACCCTAGCAACCGCCCAAAATTCCCTAGCAAAACCATAGCAACCACCCAGAACACTCTAGCAACCACCTAGCAACTACCCAGAACACGCTAGAAAACACCCAAAACAGCCTAGCAACCACCCATAACATCCTAGCAACCACCCAAAATATCCTAGCAACCACCCAGAATACCCTAGCAACCGCCTAGCAACCGCCTAGCAACCACCCAGAACACCCTAGCAACCGCCCAAAATACCCTAGCAACACCATATCAACCACCCAAAAGACCCTAGCAACCACCCATAATATCCTAGCAACCGCCAAGCAACCACCCAGAATACCCTAGCAACCACCCAGGACACCCTAGCAACCACCTAGCAACCACCCAGAATACCTTAGCAACCACCTAACAACACCATAGCAACCACCCAGAATACCCTAGCAACCACACAAAACAGCCTAGCAACCACCCAGAACACCCTAGCAACCACCTAGCACCCACCCAGAATACCTTAGCAACCACCTAACAACACCATAGCAACCACCCAGAACACCCTAGCAACTGCCTAGCAACCACCCAGAATACCTTTGCAACCGCCTAGCAAGACCATTGCAACCACCCAGAACACCCTAGCAAACACCTAGCAACAGCATAGCAACCACCCAGAACACCCTACCAACCACCCAGAATACCTTGGCAACCGCCTAGCAACACCCTAGCAACCACCCAGAATACCTTAGCAACCGCCTAGAAACACCATAGCAACCACCTTTAACACCCTAGCAACCACCTAGCAAATACCCATAATACCCTAGCAACCGCTTAGCAACACCCTAGCAACCACCCAAAATACCTTAGTAACTGCCTAGCAACACCATAGCACCCCCCAGAACACCCTGGCAACTGCATAGCAACAACCCAGAACACCCTAGCAACTGCCTAGCAACACCATAGCAACCACCCAGAACACCCTAGCAACGGCCTGGCAACCACCCAAAACACCTTAGCAACCAACCAAAATTCCCTAGCAAAACCATAGCAACCACCCAGTACACTCTAGCAACCACCTAGCAACCACCCAGAACACGCTAGTAACCACCCAAAATACCTTAGCAACCACCTAGCAACACCCTAGCAACCACCCAAAACAGCCTAGCAACCACCCATAACATCCTAGCAACCGCCTAATAACCACCCAAAACATTCTAGTAACCACCCGGAACACCCTAGCAACCACCCAAAATACCCTAGCAACCACTCAAAATAACCTAGCAACCGCCTTGCAACCACCCAAAATACCCTAGCAACCGTCTTGCATCCAACCAGAAGACCCTAGAAACCACCCAAAATATCCTAGCAACCACTTAGCAACCACCCAGAATACCCTAGCAACCACCCAGAACACCCTAGCAACCGCCTAGCAACCACCCAGAATACCTTAGCAACCACCTAGCAACACCATAGCAACCACCCAGAACACCCTAGCAACCGCCTAGCAACCACCCAGAATACCTTAGCAACCACCTAATAACACCATACCAACCACCCAGAACACCCTAGCAACTGCCTAGCAACCACCCAGAATACCTTGGCAACCGCCTAGCAACACCCTAGCAACCACCCAGAATACCTTAGCAACCGCCTAGCAACACCATAGCAACCACCTTGAACACCCTAGCAACCGCCTAGCAAATACCCATAATACCCTAGCAACCGCTTAGCAACACCCTAGCAACCACCCAAAATACCTTAGTAACCGCCAAGCAATCCCATAGCAGCCACCCAGAACACCCTAGCAACCACCTAGCAACCCCCTAGCAACCACCCAAAATACCTTAGTAACTGCCTAGCAACACCATAGCAACCCCCCAGAACACCCTGGCAACCGCATAGCAACAACCCAGAACACCCTAGTTATCACCTAGCAACCACCCAGAATACCTTAGCAACTGCCTAGCAACACAATAGCAACCATCCAGAACAACCTAGCAACGGCCTGGCAACAACCCAAAACACCTTAGCAACCGCCCAAAATTCCCTAGCAAAACCATAGCAACCACCCAGTACACTCTAGCAACCACCTTAGCAACCACCCAGAACACTCTAGTAACCACCCAAAATACCCTAACAACACCCTAGCAACCACCCAAAATACCCTAGCAACCACTCAAAATATCCTAGCAACCGCCTAGCAACCACCCAAAATACCCTAGCAACCACTTAGCCTAGCAACCACCCAGAACACCCTAGCAACCGCCTAGCAACCAACCATAATACCCTAGCAACCGCTTAGCAACACCCTAGCAACCACCCAAAATACCTTAGTAACTGCCTAGCAACACCATAGCAGCCACCCAAAATACCTTAGCAACCGCTAACAAAACCCTAGCAACCGCCCAAAATATCTTAGCAACCACCTAGCAACACTCTAGCAACCACCTAGCAACCACCCAAAATACCTTAGCCTCCGACTAGCAACACCATATCAACCACCCAGAACACCCTAGCAACCGCCTGATTACTAGGGTGTTCTGGGTGGTTGCTAGGCGGTTGCTAGGGTATTTTGGGTGGTTGCTAGGGTCTTCTGGGTGGTTGGCTATGGTGTTATGGATGGTTACTAGGGTGTTTTGGGTGGTTGCTAGGGTGTTGCTAGATGTTGACAGGGTGTTCTGGGTGGTTGCTATGGTGTTGCTTGGCGGTTGCTAGGGTGTTCTGGGTCGTTGCTAGGCGGTTGCTAGGGTGTTCTGGGTGGTTGCTATGGTGTTGCTAGGCGGTTGCTAGGGTCTTTTGGGTGGTTGCTAGGGTGTTGCTAAGCGGTTGCTAAGGTATTTTGGGTGGTTGCTAGGGTGTTTCTAGGAGGTTGCTATGGTGTTGCTAGGCGGTTGCTTAGGTATTCTGGGTGGTTGCTAGGCGGTTGCTAGGATATTTTCAGTGGTTGCTATGGTCTTTTGGGTGGTTGCTAGGCGGTTGCTAGGGTATTTTGGGTGGTTGTTAGGGTGTTCTGGGTGGTTGGTAGGATGTTATGGTTGATTACTAGGGTGTTCTGGGTGGTTGCTAGGCGGTTGCTAGGGTATTTTGGGTGGTTGCTAGGGTCTTCTGGGTGGTTGGCTATGGTGTTATGGATGGTTACTAGGGTGTTTTGGGTGGTTGCTAGGGTGTTGCTAGGCGGTTGCTAAGGTATTCTGGGTGGTTGCAAGGTGGTTGCTAGGGTATTTTGGGTGGTTGCTAGGGTATTCTGGGCGGTTGCTATGGTGTTGCTAAGGTATTCTGGGTGGTTGCTAGGCGGTTGCTAGGATATTTTCAGTGGTTGCTATGGTCTTTTTGGTGGTTGCTAGGCGGTTGCTAGGGTATTTTGGGTGGTTGTTAGGGTGTTCTGGGTGGTTGCTAGGATGTTATGGTTGATTACTAGGGTGTTCTGGGTGGTTGCTAGGGTATTTTGGGTGGTTGCTAGGGTGTTGCTAGATGGTTGATAGGGTGTTCTGGGTGGTTGCTATGGTGTTGCTAGGCGTTTGCTAGGGTGTTCTGGGTGGTTGATATGGTGTTGCTAGTCGGAGGCTAAGGTATTTTGGGTGGTTGCTAGGCGGTTGCTAGAGTGTTGCTAGGTGGTTGCTAAGATATTTTGGGCGGTTGCTAGGGTTTTGTTAGCGGTTGCTAAGGTATTTTGGGTGGTTGCTAGGGTGTTGCTAGGTGGTTGCTAGGGTATTCTGGGTGGTTGCAAGGTGGTTGCTAGGGTATTTTGGGTGGTTGCTAGGGTCTTTTGGGTGGTTGCTAGGTGGTTGCTAGGGTGTTGCTAAGCGGTTGCTAAGGTATTTTGGGTGGTTGCTAGGGTGTTTCTAGGCGGTTGCTATGGTGTTGCTAAGGTATTCTGGGTGGTTGCTAGGATATTTTCAGTTGTTGCTATGGTCTTTTGGGTGGTTGCTAGGCGGTTGCTAGGGTATTTTGGGTGGTTGTTAGGGTGTTCTGGGCGGTTGGTAGGATGTTATAGAGACAGAGCGCAACGCGTCATAATCTGAAGACCACGCCCACCAAGGGGGAAAACAAACGAACTGTCTCCATTGACTTTGCATTGCGAGAGGCTGCCTCCTTGTCATTTCTTGCTTCTAACAAAAGACAGAATAATGCCTAAAAGCTGCTGTGTGACAAGGTGTACAGCAAACAAGCTAAGAAACCCAGAAATAAGTTTTCATAAGCTGTCGACCCCAAAAAACGAGCGTTTGAGGACATAAAAGTGGATACAGGCTGGAACGAATGGGTCAATTGTGGGATCCTGACACTCAGTATGCACTAAAAATACACTACGTGTGCAGTAAGTTAAACATTTGGTCACTGGTGAGTCAAATATCCAAATGTCAGTTTTATATATTATATTTCTGTAAGATAAACTATCCTGTGTTGCCGATTACGGTTTCCTCCAGCGGGTGTACGTTAGTTCTCATAGTAATGAGACACGTGACGCTCTGTCTCAACTGCCTGTATCCACTTTTATGTCCTAAAAACACTCGTTTTTTGGGGTCGAGAGCTAATAAAAACTTATTTCTGGGTTTTTTAGCTTGTTTGCTGTACACCTTGTCACACAGCAGCTTTTAAGCATTTGTCTGTCTTTTGTTAGAAGCAAGAAATGACAAGGAGTCAGCCTCTCGCAATGCAAAGTCAATGGAGACAGTTCGTTTGTTTTCCCCCTGGGTGTGGGCGTGGCCTAAATGCGCTCTGTCTCTATGGTTGATTACTAAGGTGTTCTGGGTGGTTGCTAGGCGGTTGCTAGGGTATTTTGGGTGGTTGCTAGGGTCTTCTGGGTGGTTGGCTATGGTGTTATGGATGGTTACTAGGGTGTTTTGGGTGGTTGCTAGTGTTGCTAGGCGGTTGCTAAGGTATTCTGGGTGGTTGCAAGGCGGTTGCTAGGGTATTTTGGGTGGTTGCTAGGGTATTCTGGGCGGTTGCTATGGTGTTGCTAAGGTATTCTGGGTGGTTGCTAGGCGGTTGCTAGAATATTTAAGGTGGTTGCTAGGGTCTTTTGGGTGGTTGCAAGGCTGTTGCTAGGGTATTTTGGGTGGTTGCTAGGGTGTTCTGGGTGGTTGCTATGGTGTTGCTAGGTGGTTGCTAAGGTACTCTGGGTGGTTGCAAGGCGGTTGCTAGGGTCTTTTGGGTGGTTGCTAGGGTCTTTTGGGTGGTTGCTAGGGTGTTCTGGGTTGTTGCTAGGCAGTTGCTATGGTGTTGCTAAGCGATGGCTAAGGTATTTTGGGTGGTTGCTAGGGTGTTTCTATGCGGTTGCTAGGCTGTTCTGGGTGGTTGCTATGGTGTTGCTAAGGTATTCTGGGTGGTTGCTAGGCAGTTGCTAGGATGTTATGGGTGGTCGTTATGGTGTTGCTAGGCGGTTGCTAGGGTATTCTGGGTTGTTTTTAGGCGGTTGCCTGGGTGTTCTGGGTGGTTGCTATGTTGTTGCTAGGCAGTTGCTAAGGTATTTTGGGTGGTTGCTAGGCGGTTGATAGGGTGTTGCTAGGAGGTTGCTAGGGTGTTCTGGGTGGATGCTATGGTGTTGCTAGGCGGTTGCTAAGGTACTCTGGGTGGTTGCAAGGCGGTTGCTAGGGTCTTTTGGGTGGTTGCTAGGGTCTTTTGGGTGGTTGCTAGGTGGTTGCTAGGGTGTTCTGGGTGGTTGCTAGGCGGTTGCTATGGTGTTGCTAAGCGAGAGCTAAGGTATTTTGGGTGGTTGCTAGGGTGTTTCTATGCGGTTGCTAGGCTGTTCTGGGTGGTTGCTATGGTGTTGCTAGGTGGTTGCTAAGGTATTCTGGGTCGTTGCTAGGCGGTTGCTATGGTGTTCTGGGTGGTTGCTAGAATATTTTCAGTGGTTGCTATGGTTTTTTGGGTGGTTGAGGCGGTTGCTAGGGTATTTTGGGCGGTTGCTAGTGTGTTCTGGGTGGTTGCTAGGATATTATGGGTGGTTGCCAGGGTCTTTTGGTTTGTTGCTAGGTGGTTGCTAGGGTGTTCTGAGTGGTTGCTAGGCGGTTGCCAGGGTGTTGCTATGTTGTTGCTAGGCAGTTGCTAAGGTATTTTGGGTGGTTGCTAGGCGGTTGCTAGGGTGTTGCTAGGAGGTTGCTAGGGTGTTCTGGGTGGATGCTATGGTGTTGCTAGGCGGTTGCTAAGGTACTCTGGGTGGTTGCAAGGCGGTTGCTAGGGTCTTTTGGGTGGTTGCTAGGGTCTTTTGGGTGGTTGCTAGGTGGTTGCTAGGGTGTTCTGGGTGGTTGCTAGGCGGTTGCTATGGTGTTGCTAAGCGAGAGCTAAGGTATTTTGGGTGGTTGCTAGGGTGTTTCTATGCGGTTGCTAGGCTGTTCTGGGTGGTTGCTATGGTGTTGCTAGGTGGTTGCTAAGGTATTCTGGGTCGTTGCTAGGCGGTTGCTATGGTGTTCTGGGTGGTTGCTAGAATATTTTCAGTGGTTGCTATGGTTTTTTGGGTGGTTGAGGCGGTTGCTAGGGTATTTTGGGCGGTTGCTAGTGTGTTCTGGGTGGTTGCTAGGATATTATGGGTGGTTGCCAGGGTCTTTTGGTTTGTTGCTAGGTGGTTGCTAGGCTGTTCTGGGTGGTTGCTAGGCGGTTGCCTGGGTGTTGCTATGTTGTTGCTAGGCAGTTGCTAAGGTATTTTGGGTGGTTGCTAGGCGGTTGCTAGGGTGTTGCTAGGAGGTTGCTAGGGTGTTCTGGGTGGATGCTATGGTGTTGCTAGGCGGTTGCTAAGGTACTCTGGGTGGTTGCAATGCAGTTGCTAGGGTCTTTTGGGTGGTTGCTAGGGTCTTTTGGGTGGTTTCTAGGGTGTTCTGGGTGGTTGCTTGGCGGTTGCTATGGTGTTGCTAAGCGATGGCTAAGGTATTTTGGGTGGTTGCTAGGGTGTTTCTATGCGGTTGCTAGGCTGTTCTGGGTGGTTGCTATGGTGTTGCTAGGTGGTTGCTAAGGTATTCTGGGTGGTTGCTAGGCGGTTGCTAGGGTATTCTGGGTGGTTTCTAGGCGGTTGCCTGGGTGTTCTGGGTGGTTGCTATGTTGTTGCTAGGCAGTTGCTAAGGTATTTTGGGTGGTTGCTAGGCGGTTGCTAGGGTGTTGCTAGGAGGTTGCTAGGCTGTTCTGGGTGGTTGCTATGGTGTTGCTAGGTGGTTGCTAAGGTATTCTGGGTGGTTGCTAGGCGGTTGCTATGGTGTTCTGGGTGGTTGCTAGAATATTTTCAGTGGTTGCTATGGTCTTTTGGGTGGTTGAGGCGGTTGCTAGGGTATTTTTGGTGGTTGCCAGGGTCTTTTGGGTGGTTGCTAGGGTGTTCTGAGTGGTTGCTAGGGTGTTTTAAGGTATTTTGGGTGGTTGCTAGGCAGTTGTGGGTGGTTGTTAGGCAGTTGCTACGGTGTTCTGAGTGGTTGCTATGGTGTTGCTAAGGTGTTCTAAGGTATTATAGGTGGTTGCTAGGGTGTTCTGGGTGGTTGTTAGGCAGTTGCTAGGGTGTTCTGAGAGGTTGATATGGTGTTCTAAGTTATTCTGGATGGTTGCTAGGGTGTTCTGGGTGGTTGCTAGCCGGTTGCTAGGTTGTTCTCAGTGGTTGCTATTGTGTTCTAGGCGGTTACACACACACACACACACACACACACACACACACACACACATTAACTCACATACATATACACACACACATACACTAACTCGATAACACTTACACACTCAGAGTTTATATGCGTTACAGTTTATAAGTTAAAATTAAGTAAATTTAGTAGTTTGAAGTTTAAATTATCTTAAAGTTTATATAAGTTTGACGTTTAAAAAGTTTAAATTAGTTTAAAGTTTAATTTAGTTTGAAGTTTAAAGTATTTGAAGTTTAAAATAGTTTGAAGTAGATAGATAGATCTATCAACCACTCAAAAGACCATAGCAACCACTGAAAATATCCTAGCAACCACCCAGAACAACATAGCAACCACCTAGCAACCACCCAGAATACCTTAGCAACCGCCTAGCAACCGCCTAGAAACCACCCAAAAGACCCTAGCAACCACCCAAAATACCCTAGCAACCACCTTGCAACCACTCAGAATACCTTAGCAACCACCTAGCAACACCCTAGCAACCACCCAAAATACCTTAGCAACCGCTAACAAAACCCTAGCAACCACCCAAAATATCTTAGCAACCACCTAGCAACACCCTAGCAACCGCCTAGCAACCACCCAAAATACCTTAGCCTCCGCCTAGCAACACCATAGCAACCACCCAGAACACCCTATTAACCTCCTAGCAACACCCTAGCAACCGCCTAGCAACCACCCAAAATACCTTAGCAACTGCCTAGCAACAACATAGCAACCACCCAGAACACCCAGGCAACCGCCTAGAAACCAACCAGAATACCCTAGCAACTGCCTAGCAACACCATAATGACCACCCATAACATCCTAGCAACTGCCTAGCAACCACCCAGAATACCTTAGCAACCACCTAGCAACACCATAGCAACCACCCAGAACAGCCTAGCAACCGCATAGAAACACTCTAGCAACCACCCAAAATACCTTAGCCATCGCTTAGCAACAAAATAACAACCGCCTAGCAACCACCCAGAACACCCTAGAAACCACCCAAAAGACCCTAGCAACCACCCAAAAGACCCTAGCAACCGCCTTGCAACCACCCAGAGTACCTTAGCAACCTCCTAGCAACACCCTAGCAACCGCCTAGCAACCACCCAAAATACCTTAGCAACTGCCTAGCAACAACATAGCAACACCCAGGCAACCGCCTAGCAACCACCCAGAACACCCTAGCAACCACCTAGCAACAAACCAAAAGACCCTGGCAACCACCCATAATATCCTAGCAACCACCCAGAACACACTAGCAACCACCCAAAATACCCTAGCAACCGCCTCAACCACCCAAAAGACCATAGCAACCACTGAAAATATTCTAGCAACCACCCAGAACACCATAGCAACCGCCTAGCAACCACCCAGAATACCTTAGCAACCACCTAGCAACACCATAGCAACCACCCAGAACAGCCTAGCAACCGCATAGAAACACCCTAGAAACCACCCAAAATACCTTAGCTCTCGCTTAGCAACACCATAGCAACAGTCTAGCAACCACCCAGAACACCCTAGCAACCACCTAGCAACCACCCAAAAGACCCTAGCAACCACCCAAAAGACCCTAGCAACCGCCTTGCAACCACCCAGAGTACCTTAGCAACCGCCTAGCAACACCATAGCATCCACCCAGAACACCCTAGCAACCTCCTAGCAACACCCTAGCAACCGCCTAGAAACCACCCAAAATACCTTAGCAACTGCCTAGCAACAACATAGCAACCACCCAGAACACCCAGGCAACCGCCTAGAAACAACCCAGACTATCCTACCAACCGCCTAGCAACACCATAACGACCACCTATAACATCCTAGCAACTGCCTAGCAACCACCCAGAATACCTTAGCAACCACCTAGCAACACCATAGCAACCACCCAGAACAGCCTAGCAACCGCATAGAAACACCCTAGCAACCACCCAAAATACCTTAGCCATCGCTTAGCAACACCATAGCAACCGCCTAGCAACCACCCAGAACAGCCTAGCGACCACCTAGCAACCACCCAGAAGACCCTAGCAACCGCCTAGCAACACCATAGCAACCACCCAGAACACCCTAGCAACCACCCAAAATACCCTAGCAACAGCCTTGCAACCACCCAAAAGACCCTAGCAACCATCCAAAATATTCTAGCAACCGCCTAGCAACCACCCAGAATACCCTAGCAACCACCCAGAACACCCTAGCAACCGCCTAGCAATCACCCAAAATACCCTAGCAACCGCCTCAACCACCCAAAAGACCATAGCAACCACTGAAAATATCCTAGCAACCACCCAGAACACCATTGCAACCGCCTAGCAACCACCAAGAATACATTAGCAACCGCCTAGCAACACCATAGCAACCACCCAGAACAGCCTAGCAACCGCCTAGAAACACCCTAGCAACCACCTAGCAACCACCCAGAACACCCTAGCAACCACCTAGCAACCACCCAAAAGACCCTGGCAACCACCCATAATATCCTAGCAACCACCCAGAACACACTAGCAACCACCCAAAATACCCTAGCAACCACCTCAACCACCCAAAAGACTATAGCAACCACTGAAAATATTCTAGCAACCACCCAGAACACCATAGCAACCGCCTAGCAACCACCCAGAATACCTTAGCAACCACCTAGCAACACCATAGCAACCTCCTAGCAACACCCTAGCAACCGCTTAGCAACCACCCAAAATACCTTAGCAACTGCCTAGCAACCACCCAGAGTACCTTAGCAACCTCCTAGCAACACCATAGCAACCACCCAGAACACCCTAGCAACCTCCTAGCAACATCCTAGCAACCACCTAGCAACCACCCAAAATACCTTAGCAACTGCCTAGCAACAACATAGCAACCACCCAGAACACCCAGGCAACCGCCTAGAAACCACCCAGAATACCCTAGCAACCGCTTAGCAACACCATAACGACCACCCATAACATCCTAGCAACTGCATAGCAAAAAACATTCTGGTCCAAACTTTCTCAAGCCAACTTAAAGTTTGTCTCGACGAACTTTCGCATCTAATTATTATTACTATTATTATCTTAATAATTCTATTATTATTTCTGGTCAAAGGTTCCCTAAAAAGTTTTTAAAAAGTTGTACTTTCACAATTACATAGTGTTTAAAGGTGTATAAAACGTTGTATTTAGTTAAAATACACGTCTTTAGTGTTCATACATTGTAAAATGTTAAAACATTAATGAAAAAGTTTAAATTGCATTATCTTAAAGCTATCAAAATGTATTAGTATTAAGACATTAAACAAATATTAAAACATATCAAAACGCGTAAACACATACGTACATTTAAAAACTGACTTACGTTTTTACAATTTCACTTGTTGAAAGAAGAACAAAAGTCTTATTCTCTCCAAAGATATATCCGGTTACAATAATGTTTAAACATCATATTGTTTAACAAATAACATTATGACAATGTATATTAAAACTTTTTAAGAAATGTACAATAAAGACATAATCAGAGATGAGATCAGTGTTTTTTATTTATTAAAGAAGACAGATGTAATTTCATTACATTTTTGTCCATCACAAAAAGGAGTTAGCGTTATTTTAAGATGTTAAAAATCAATAATTTACAGAAAAGTAAATGTATCCATCCACACAGTATTTGTAAAACTGTTACATAAAACACAAACTACTTTAAAAACATTGTTAAAAAGCCTTACGTTTTTACATACCATTTGTTGAAAGAGACCCAAAAGGTATATCCAAAGGTATATTCCACATCAAATGTATATCCTAATGTATATCCAAAAGGTATATCCAAAGCTCAAAAGATCTATCCAGCAACAAGGATATATCCAAGACCAGAGGTATATCCAGAACGCTTACCCATATCCAAAGGTGTAGAGATTTTAATTCCAAAAGTTACAAAGTCCTTGTGAGGAGTTCAGCGAAAAACGATCGCACTCTTACATCCCGAAGTTAGAATGGCATTTCTCAGGTCTGGACACTGACCACACGTAGACTCCGCCCCTAGACACCTCCCACCCCTAGATACCTCCCACACCAAGAGACCCCTCCCACACCAAAACCCCTCCCACATCAAGACCCCCTCCCAAGCCAACTTTGTATTGGGTAACAGATCAGTGAGTTGTTTTTAATTAAAGAAGAGTTTTGTTTCCCCCAATCATTTAAAAACTTTTTAAAAACAATGTATGTATAAAGTTAAAATACAATGGTTTAGAATTCGTACGTTTACAACGTTATCTGAAAAAGTTAGGATTAATAGCTAGATTTTAGTTAAAATTAATAGTTAAAATTATTAGTTAAGTTAGAGTTAATTCATGCTTTAGTTAAGTTATATTCACTAACTTACTGATTTATTCACTACAACCCAATGGAGAAATCTGATTATTGTTTGAGAATGTGTTTTTGGTGTAAAAAATAATGATTCTGTTCAAAACTATGTGCTTTTAACTTTAAAACTGTGAAACGTAACCGGTAGGCAAACATTTTCCACACACACACAAACACACACACACACATGTAACACTTTCACATACAACTTTAATAATAAAATAACTTTAACTTTAATAAAATGATACAGACCTTTAAAATACAAAAGGTGTATAGGCTAGTATTTAAAACGCTAGGCCTATCAGAAAAGTGTAAACAAGAATGTCTTCTTACGTATACAGATTTTAAACCCTGTTAAAAACAAAAAATCAACGTTAAATAATTTAAAACAAGACATAGAATGTCTTTCACTAACAACTTTTAAAGATACCAGAAAAATGGTAAATTATGTTTCAAACGTCAACAGCATATCAGACATATCAAACAACGACAGTTAAAAAATAATACATAAAGTGAATAGTTTTTAAGCAAAACTTTTTAACATTACAATTCACTATAAACTTTTGCTTAGTTTTTAGCTAAAATATATATCTTTCACTGTCTCGCAAAGCATCCATGCACTCGGAAAGCAAAACATGAATGAGAAATCGGTCTGTGAACCCAGGTCTACGTTGGTAAAAAAGACTTAATCAAAACAACATTTTAAATTTTTGTACGTTTTATTTAATTTAGTTATTAATTCAGTATTAGATCTTTATAGCCTAATATTGTTTGATCTGTTAAGCCTAGATAACAAGACATACATGCCGTGTTCGAGAAAAGTAATATTGATGTAATCTTTGTGAGATCATACCCACAAATGCAGAACATGTGCTTGGTGATACACTTCACTAAAAGAAAATATTATGGAAGTCATTTTCATTCTGTGAGTAGGCTATGCTTCAACATGTAATTATACCATGTTTATATATTAATAGTATGGTTCCATGGTGCTTTAATGTTTTAATGTTTGTTTGTTTGTTATTAACTAATACCCTTTTAACTAACACTTCAACATCCTGCACAAATTAAAGAAACATATGAGCTAGGGAAAGTCTCAGACCCCAGATAAACAGATAATGGTGTGTTCACAATCTACAGTATAGTTATTTTCCTACTTAGCGTGTGTGTAAATAGTTGTGCTTAAATCTTTGGGTGTATTTTTTTACACATCAACATATTTGTCACACCGTAAGTACCACACTCTTGTAAAGATGGACTAACTTTAAACATCATCTTTATACGGGAATCACATGTGTCCAAACATTTGTGTAAGATTCAAAAGACCAATCACTAGAAAAGAGGGGTGAAAAGCATAGCACCCCCGAAAACACCTGAAAGAAGGGTTACTGATGCTCTGGGGGATTTGACTCTAGCTCCACGAAAAAAAAGAGAGACGCATGGGCCATGCTTAACGCGATTTCTTCACGAGCCGTCAGATTCTGTGAAATATAGTTTCCGTCTGTCTGAAGGACGCGTGAGTACGTATGTTTATGACAAAATCAACAGAGAAGACAGATTGGTTAACGTGGATAACGATGAGCGATTCACTACAAATTCCACGGATGACCCCGATTTGACATTCACTGAAAGGGATTGGGTTTTATTCTATTCAAAAGTATGGCCAGATTTGAAAGACGGGATGGACATGCCTCTTTTTATCGCCGAGTGGGCTGGATTAACCATGGGTACAAGATATCGAATCCTCGCGGATCAAATCAACAAGTACCCAGACGACTACGTCTATATCCTGTGCAGCGATTTTGGAACGTACCCAGAATACACGTGGCCGATATCTGAAAAAGATAATTTAAAATTATATGATCTCAAATTCATGTTCCAATGGAAGGATCTAACTGTTCTGGAAGAGATTTTTTCCAATGGACCAACGCGTATGAACGCTATAACAACATTAAAGTGAAACTTTTCCACCCCAAGTGGGCCACACCCAGTGGGAGGGGTGTTTACATAACTCCTCCCACTATCTACAAGCATTAAGAAACCACTCTCTGGACTAACCGATTCATTCAAACGCATCGTGACTCAAGGAGCTGACTCTTCTTCATCATCATCATTCCAACCCTGGGAACTACTGGCGGATACATCCCAAATGGATTAACGGATGCAGCAAATGGATTACCTCAGAAAAGCATCGTTTGGTTAAATACATTCTGTACAGATCTCGGATATCACAATCTGGCTTTCCTCAGAAACTACGGATTTGCAACACCTGCCGCAGTCACCGAGGTCCACGACATAACTGTCGATGAGGTGGACGGATTATCAATGCTATTCTGGCTGTCATTCTGGAAATTTAATTTTTGTGTGGATAATAGACTATATAATTTGTCAATGTAGCCTACTTTTTTAAAAATGCATGCTTAAATTTACCTTTGTTTGGACAATATATAATTTGTCCTTGAGTGTTTTGTAAAATGATTAAAAATGTTTGTAAAATGATTTTATATTTTAGGTGAATACATCATGAAAAATATTTTTTGTTATCTGAACAATGTATATTTTACCCCATGTGTGTAATCATATGCTTTTATATATATTCTGAAATAAAAATAATGTACAACTTTGTAACATGATTCTTATTGATTGAAATCTCATAGCATCTACATTGCAGAACTAATGACAAGAATTAAAACAGACTGTGTTACAGGAATATGGTGTAAGATTATCTGATAAAGACGTAAGTGATTGACTGCTCAGTACCCATAAAATATAAAAATGAATTGTGTTGTGTATTATGGAAAGGATCTGCATTTCCAATCAGATCTGTCCTTGTACATGCGTTCTCTAAAGAGGACATCAGTATTAAATATATTCTAACTATTATTGATATTTTCTTGAAATGTGGCAGGACGTGGTGTTACGAAATAAATCCACGTCTGAAGTAAATAAAGCTTTTTATTTTTTATTTTTTTTATATAACCTACCTGTAAAGTTACGAACAGATGAGGGTACAGAATTTTTTAATAAACACATACCTTCCTAGTGTTGCACATACATTGTTGGCACTATGCCTATCTTTTTCAAAACATAGTCTCAAAATCATAATTAATGTATTTTCATTGTATGAATCAGATTTAAGAACGAAGCGATCCACACTACGACTCGGACTACACTTGACTGACTTTTATTTTACCTTAGCAAATTGTCACCCTATAATCCGTTAAAATACATCAGTCTTATAGCGTTTCATTCATTTTGTAAAATGTTAAAACAGCAATGAAATAAGTTAATACTAGAAGAACTACCTGGGATTCCATAACAGCTAGAACGGACATAGGTCAGTTTCGAGCCTACATCACGGTTAAGTCACAGCGCTACCTGCTGACAAAACGTACGTAAAACTGGAAGTGACCAATACAAGCCAGAGCAGATCTGGTTACATAATAAGGAAACTTAAATTATTATTATTGTTATTAAATATCATCATAGTATGTTATTGATACATGAGAATCGACGAGGTACTCTACTGACACCATTTTTAAATTTTATTGCATATTATTATGATTGATTGTGACTATAACAGTTATGACAGTTACTTTTTGAATAACCTGGTAAGAAAGGGTAATCAATAGGTTAAAAATTAATATGATGTATCATGATTGTTTATTTTCTAGCAAATATTCACATCATTAAATTTCCTACGTAATGTCACTTTTTAGGCCTACTATCGGATAGATGTGTGTAGAAGTCACGCCACTCATCCGAGATAGCATTAACATTAATCGTGACCGTTAAAATTAACTATGACAGATAACAATCTACGTCCTGGACGGAGTGTGACTATATACATTAAGATGAAATCGGATTTTCTCCAATCATTATTAAAAAACAAGCTGACAAAGAATGATTGATCCTGATGGGTGCTGGCTCTATGTGGGACCGTTTTGCATCAAAATAATATTATTTTCACCACAACCACCACGTAAATAGACAGACACAAAAGTTAGGAAACTTCAAAAGCTTCATGCCGTTTAGGACAGTCCTGTTTGTGAATAAATCCAATAATCAAAACAAAATGATAGTCTACAATTGAATACGTTGTAAAACCTTTCACGACATGCACCACTATACAGTAGCCACACACACACACACACACACACACACACACACACGCACACGCACACACACACACGCACACACACACACACACACACACACACACACACACACACACACACACACACACACACACACACACTTGGTGACGGGGTGTCTACAATGGGTGTTATGGTATCTCTACCACCTGGTAAAACACACACACACCCTGACAAAAGATAAGAGTTTGATGATAGATTAATGGTAGATACGCTGAGGTTAGTTGTAACACGTTTGTTTTAAATACTTCCACACATGTTTGGATGACGAAACTTTGTGTATTTACTAGTTGTCATATCAACACTATATAGAAAAATTCCGCCAATTTTTGGTAGATATCCATAGTCATTTATTAAACCATAGCAAAGGTAAATTTCTTACTTAAGCTAATTTTCATCTCTATTTTTGTGTTTATTTAAAATAAGACAAATCTGATCATATTTTAATCTCCTAGATGTTATTTAACCCTTGTGCATTGTTTCAATTTACAACCTTTCGTTATGTTTCGTGGCTGAAAACAGCCACTACTTTAAACTGCTGTAAAATTGTCAATTTTTTTTGCATAAATCTATTAATCAACCTCAGTCCTGCTCAAAAATACGAAATGTTTAAAAAAAATTCAGGATTTTAACTCTTTAATTGCCAAATTCGTAAATGATGTCACTGATTTGGGGGGAAAAAACACACAAAATTACTAATTTTCAATATAAAATGTGATTGTGGACTGGATTTTTTTTACCTTTTATCACAGTCTTGGACATGTCAAAGATTAGAAACAACATTGGTTTTGATGCATTGTTAGTTTTTGTGCAGCATCAGATTTTCACTTTTTCTCCCTCATTTACTGTTCGTGGCTGTTTTTGCCCCATTGACTTCCATTATAACCACATTTTTTGTTTGCAAAGCCATGACACCATATAAGCATGCATTTTTGATTGTTGGTGGTTTTCCCTGTTGGGAAGAGGTAAAATTTGTAATTTTTACTGTTGATAACCAGGTGGCACCATTAACCCTTTAGATAGGCCTGTGCAAAAAAAAGCTTAGTTTCTGGCTTTTACATGGAGTTATAATGAGTATAATAGCATATTTGTGTGTGTGCGTGCGTGCGTGTGTGTGTGTGTGTGTGTGTGTGTGTGTGTGTGTGTGTGTGTGTGTGTGTGTGTGTGTGTGTGTGTGTGTGTGTGTGTGTGTGTGTGTGTGTGTGAGAGAGAGAGTATG
Source organism: Leuciscus leuciscus (assembly GCF_965113295.1). NCBI lineage: Eukaryota > Metazoa > Chordata > Actinopteri > Cypriniformes > Leuciscidae > Leuciscus > Leuciscus leuciscus. The sequence continues at coordinate 24,443,741 of NC_138736.1, read as the reverse complement.
AGAACTCACCTTGATGCGTCTGAGAAAATCAAAATATGCACCTCAGCTCTCAGAACTACATGGAGTAAACAAAAACAAAGTAAGTGTATTTATGCATCTGCTGCCTTTTGATGGTGAGAAATGCAGACTAAACAAAGCAAGTGGATTTAAACACTTGCATGCAAGCCTGCTGGTCATTTGATGGTGAGAAGAGCAGCAAGCAACATGAGAAAGGGCTTGACTTGTAGTGAAGTTTTAGAGATGAATATGCCGCCTGACCCCTCCAGCGAGCTGCAAGATATATCGTCTTCTCCCTCTGACACCACAGACTCAGGAGAGTCAGATCCTGATTTGGATGTGGCACCCTCATCATCCTCTCTAGCTTCCACTGAAGGCGAGGAAGATTCGGAGGATCCTGGATCTGAGTGGATTGGGAGAAACGGCGAAGTGTGGTTTTCCACCAACGCGGAGACAACTCCCTTTCTTCAGCCTGCCAGAGGTGTGACTCCAGGGCCGACACGCTATGCCATCGCAAGGGTCCAGAACATGGATTCTGTGTTCAACGGATTCTGTTTTTTACGGAGCAGATGATTGACCTCATTGTCAGCATGACCAACCTCCATGGACGCCGCACAATGAGAAACTGGACCGGGGTGGACTCCACAGATCTCCGTGCCTACATGGGGCTACTGATTTTGGCCGGCGTCTACAGGTCCAGAGGGGAGTCCACACGTTGCCTGTGGGATCATCGCCTTCCCCTCCTATTTTTACTCCGTAAAAAACAGATTGAACGCAGAATCCATGTTCTGGACCCTTGCGATGGCATAGCGCGTCGGCCCAGGAGTCACGCCTCTGGCAGGCTGAAGAAAGGGAGTTGTCTCCGCGTTGGTGGAAAACCACATTTCGCCGTTTCTCCCAATCCACCCAGATCCAGGATTCTCCGAATCCTCCTCTCCTTCAGTGGAAGCTAGAGGAGGATGATGAGGGTGCCACATCCAAATCAGGATCTGACTCTCCTGAGTCTGTGGTGTCAGAGGGAGAAGACGATACATCCTGCAGCTCGCTGGAGGGGTCAGGCGGCATATTCATCTCTAAAACTTCACTACAAGTCAAGCCCTTTCTCATGTTGCTTGCTGCTCTTCTCACCATCAAATGACCAGCAGGCTTGCATGCACGTGTTTAAATCCACTTGCTTTGTTTAGTCTGCATTTCTCACCATCAAAAGGCAGCAGATGCATAAATACACTTACTTTGTTTTTGTTTACTCCATGTAGTTCTGAGAGCTGAGGTGCATATTTTGATTTTCTCAGACGCATCAAGGTGAGTTCTCATACTCTCTCACTCACTCACACACACACACACACACACACACACACACACACACAAACAAACACACACACGCACACACACACACAAATATGCTATTATACTCCATATAACTCCATCTAAAAGCCAGAAACTAAGCTTTTTTTTTTGCACAGGCCTATCTAAAGGGTTAATGGTGCCACCTGGTTATCAACAGTAAAAATTACAAATTTTACCTCTTCCCAACAGGAAAAACCACCAACAATCAAAAATGCATGATTATATGGTGTCATGGCTTTGCAATAAAAAAATGTGGTTATAATGGAAGTCAATGGGGTACGGAGCCCCCCTAGTCCCACTTTGGCAAAAAAAAATTATTATATCTATCTTGTGGCCTCAAGATAGTAACTCGTGGCCTCAAGATAGTAACTCGTGGCCTCAAGATAGTATCTCGTGGCCTCAAGATACTAACTCGTGGCCTCAAGATAGTAACTCGTGGCCTCAAGATAGTATATCTCGTGGCCTCAAGATAGTAACTCGTGGCCTCAAGATACTAACTTGTGGCCTCAAGATACTAACTCGTGGCCTCAAGATACTAACTCGTGGCCACGAGAAAGTAAGTTTTTTCAAGGCGAACGTTCCTTTTAATGTTTCCATGGCGACGCGTCACGCGATACACCGCAGCCACAATAATACTGTATGACAGATGTGTCGCTTTTATTTCGCTTTTCCTTTTTTATTCAAAATATTCACAAACTTGCTTACCATGTCATCAACTAGCCCCTGAGAGTACGGCGCCACATTTAGAATGTTTAGTGCTGCCAGATTCAAACTGTGCTTTCGCGCATTGGCTGGCGCTGAGCCAGAGTCGGACGCGTTCAGCGCTGTCATCACAACTAAGCAGTTTTTTCAACTTCATAATGTTTATTTTTGGTTTCAGATATTTAAATACACATAAGCACGAGTAAAACAATACATTTGGAGTTTGTAAAACACACTGATGTCTGTGAAGCAGCAATAACAATCTATTCAAATATAATTTGCCGACATGTGTTATTCAAGACAAACATAGTGCAAGACAAGGAACTATAAAGTTTACTCTATTCTTCTCAGTTCACCGGCCACTTTCTTGCATTTATTTCGGGAGAAACTGATGAATTTACGTGCTGTAAATCCGACTGACAGGACAACATTGCAGCGCCCATCTCATGTTATTATAGATCAAGATTATTTATAAAGGTTTTTAAACAAGCCAGAGTCGGACACGTTCAGCGCTGTCATCACAACTAAGCAGTTTTTCAACTTCATAATGTTTATTTTTGGTTTCAGATATTTAAATACACATAAGCACGAGTAAAACAATACATTTGGAGTTTGTAAAACACACTGATGTCTGTGGAAGCAGCAATAACAATATATTCAAATATAATTTGCCGAAATGTGTTATTCAAGACAAACATAGTGCAAGACAAGGAACTATAAAGTTTACTCTATTCTTCTCAGTTCACCGGCCACTTTCTTGCATTTATTTCGGGAGAAACTGATGAATTCACGTGCTGTAAATCTGACGGACAACATTGCAGCGCCCATCATGTTATTATAGATCAAGATTATTTATAAAGGTTTTTAAACGACTAAACACACTCACTTACACGTATGTGAGAATCGGAATATCAGATAGGCTAGTTGATGACATGGTAAGCAAGTTTGTGAATATTTTGAATAAAAAAGGAAAGCGAAATAAAAGCGACACATCTGTCATACAGTTTTATTGTGGCTGCGGTCAATCGCGTGACGCGTCGCCATGGAAACATTAACATGGAAACGTTCGCCTTGAAAAAACTCACTTTCTCGTGGCCACGAGTTAGTATCTTGAGGCCACGAGATATACTATCTTGAGGCCACGAGTTACTATCTTGAGGCCACGAGTTAGTATCTTGAGGCCACGAGTTACTATCTTGAGGCCACGAGATATACTATCTTGAGGCCACGAGTTACTATCTTGAGGCCACGAGTTAGTATCTTGAGGCCACGAGATACTATCTTGAGGCCACGAGATATATCTTGAGGCCACGAGTTACTATCTTGAGGCCACAAGATAGTTATAATAATTTTTTTTTTGCCAAAGTGGGACTAGGGGGGCTCCGTAATGGGGCAAAAACAGCCACGAACAGTAAATGAGGGAGAAAAAGTAAAAATCTGATGATGCACAAAAACTAACAATGCATCAAAACCAATGTTGTTTCTAATCTTTGACATGTCCAAGACTGTGATAAAAGGTAAAAAAAAAAAATCCAGTCCACATTCACATTTTATATTGAAAATTAGTCATTTTGTGTGTTTTTTTTTTCCCAAATCAGTGACATCATTTATTAATTTGGCAATTAAAGAGTTAAAATCCTGATTTTTTTTTTTAAACATTTAGTATTTTTGAGCAGGACTGAGGTTGATTAATAGATTTATGCAAAAAAAATTGAAAAAGATATTTATCTGATACATTTTTACAGCAGTTTAAAGTAGTGGCTGTTTTCAGCCACGAAACATAACGAAAGGGTAGTAAATTTGCCCACAGTGTACTGTTGAGTTTTTGAAAAATTTCAAAGCATTTTCCCAAAATATGTATCAAAATAAGATTAGTCACCAAAAATCATTCCATTTGCTGAAACATGGAGAAAGTTATGGCCAAATTAAGACTCAAAAATACCCCGTAGTGGATGAAAACATCCCCAACAGCACATAAGGGTTGAGATGGTTATTTAACGCTTCGCTAACTAGCAGAAGACACTAGTAGGTTTTAAATCTCGGTTGCGCAGTCGGTTTTATTAATTTTATTGAGAAAACATGAGAAAACGCGAGAAAAGGTGAATAAAGACTGTGAGTCAATGTTCAGAAATTAATAAATATTTATTTGTTTTGAACTATGTTGTATAGCTGTGTTTTCATGTGTTAGTCAAAACTCAAAAATGAGTTTATATTTAATTATCAAAAATTGTCGTTATTTTATATGAAAACGTTCTTAATTGTATTTTATTTAGAAAATATTTAGTTTGTTTTGTATATTTTTTATTAGATCAGATGAGATTTTAAGCTGTCATATGTTATGTTACAACATGCCCCACATGTTACAATGTGACATGAAATCTACTAAATAAACTTATGTTATGTGTTGGTACCTACAAAGTTGTATTTAAAAGTTTAGAGCAATGAGTTTACATTTACATTTACATTTACATTTAGTCATTTAGCAGACGCCTTTCTCCAAAGCGACTTACAAATTAGGACAAAATTCAGCGAGTCATCATAAAGAGGCAAAAGCAACAACAACGCAAGAAGTGCTCAAAGTACGAAGTTCAGGTATTATTCAGAGTAGCATAAGCCTGATAAGTGATGTTACAAAGGGAAAGGAAAACAACTTTTTTTTTTTTTTTTTATAAGGTTAAGTGCTCACGGAAGAGATTGGTTTTCAGCTGTCTTTTGAATGTTGTCAGGGATTCTGCATTCCGGATGAGGGTGGGGAGAGCGTTCCACCAGCATGGAACTGTGAATGAGAATGTTCTGGAAAGTGATTTTGTGGCTTTCTGTGATGGAACCACGAGACGTCGCTCGTTGACCGATCGTAGGTGTCTGGTAGGGATGTAGACTCGTAGGAGTGAGTGAAAGTAGGAGGGAGCTGAGCCTGTGATAGTTCTGTAAGCAAGCGTCAGTGCCTTGAACTTGATGCGAGCAGCGAGAGGTAGCCAGTGCAGAGAGATGAACAGAGGAGTGACGTGGGCCCTCTTGGGCTCGTTGAAGACAAGATGAGCTGCAGCATTCTGGATCATCTGTAGGGTTTTGGTTGCACATGCTGGAAGTCCAGCCAGAAGAGCATTGCAGTAGTCAAGCCTAGAGATGACCAGGGCCTGGACGATGAGTTGTGTTGCATGCTCAGTTAGGAAAGGCCTGATTTTCCTGATGTTGTGCAGTGCAAACCTGCATGATCGAGCTGTCTTTGAAATGTGATCTGTGAAGGTCAGCTGGTCATCAAACGTTACTCCAAGATTTCTGACCGATCTTGATGGGGTGATTAATGATGACTCTAGCTGGATGGTGAAGTCGTGCTGTAGAGACGGATTGGCAGGGAGGACGAGAAGCTCAGTCTTTGCCAGGTTGAGCTGCAGGTGATGTTCCTTCATCCATGTGGAGATGTCCGCCAGACAGCTTGAGACCCGTGCAGCTACTGTGGGATCATCTGGTTGAAAGGAGAGGAAGAGCTGCGTGTCATCAGCATAGCAGTGGTAGGAAAAACCATGTGCCTGTATGATGTGTCCCAGTGATGTGGTGTAGATGGAGAAGAGGAGGGGACCAATAACTGAACCCTGGGGAACCCCTGTGGTCAGCTGATGTGCTCTGGATACCTCACCTCTCCATGCGACCTTGAAGGACCTACCTGTGAGATAGGACTCAAACCAGTGGAGTGAAGTTCCTGTGATGCCCAGTGATGAGAGGGTGGACATAAGGATCTGATGATTCACCGTGTCGAAGGCAGCAGACAGATCCAGGAGAATGAGGACGGAAGCTTTGGAAGCAGCTTTTGCGATCCGTAGGGCTTCTGTGACTGACAGTAATGCAGTCTCAGTTGAATGTCCTTTCTTGAAGCCAGATTGGTTGACATCCAGCTGGTTGTTTAGAGACAAGAAGGATGTTAGTTGGTTGAAGACAGCTCTTTCAAGTGTCTTCGCAATGAATGGTAGGAGAGAGATAGGTCTGTAATTGTCTACAAATGATGTGTTTAGCGTTGGTTTTTTGAGCAGTGGAGTAACCCGAGCCTGCTTGAATGCTGTAGGGAAGGTGCCAGTATGGAGGGATGAGTTGATGATGTGTGTGAGTGATGGTAGAAGTGTGGGAGAGATGGCTTGTAGAAGGTGTGAGGGGATGGGGTCAAGCGGGCAGGTGGTAGGGTGACTGGAGAGGAGAAGTGTAGATACTTCTTCCTCGGTTAGCGAAGAAAAGGAGGACAGAGGGATATTGGCTGTGGAAGGGGTCGGTCTGGGTTCCTGTGTGTGTGGAGCTGAGAATTGACTGCTGATAGCTGTTGTTTTCTTGGTGAAGAAGTGCGCAAAATCGTCAGCAGTTAAGGAGGAGGCGGGTGGTGGTGGAGGTGGACAGAGGAGAGAGTTGAATGTCTTGAAGAGTAGTCGTGTGTTGGAGGAGCTGTTGATCTTGTTGTGGAAGTATGAAGATTTTGCAGCATGAACATCAACAGAAAAGGAGGAGAGGAGAAATTGATACATACTCAGGTCAGATGCGTCTTTTGATTTGTGCCATTTCCTCTCCGCTGCCCTGAGTTCGGTCCGGTGTTCCCGAAGAACCTCAGATAACCAGGGGTTAGAGGGAGTAGCGCGTGCTGGCCTGGAGGAGAGGGGGCAGATAATGTCTAGAGAAGAGATTAGAGTGGAGCATAAGGTGTCCGTTGCGGTATTCACATCCAGAGATGAGAATTGTGAGGGTGGGGGAAGAGAGGATGACACGGCAGAGGAAAGATGGGAGGGGGAAAGTGAGCGCAGGTTTCGTCTGAAAGTGACTGGTGGTGGGGGTGGTGGTGCAGGGATAGAGAGTTGTAGACTGAAAGTAATGAGGAAATGATCTGAAACGTGGAGAGGTGTCACCAGGATGTTTTCTGTGGTGCAGTTGCGTGTGTAAACCAGGTCCAGTTGGTTGCCTGATTTGTGAGTACCTGTGGTGATGAGTCGTTTGAGATCGAAAGAGGCTAGGAGTGAGGTGAAGTCTGTTGCATGTGGCTTTTCGAGATGAATGTTGAAGTCACCGAAGACTAGAAGTGGGGTGCCGTCCTCAGGGAAAGTGGACAGCAGCACATCCAGCTCATCTACAAAGTTACCCAGCTGACCTGGGGGGCGATAAATGACTACAATATGGATATTAATGGGAGTTGTAAGTGTAATAGCATGATATTCAAATGAGTTGTTGTTGCATAGAGAAGAGAGCGTGGAGTATTTGCAATTGTTAGAAACGAGAAGCCCTGTACCCCCACCTCTCCCAGACTGGCGAGGGGAGTGGGAGAAGGAGAAATTGCTAGAGAGAGCAGCAGGGGTTGCTGAGTCTTCTGGACGAATCCAGGTCTCAGTCAGCCCCAAGATACTAAGAGTAGAATGAGATGCAAAGGCTGGAATGAAGTCAGCTTTATTGACTGCTGACTGACAATTCCATAGACCCACGGAAAGAGAGAGAGGAGTGTGTGAGGATGTGAGGATGGGACGCAGATTGGCAGTATTGCACTGTCTATTGCGCGTGATGAAAGGACGTTGCCGAGAGATAACAGGAATGTATTGAAAGCACATGTTGATTAAGGTGAACAATAGGATAAGTAGTTTTTAAGGATTTTTAAACACACACACACACACACACATACACTTGGCGGCACTGTGTCTGCATTGGTGTTATTATCCCTTGTGTTAGCATTCACATATTTTATTTTTTCTCTTTTGACGGATTTGCGTGAATTAGATTATTACAGGTCTTATTTGAAGAGATGAGATCAGATCCGTCATATGTTTTTATAGTCATACAATCAGGTTTCAGATTCCCTGTGGTGATGAAGGCTTCCTTTGAAAAATGTGGCGGGAAAAGGGTGTTTTAAATCTCGTGTACAATCTTTTTAAAATGAGGCAGTCTAAATCATTTACCCAGCTCTACACGAACGAGACAGACCACCGAAGCGGTTACATTATGTCTGGAAATCATCGTGAAGCAGAAGAAGCACCTTTACCTGACCTATATCATGATTCGGGTTTAGGAGAAATTCTGGACGAACTTTGTAAGTATTTTCAACAAAAGTTTTATTACATTTTTTATGGAGTGAATTTGTCAGTAACCTAGGCCTAATATATATTTTGTTCGGTGATCGATTTTTTTCAAGGTGAGTGTTTATTTTTAGTTATATCATTTTCTTAACTTTTAAAAAAAGGAAAAAACTTACACTCTTTACAATAATTCAACAGATATCTCAGAGGACACTGCGACTCACAACACTACCAGTACTGCGCTGTTGTCTACACAACCGTTGGTTACTGATTCTGATGTGTTAGTAGTGGACAATGGACTGTACGAGGACATCACTCCTTGTTCTAGCCCCGCGCCGTATGCCTGTAGACAATCAGATCATTCTCCGATGGCTGAATGCAGTACGGATAGGTTATGCGAACCTGGTCAGGAAGCCTCAAGCGGCTACGGTACGATATCTAACGAGCGCACGAATTTCCGTGTTTCCGGGAGAGGCGCGAAGCGGCTACGAGATGTTTACGGAGATTACGATGCGATCAATGATTGTCAATTACAGTATCCTGATGATGGTACGTTATATTTAGGCTATTTATTTTATTTTTGTCTTATCATAATATTTTTATTCTTTGAATTTTTAAAATAATAAATGTTATTTTCCAGAACAAAACATTCCTGTACTGCGTACATCAGCGCCTGATTACCATGAGGTGCCTGGAGCTGCATACAAAGAACGATTTGTGGATTCACACACAAGTGATTACGCGTGTTCCAGTACTTGTGTAAACTCATCGGGGGATAGCGGTAAGTCACTATACATTTTTTATTGTATTTGATCTATTAAACATATCATATAATAAAGTATTTTTTTATGTTTGATCCTAGAACAAAATTACGCTGAAAGAGAATTGGAGATATTCTTAGATTCCCAGTCAGCTGTGTTATGTCAAGTCAACGATTCTGTGTCGGAGTCGTCAGACCCTGATGATGTTAATTCTGTACAGAACGGTGAACACCTATTCAGCGAACGAGATCTTCGCAGTCTGAGTTATGATACATTACGTTGTATCAATAGAAATGTTTTGGGGATTTTAGGTAATGTAACACAACCGTTGACCTTTCAGCAGATGGAGGAAATTACTTCCGAATCCCAAAGAGATGTTGTAACACTTCATAGAATCTTAGATCAACAAAATCAACACACGAATGAGCTAAGGAACAGTGCTGAATTTTTTGGGATCTGCCATGAACAAATATTAGACGAAAACAGACAATTACGGAATGAGCTATTAACCGTACATCAGGAGGTTGAGCAGATGAGAAGCGATCAACAAATGTTAACAATTGCATTGTCATTAATTTCTGAAAGACTTAATATTGTTCAAAGAATATTGAGAGAATTACATGGTCCTTTTATGAGAAGGTGAAATCTCGTTTTTTTATTTTTATTTTTATTTTTTATTGTTGTTATTTAAAAAAATAATTTGATTGCTGTTATTTCCATATGATTTTTGTACGTTACGTATATGTGTAACTGTATTTCTACTACATTTTGTTGTATGAAGACATTAGTTGGTAATATTACTTGTGATGATGTACATACATTTTTTAATAAAACAACCCAAACATGTATTCTAAAAGACCGTACCCTTTTAGTGGAAAAGTATTATTAAAATGTTATTTTACACTCGTCACCATCACGCTCAGTTATATTCAGTTCTAGGAGTTTGTTGTCATTTCTGTTATGTGTTCCTAATTCCCGCCACTTATCTGTCACCATGGACACATGCACAATCATTACAGCTATGTATCCTTTAGTCATAATCTATATGTATTTAAGTTCCACATATGTTCTGTTTATTGATCGGTATATCGTCCATGTTAAGTCTGTATATGATACTTTCCGCTCGCCTTTCTGTTGGGATATTGTTAATAAACTCTGTGTTGGAATATATTTGTCTTCATTCCAGTTTGTCAGTAACTACACGTGTTATAACAAAAAGAAAAGTTGGTTCTTTTAAGAATTGGTGGTAACGGTTTATTTTAAGGTGACATATTTATACGTTACTACATTTACTTAATAGTAATAACAGTAAATTACGTTACAAGTAACTAACCATAAGTCAAATTCTAACCGTAACTATATAGCAGTTACAATTAATATTAAACAATACAAGATTATATTGCTTAAGTTCTGTACATTCAGAATACAAAATGTGAAACAGGGTCATCATTTGCAAGCTTTGTGTATTTATCGTAAACTATGCTTTTCACCCCTCTTTTCTAGTGATTGGTCTTTTGAATCTTACACAAATGTTTGGACACATGTGATTCCCGTATAAAGATGATGTTTAAAGTTAGTCCATCTTTACAAGAGTGTGGTACTTACGGTGTGACAAATATGTTGATGTGTAAAAAAATACACCCAAAGATTTAAGCACAACTATTTACACACACGCTAAGTAGGAGAATAACTACTGTAGATTGTGAACATTCCATTATCTGTTTATCTGGGGTCTGAGACTTTCCCTAGCTCATATGTTTCTTTAATTTGTGCAGGATGTTGAAGTGTTAGTTAAAAGGGTATTAGTTAATAACAAACAAACAAACATTAAAACATTAAAGCACCATGGAACCATACCATTAATATATAAACATGGTATAATTACATGTTGAAGCATAGCCTACTCACAGTATGAAAATGACTTCCATAATATTTTCTTTTAGTAAAGTGTATCACCAAGCACATGTTCTGCATTTGTGGGTATGATCTCACAAAGATTACATCAATATTACTTTTCTCGAACACGGCATGTATGTAATATGTCTTGTTATCTAGGCTTAACAGATCAAACAATATTAGGCTATAAAGATCTAATACTGAATTAATAACTAAATTAAATAAAACGTACAAAAATTTTAAATGTTGTTTTGATTAAGTCTTTTTTACCAACGTAGACCTGGGTTCACAGACCGATTTCTCATTCATGTTTTGCTTTCTGAGTGCATGGATGCTTTGCGAGACAGTGAAAGATATATATTTTAGCTAAAAACTAAGCAAAAGTTTATAGTGAATTGTAATGTTAAAAAGTTTTGCTTAAAAACTATTCACTTTATGTATTTTTTTTTAACTGTCGTTGTTTGATATGTCTGATATGCTGTTGACGTTTGAAACATAATTGACCATTTTTCTGGTAAGTTGTTAGTGAAAGACATTCTATGTCTTGTTTTAAATTATTTAACGTTGACTTTTTGTTTTTAACAGGGTTTAAAATCTGTATACGTAAGAAGACATTCTTGTTTACACTTTTCTGATAGGCCTAGCGTTTTAAATACTAGCCTATACACCTTTTGTATTTTAAAGGTCTGTATCATTTTATTAAAGTTAAAGTTATTTTATTATTAAAGTTGTATGTGAAAGTGTTACGTGTGTGTGTGTGTGTGTGTGTGTGTGTGTGTGTGTGTGTGTGTGTGTGTGTGTGTGTGTGTGTGTGTGTGTGTGTGTGTGTGTGTGTGTGTGTGTGTGTGTGTGTAAAATGTTTGCCTACCGGTTACGTTTCACAGTTTTAAAGTTAAAAGCACATAGTTTTGAACAGAATCATTATTTTTTACACCAAAAACACATTCTCAAACAATAATCAGATTTCTCCATTGGGTTGTAGTGAATAAATCAGTAAGTTAGTGAATATAACTTAACTAAAGCATGAATTAACTCTAACTTAACTAATAATTTTAACTATTAATTTTAACTAAAATCTAGCTATTAATCCTAACTTTTTAAACGGATAACGTTGTAAACGTACAAATTCTAAACCATTGTATTTTAACTTTATACATACATTGTTTTTAAAAAGTTTTTAAATGATTGGGGGAAACAAAACTCTTCTTTAATTAAAAACAACTCACTGATCTGTTACCCAATACAAAGTTGGCTTGGGAGGGGGTCTTGATGTGGGAGGGGTTTTGGTGTGGGAGGGGTCTTGGTGTGGGAGGTGTCTAGGGGTGGGAGGTGTCTAGGGGCGGAGTCTACGTGTGGTCAGTGTCCAGACCTGAGAAATGCCATTCTAACTTCGGGATGTAAGAGTGCGGTCGTTTTTCGCTGAACTCCTCATGAGGACTTTGTAACTTTTGGAATTAAAATCTCTACACCTTTGGATATGGGTAAGCGTTCTGGATATACCTCTGGTCTTGGATATATCCTTGTTGCTGGATAGATCTTTTGAGCTTTGGATATACCTTTTGGATATACATTAGGATATACATTTGATGTGGAATATACCTTTGGATATACCTTTTGGGTCTCTTTCAACAAATGGTATGTAAAAACGTAAGGCTTTTTAACAATGTTTTTAAAGTAGTTTGTGTTTTATGTAACAGTTTTACAAATACTGTGTGGATGGATACATTTACTTTTCTGTAAATTATTGATTTTTAACATCTTAAAATAACGCTAACTCCTTTTTGTGATGGACAAAAATGTAATGAAATTACATCTGTCTTCTTTAATAAATAAAAAACACTGATCTCATCTCTGATTATGTCTTTATTGTACATTTCTTAAAAAGTTTTAATATACATTGTCATAATGTTATTTGTTAAACAATATGATGTTTAAACATTATTGTAACCGGATATATCTTTGGAGAGAATAAGACTTTTGTTCTTCTTTCAACAAGTGAAATTGTAAAAACGTAAGTCAGTTTTTAAATGTACGTATGTGTTTACGCGTTTGATATGTTTTAATATTTGTTTAATGTCTTAATACTAATACATTTTGATAGCTTTAAGATAATGCAATTTAAACTTTTTCATTAATGTTTTAACATTTTACAATGTATGAACACTAAAGACGTGTATTTTAACTTTATACAACGTTTTATACACCTTTAAACACTATGTAATTGTGAAAGTACAACTTTTCTTCAAATGTATTAGAAAATAGAACTATTTGCTTGATATAATTTTAATACATGTTATTTTAGATGTTTTAATGTGGATCGTGGGAAAATTTCCCACGGTCACATGCCCTGACCAGAAGTGGGGAGGGGTGGGGGTGTTTGTAGGGAAGGGGACCATGGGAAATTCCCACGGTCCGGAGCTGAATATTGCTTTTTCAATGTTTTAACATTTATGTTTTAACATAAAATGTTGTTTTAGATGTTTTAATACTAACACATTTTGATATCTTTACGAAAATATAATTTAAACTTTTAACATCTTTAAAATGTTGTTTTAGATGTTTTAATACTAACACATTTTGATATCTTTAAGAAAATATAATTTAAAGTTTAAACAATGTTTTATACACCTTTAAACACAATGTAATTGTGAAAGTACAGCTTTTTCTTTAAATGTATGTTAGAAAATAGAACTATTCGCTTTTTCGGATTTTGTCATTTTTGGAGTTAAAAGCTCTAAGCCTTTGGAGACGGATAAAAAACTTTTGTTCTTCTTTCAACAAAACGGACTTGTAAAAACGTAAGCCAGTTTTTTAAATGTAGGTATGTGTTTATACGCTTGATATGTTTTAATATTTGTTTAATGTCTTAATACTAATACATTTTGATAGCTTTAAGATAATGCAATTTAAACTTTTTCATTGACATTTCAACATTTTACAAATGTGTGAGAACACTAAACATGTGTATTTTAACTTTTATACAACGTTTTATATTATTAAATATATAATTTAATTTATAATATCTCCCTGGTTCTGTTCACGCCCATAAGGGAGGAGCAATCGTGGGAAAATTCCCACGGTCACGTGACCTGTCCGTAGGTGGGTGGGAGGGGGTAGAAGAGGGTGGGGCAAGCGTGGGAATATTCCCATTGTCAAAAAGGGGGCGGGGCTTAAGGGCAATAAATCACTCAAAGTGACAGAAGCCGCCCTTTAACCTCTCTCTCCCAGAGTACCTTAGCAACCACCTAGCAACACCATAGCATCCACCCAGAACACCCTAGCAACCTCCTAGCAACACCCAGGCAACCGCCTAGAAACAACCCAGAATACCCTAGCAACCGCCTAGCAACACCATAACGACCACCCATAACATCCTAGCAACTGCCTAGCAACCAACCAGAATACCTTAGCAACCACCTAGCAACACCATAGCAACCACCCAGAACAGCCTAGCAACCGCATAGAAACACCCTAGCAACCACCCAAAATACCTTAGCTCTCGCTTAGCAACACCATAGCAACCGCCTAGCAACCACCCAGAACACCCTAGCAACCACCTAGCAACCACCCAAAAGACCCTAGCAACCACCCAAAAGACCCTAGCAACCGCCTTGCAACCACCCAGAGTACCTTAGCAACCGCCTAGCAACACCATAGCAACCACCCAGAACACCCTAGCAACCACCCAAAATACCCTAGCAACAGCCTTGCAACCACCCAAAAGACCCTAGCAACCACCCAAAATATTCTAGCAACCGCCTAGCAACCACCCAGAATACCCTAGCAACCACCCAGAACACCCTAGCAACTGCCTAGCAACCACCCAAAATACCCTAGCAACCGCCTCAACCACCCAAAAGACCATAGCAACCACTGAAAATATCCTAGCAACCACCCAGAACACCATTGCAACCGCCTAGCAACCACCAAGAATACATTAGCAACCGCCTAGCAACACCATAGCAACCACCCAGAACAGCCTAGCAACCGCCTCGAAACACCCTAGCAACCACCCAAAATACCTTAGCAACCGCTTAGCAACACCATAGCAACCGCCTAGCAACCACCCAGAACACCCTAGCAACCACCTAGCAACCACCCAAAAGACCCTGGCAACCACCCATAATATCCTAGCAACCACCCAGAACACACTAGCAACCACCCAAAATACCCTAGCAACCGCCTCAACCACCCAAAAGACCATAGCAACCACTGAAAATATTCTAGCAACCACCCAGAACACCATAGCAACCGCCTAGCAACCACCCAGAATACCTTAGCAACCACCTAGCAACACCATAGCAACCTCCTAGCAACACCCTAGCAACCGCTTAGCAACCACCCAAAATACCTTAGCAACTGCCTAGCAACAACATAGCAACCACCCAGAACACCCAGGCAACCGCCTAGAAACCACCCATAATACCCTAGCAACCGCCTAGCAACACCATAACGACCACCCATAACATCCTAGCAACTGCCTAGCAACCACCCAGAATACCTTAGCAACCACCTAGCAACACCATAGCAACCACCCAGAACAGCCTAGCAACCGCATAGAAACACCCTAGCAACCACCCAAAATACCTTAGCCATCGCTTAGCAACACCATAGCAACCGCCTAGCAACCACCCAAAAGACCCTAGCAACCGCCTTGCAACCACCCAGAGTACCTTAGCAACCACCTAGCAACACCATAGCAACCACCCAGAACACCCTAGCAACCTCCTAGCAACACCCTAGCAACTGCCTAGCAACCACCCAAAATACCTTAGCAACTGCCTAGCAACAAATAGCAACC
>NC_138736.1:24213202-24425702 GCF_965113295.1 Leuciscus leuciscus | reverse complement strand
TAAGACGTTTGTTATAGTCCTTGAAGATGTAGCACAAAAATGGTCTTTGCAATGTTGGCATCTGTAGAAGCTCAGTGGGCTGTGTTCACCTGCAGAACACCTGTTCCCACCAGTTGTATAGCTTGAGTCCAGCAGGTGGATGAATGCGTTCAGGTTCTCTTCCTGTAATCCTGTGACGTGAGCAAAGTTCATAGAGTCAATCTGGACCTTTTGTGACTTGATCAGTTGACGTGTCATTCCTTCATGGAGAAACTTCCGCTTCCCTGGCACCTTCTCCACGATGATGATCTGACCCTTCTTGACCAACCCTGTCACCTCCAGCGGTACGGTGGTCTGGGCAGACCTCAGTGGATGAAGGGGTTCTCCTTTGGTCCACACTGCTTTGTGTGAGACACCTGAAAAGCATCTTAAATGTCCGCTTCACGATTGAGCACATATGAACTTACAGTCGTAAGGAAATGCATAGGAACGCATAATGCAATAAGGAAAAATCATGTCATGTTCAATGTAAAATACCATGTTCATGTCAGCAATTGTGAGTGGTACGTTTGGTCTCATTAATTACCTGATTTTTAATTACCACGTCAATAGTACTCCTATAGAGGGTCAAGGAAGGACAAAGGAAGATCTTACAAGCTCTTACCCTGTTTCTGAAAACATTTAAATAAATGGCAAAAACAACAAAACAACAAACTAACAAAACAACCAGAGCTATTTTGGTGTAACCAAACATAGAGATTCAATTGAATTGATGTCCAAATACATTGTTGCAAGTAAAATGGACAATATACAAATATGCAGATAAGTTTCAGAAATGTTTTTCTGAATTACTCAAAGGAAATCAAAATAAGTTTCAGAAATTAAAATCAAAATAAGTTTCAGAAATGTTTTTCTGAATTACTCAAAGGAAAAATTGCAGAAATCAAAATAAGTTTCAGAAAATTAAAATCAAAATAAGTTTCAAAATGTTTTCTGAATTACTCAAAGGAAAAAAATGCAGAAATCAAAATAGGTTTCAGAAATGCATCAAGAGGTCGGTGTAAACCAATCAATGGTTTTGTGTGTTTGTGTGAGAATTTTTTAGAATGTCAGAGTGTGTTTTTTGTCTGTGAGAGTGTTTTGTGTGTGTGTGTGTGTGTGTGTGTGTGTGTGTGTGTGTGTGTGTGTGTGTGTGTGTGTGTGTGTGTGTGTGTGTGTGTGTGTGTGTGTGTGTGTGTGTGTACTCGTCTATCTATCTAAGAGGGGACCTTGGTGTCGTTACACACTCACTAACAGGGGACCGTCGAGCCAAGTGGGGACATTTTTCAAGTCCCCTGTTGGTCATGCTTTAAAACATGTTAAAATCAGCTAAAACACGCTCTGGTTAATTTTTTACATTTTTGACCAAGTGGGGACTTACATGTGTGTGTGTGTTTAAGTCCATACTCAGCAGCGCTCCTGTAGGCTGGAGCAGGAACTGCAGTGGCACATTAACACACGTCGTTCACACTTCTCTATTGTCTGAATGGCTGCTGTCCTAGAGAGGCTCTGAGACTGTAGAGCTGCTGTTTAACTGCTTCAGTAACACTTTATAATAACTGCACGCTATTAATCATTAGTTAAGCATTAGTAAACAGTTAATTAATTTATAAAGCATTAATATACACTAATAAGCAGTATATAAATGCAGTTATAAATGCTTTATTCCTGTTTTAAAAGCATATCTATAATGTGTTTAATAATTGTATTTTCATACTTTATTAATGATCAATTTATCATTTCTAAATGAAGTATAGCATCATTTACAAAGCAGTTATTTAGGAGTTGTCAGTGGTTCATAAGATCCCTTAGAAAGTGTGAGTAAATGATTCAACTATTTCAATGTACATTCATACATCATACACTTATTATTCAGACATATAGTAATAGTTACTTAGTGTGTTAATAAATGCTTTATTAACATGTATTTCTACTGTAGTTCAGGTAGTTATAAAACATTTAGTAGAGGTCAGTTCACTATTTTTTGTGAGCTCATCTAAAGTGAGGACTAGTTATGCTAGTTATGTAGGAGATTTAAAGGCTGTTCATATTTCTATGTTCTCTATCACTGTGTTGTGTTGTGTGTGTTTCCTTTTTCTGTTTAGAAGATAACTGAGTCTTTAAATCTCCTTTATAAATGCTTTAGGCATAACTAGTCCTCACTTTTGCTCACAAAATAGTGAACTGACCACTACTAAATGCTTTATAACTCCCTGAATCTACTAAATTTACTCTAAGTGATCTTATTAATCACTGACAACTCCTAAATAACTGCTTTGTAAATAATGCTATACTTCATTTAGAAATGATAAATTGATAATTAATAAAGTATGAAAATACAATTATTAAACACATTATAGATATCCTTCTAAATCAATAATACAGCATTTAAAGCTGTATTTATAAACAGCTTATTAATGTCTGCTTTATGAATTATGATTTAACTGTTTACTAATGCTTAACTAATGATTAATAGGATAGTTATTATAAAGGGTTACCATATATATTATATTATATTTTTCATAATATAACTTCAAATATGCATTTTTTAATAAAAAAAAAAAAAAACATGCCAAGAGGGGATCTGCAACTAAATGTCATAATTATAATGTAATTATTATTATATTATTAAGATATTAATAATGTGACTGATAGTATTGGCTGCCTATTAATTAAAACATAATTTCTACTCTTAAAAAAAATCAATAGACATGTCCTTATTTTTCTGTTTCCTTTGTTTCTAGGATGTTGATGTACAGAGATATTCAGTGTTTGAAATATTGCTAAATTTAAATGCAACCAAACATATGTCGTTCCTTTCTTGATCTAATTCAAAACTTTTGAGTTGACTTGCTGCATCTGGTCATTTTGAAGAAACAAAAATGAAATACACAATTTTCTTTTAAGGTCTTTTTTCATAATATAACTTCAAATATGCAAAAAATAATAATATTTTAAACATGCCAAGATGGAATATCATCTCTGAACGATTTCTACCTATACAAGAGGGGACTCGCAATAGCCTGCAATGGAACTGTGTGTGTGTGTGTGTGTGTGTGTGAACAGTTAAGTCTGTCTTTATTGTGTAACTATAGTTACAAAATAAAGACAGACTTAATTGAATTGAATTGCTTGAGGAAAGACCATTTAAATCTACAACGGGGTAAAAAATACAGACGGTCCGGCAGCAACAGTTCAAAAGCAGAGGCGAGAATATCCTCTTATCATTCATAATATATTTTTTTTACTTTCTATGCTTGGTTATGCAGTCCCTAACAATTTACTTGCCATTGTTATGTGTCATTGCACACACACATACATATCTATATTACTAACAGACCAATGTCGCTCTACACTGGCCGAGAGGGGACTCTCGGAACGATCTCTATCTATACAAGAGGGGACTTGGCTGCAATGGAGCTGTGTGTGTGTGTGTGTGTGTGTGAACAGTGAAGTGAACTGGCAGTGAAGTCTGTCTTCATTATGTAACTATATATATATAGTATATTATATAGTATATTATATATTACGCCTTTTATCATTCATAACATTATTTTTCTTATTTAACGCTTATTTTCTCTCTTCATAGATACTTTCTATGCTTGGTTATGCAGTCCCTTTAGGGTTTATAGGATTAATCAAACAGAAATAGCTCTTTAAGGTAACGATTTCAGGTCACTATAGTGACCTATATTTAGTATAGCGTAAAGCATACTTTATACAGTGAATAATGATTTTATTAATCAAAATGAACTTCGCGTCCCCAGTTGGATGGTAAAGAACGATACGTGTTTGGCTGCTTTGTACATTTCTTGCCATCACAAACACACTGTAAAGATTTTGGAGGTCAATCTCAAAATGTTATGTCGACTTGCTGCACTGAACATTTTTAGTTGGTTCAGTTGAAATATATGAAGTAGGGATGTTCATTTAACATTTTGTTTTCTGACTGAAAGCTGATGGTTGTTAACCAGTCATCATCAGTTAACTGACATGATTTGAAGGTTAGATTAGAATTAAATGGACTTAGAATAGATAGGTGTCTGTGACCAATTCAAAAACCTAAAAAATGTAGATTTACATGTGCAAATAGCAGCATAAACAACAGAACATGAGGATTCACACATCAAGCACCCGCAGTGCTTCTGTGAACACAGTAAACCAGAATAAAAGTGTATATATAACTGTATATATAATAAATAGGCCAACTTAAATGAACAATTAACAAAACTAAAGTGCAATAAAGAATGGACACTTCAGGACATAATTTTCAATTTTCACCTGACAATGCAAGCTTTTGAAAACGAGTTTCAAAGTGCAAGGTTTTGAAAACGATGCCTTTACCATCTGCATGTAAACAACATAAACGTGAATTTGTGAAATTGGTATGTCATTCCAACCCGGTCACACTAAATGTGTCTCTATAGCACACATTGTGTTTATTGTGCAATTTATACGCGAAAAGGAGTTTCTGTGTGCATATGATACGCATGGGTGGGTTTAGGGTAGGTTTAGTAATGGTGTGTAATATGTATTATATGTTTGGTTAGGATTAGTGTTGTAGGGTGCATGACATGTGTATTCACCTTATTTTCCACGAGGGTGACGCCATTACGTTCGTTTTGTCATCTTACTTCGGGCTGAGAGGGACCTCAACTTCCGTCTGAAAGGACGCTAGTTTCTAGACGTAATTCTATTGTTCTAACGGTAAAATATGTCAAGTATTGTATGGTCAGTTAGGGGCTGCCATAACAATTGGATTAAGAGGATAGAACAATTTAACCAACAGTGTTACGAACACAATGTAAAGCGATCGGAATGTTGTGGTGTACTTTACGATTTACACCCGGATGTGCCGTGTCAGTTTAGCGGAAGTCGGATGACAAATTGCGGAAGCGCAAAGTATTAAAAGTGGGCGGGGCGGAATAAGGTGAATTACACGCAATAAAGTGCTATCATATGAATGTATTAAATGCATGAATAAGCCTTTCTGCATCTGACAGGGATAAAGAAGTTTGAATTCTGGCAATATTTTTAAGATGGAAAAATGCAGATTTTGAAACCATTTTGATATGGGCATCAAATGACAAATGCGGATCAACGATAACACCTAGATTTCGCACTTGTGATGCTGGAGACAATAATTCAGAATCAGAAAACAGACTTAGACAGTTATGTTTGTGCAAATCTGTCAGCATACCAAAAAGTAACAGTTCCATTTTTGATTTGTTAAGCTTAAGATAGTTGTCATGCATCCATACCTTTATTTCTTCCAGACATACGGTAAGAGCTGTAATTGCGAGATTTGGATCAGGGAGTGAGCTAACATAGATCTGCATGTCATCAGCATAACAAGGAAAAACCCCGTACCGTACTTTCTAATAATGTCACCAAGCGGCAACATATAGATGCAGAACAAAGTAGGTCCTAGTACTGACCCCTGCGGGACGCCCTGCTGTACTAATGTTGCCTCCGATTTGTTCTTCCCCAAATAAATATACTGCAAAGAGATGCCAGAGGTGCCTAACAAAACAAGCAACCTGTCAAGGAGGATGATATGACATATAGTGTCAAAAGCAGCGCTAATGTCTAGCAGAACCAAAATGCTGCAAGCACCCATATCAGCAGAAACATTAGGCGTTTCTCAATAGCAAGTACGCACAGTTTGGACTTGCCAAGTCCAGCTCAGGAGAATGACTCCCGAGGACGCGAGTCCGGTAATTCTGCTAATGGAACAGCACGTTCTTCAAAGCGTCAGTCAGCTCGCTCTGCTACTCCGGTTATCTCTGTATGTACATTTTAGGCAACAATAAAACAAAATATGTTATAAAACACCACACTGCCTCTTTTCGTTTTCATTTAAAGAAATCTTAAACATTATAGCCACACAAATGGTGATTGCCTGGATCTCACAACCTGGATCAAATTTTCATAAATCTTTATAAATAAACCACAGATTTGAGCTTTAAACAACTACATTCTCGCCTGAAAAACTCTTAAATTTACATTTCGTGACACAGTAACAGTAGTATTATATGTCAACTGTAAATTAAAAGATGGCGCTTCTTATGTTGTCATTCCCCTTGTAGCACGCGCAAGTGACGATTCTCTGTCAACCAATCAACGTCCTGCAGTTAGTCTAGCTCCACCCTTTAGTACCATACCACTGTGCTGGTACCCCAACGGAAGGGTACCCAAAAAGTGTTAAGGTTCGGCTTTTTGGTACCATTCACAACTTTTGACAGTGGAAACGGAAATAAATGCATACCGTACCGTACCGTACCGCTCAGTGAAAACAAGCCATTAGAGATTAGAGTCGAATCTTCCCTAACAATTTTTAAGTCTCTTTTAAAAAGGTATTTGTTTTCTCTGGCGTATTGATTTTTTTTTTTTTTTAAATGTATATATTATATTATATTATATTTTTGTGTATTAGAGTGTGTATATTTAGGATACGTATTTAGTTGTCTTGTACAGCACTTTGGCCAGTCTTGTGGCTGTTTTAAATGTACTTTATAAATTAATTAAACTTGAAACCACTGATTGTAATAATACATCAAAATTCTTACTGTCAGTTAACCGGTTAGTCATAGTATTCTCAATGTATTTTAACACTGGCACTTTAGTTGAACCATCTGAATATTTTAAATGCAACAATCAACATAAAATTGAGTTTTGACCTTTGTGTATTTTTTTTACAGTGTATTTTTTAGGGCAATAAACCCAGACAGCAACATAGTGTTGGCCCAGATCCGGCCCACATCCGGGCTGTGTGGATTCCAGATGTGGGCCAGATCCGGGCCGATACTATGTAGCTGTCTGAGACTGGTGTTTTAGTGTTATTATGAACATCGCCATCACATTCAGAGATACTGCTAAATGTAAAAGCAATCAAACGTGTCATTCTTTATTATCAAACAGTGGACAAAATAAGTAAATTTGTGTAATGAAATGAATATAACATGTGCATGCATACTGCTGCTGCTTATCTTTAGCATGTACACTAACTTGTGTGGAAATGGGCATGGAATGGTGAAAAAATGCTGACCTAAAAATTGTTACACTTAATTTAAGTGATATTACTTAACATTAATGAACCAACATACAATAAAACTACCAAAACACATCATTCATGTCTCAAATTAAGGCATTCTTTCAGAACTCTAGTGAAGGTTTCAGCCAACAAACATAAATTAAATATACAAAACAAAAAACACACAAACAACAGGCAGCAATATGCACTATTTTCTGCTGTTCAGAATTCAATGCAGTTTATGTTACATGGTTCATGTTTACATTAATGTACAAACCTTTTGTATAGATGGTGATGAAAATGAAAGACTAAGACTTGTGTATGTGTTTAGCTACATCTTATTTTTTCTGATTTAAAAAAAATAATATTTCAGAATAATATATATCAATGTGGTATACGGTAGAAATATTACACATTTCAGTCTAGCTTAGGTTTTTAAATTAAATAACACAGTCTTGGAAATAATATGTAAGCATGTGCAAATAAGCCTGTATAGTAAATCAAGTTCTGTTGGTCTTTGTGTTTAAGTGAGAAATTAATTCATTTAAATTGAAAGATCTCAATGTTTATAAGATCTTTCAATTATGTTTAACAGTTTTGAGCGTATAAAAGAGTGTATAAAAATGGGCTCTGAGTTTTGGCAGTGGTTGTGTCTAAGTGAAATATGTAGTTTGGAAGATGTAGTCACTGAATGCATTAATACAACATTGAATGACACAGACATTTGCAACACTTCTACAGTAATACCGTAGTAAAATATATTCAGAATCTAAAAAATTAAATACTATCAAAACAATTAGATGTAGCTGAACACATACAGGTATTAATCTTTCAGTTTCATCACCATCTATAAAAAGGGGAAACTTGGGGGAAAATGTGTACTGTACTGTAAACAATGACCATGTAACATATAATGTTGTGAATTCTGAACAACAGAAAACAGCAGAAATATTTTATAATGCTTCCTGTTATTTGTGTTTTTTTATTTAACGTGTGTTTTTTGGGGGTAAAACCTTTTCTAGTGTTCTGGAAGAATGAGTTGATCTGACACATGAATGAAGTTTCAGTGCATTTTGAATGTGAAATGAACTGCTGTCAAGCTGTAAGTTGGTTTGGAGAAGATATCATGGTCTTTTAACCTGACATCATTTAAGACATCATTTAAGACTGTGGTATAAATGATTGAATGATTTAACCATAACTCATTACTATCCTTGATTTCTAAAATAGGTATTTTTCATATGTATGTAGACTAGGGTGTGTGAATTGAGTTGTTGCACTTCCCCCCCACACACAATTTACATATCAATGCAGGAAGGCCTTAAAGGCCAGTGTTTGTCTCAGGTGAGAGCCAACAACCCCCAGAGTCCTGTTACCAATATCTGTGCAACTTCTCAAATACACTAGAATAAACTAGAGAAAACGCTGGGATTTACCCTGCCAAATTTATTTTGTAAAGTTTTCTTTTGTAAAAATGTATTTAAAAAATAAATAAAACAAGAATTACACTATCTACTGTTCACTGCAGTTAATGTTACATTATCCACGTTTACAATACTGTACAAAAATATGAAACTGAGATTAACACTTGTATAGGTGTTTAGTTAAATATAATTTTTTTGTTTTTGTTTTTTTTAGATTCAGAATTTAAAACATCTGCAAATTGGCCTGTATAGAACATAAATGTCTGTTGGTGTTTGTGTTAAGTGAGAAATAAATAAAAAAAATTGCCAAAGCAATAATAAATGATCCACAGTTTGGCTCACATAAGCCCCGTTCACACAGAGATTCCGGAAAATACACTGATAATTTGTCCCGCGATTGTTTGATTTCTGTTCATTCACACTCCCAGGGATTTTCTGAAATGAGTATTATATATTATAATATAATATTTAAATATAAAATCTTGTTTACTTGTTTAGCACTATGTTCGCAATGAAACTAAATTAATGATTATTCCAAACACAAATAAAATGTAAGTTTCCCAATTCTAAAGTCACTTTTTCAAAACTCTCTTCACACAGTGATCACACCATCCGTCTATGTGAGCTAAACTGTGGATCACTGCTTTGAAAGATGTCATTGAATGCATTTTGTTCCATTTACATTCATTATTCTTAAACACAAACACCAACAGAACTTTATGTTCTATACAGGCTAATTTGCACATGTTTACATACGCTTTTTAAAACTGTTAATAATAATAGTACTGTTAAACTGTTAAAAATAACAAGTAATTTCAATCACATTGAAATAGATATTCTGATTCTAAAATATAATATAATCAAAATAATTAGATGTAAGTGTTAGTCTTTCAGTTTCATCACCATCTATACAAAAGGGGAAACTTAGGAATATTTTAGTACAGTAATGTTAAAAAGTTAGTTTGTTAGTATACTTTACTTTATTGCCCTTTTTCAGGAAATTTGTCTTGGACTCAAAGCTGCATTAGTACACAACATATACATACACACACAAACCAAAAAGAGTTTTAAAAAAACGGCATTACTACATCTGGCTATTTAACATATTAATAGATACAGGAATAAATGATTTTTTTGTAACGGTTACTCTTACTCAGTGGGACTCTATACCGTCTCCATGATGGCAGAAGCTGATACATTGGAAATAAAACATGGCTTGAATCACTCACTATTGTCTGTGCATTTTTTTTTAAAATCCACGATTCGTAAATTGATTGAAGTGATGAGTACTCTCTTACACCCATAACTTAACATTGCAGTTTTCACAAGACGTACAAGCTGTGATTTTAATTGGACCAAAAGATTGCCATATGAAGTGTGCATCCAATAATTTAAAAGACTACCTAAAACGGCATAATGAAATAATTGCATAATTCTCTGATTTACACCAAACAGCCTAAGTCTTCTTAAAAAAATACAATCGTTGCCGGAATTTTGAACAAAGATAATCAATGTGGGCTTTCCAAGTAAATGAACGATCAATGACCACACCTATATACTTATAGGTATCCACCTGCTCAATATTATCATAGATGATAACTGGGCTGTAATCAAAAAGGATCATGTAACATCAACTGCAGTGAATTATAAACAGTAGATAGTGTCATTCTTGTTTTATGAAAGCATTTTACAAAAGAAAACATTGTGTAATGCTCCTGTTGTTTGTGTTTTTTGTTTTGTTTTATGAGTGACAAAGTGTGTTTGTTGTTAAATCTTTTCTAGTGTTCTGGAAGAATGAGTTGATCTGAGACATGAAGTTTCAGTGCATTTTGAATGTGAAATGAACTGCTGTCAAGCTGTAAGTTGGTTTGGAGAACTGAGTGAAGAGTTTTGAAAATGTACCTAAATATTGAGAAATGTGTCCTAGTGATTGTAAAAACCTGTAATTTAATTTAATTTGGCAGGGTAAATCCCAGCGTTTTCTCTAGTTTATTCTAGTGTATTTGAGAAGTTGCACAGATATTGGTAACAGGACTCTGGGGGTTGTTGGCTCTCACCTGAGACAAACACTGGCCTTTAAGGCCTTCCTGCATTGATATGTAAATTGTGTGTGGGGGGGAAGTGCAACAACTCAATTCACACACCCTAGTCTACATACATATGAAAAATACCTATTTTAGAAATCAAGGATAGTAATGAGTTATGGTTAAATCATTCAATCATTTATACCACAGTCTTAAATGATGTCTTAAATGATGTCAGGTTAAAAGACCATGATATCTTCTCCAAACCAACTTACAGCTTGACAGCAGTTCATTTCACATTCAAAATGCACTGAAACTTCATTCATGTGTCAGATCAACTCATTCTTCCAGAACACTAGAAAAGGTTTTACCCCCAAAAAACACACGTTAAATAAAAAAACACAAATAACAGGAAGCATTATAAAATATTTCTGCTGTTTTCTGTTGTTCAGAATTCACAACATTATATGTTACATGGTCATTGTTTACAGTACAGTACACATTTTCCCCCAAGTTTCCCCTTTTTATAGATGGTGATGAAACTGAAAGATTAATACCTGTATGTGTTCAGCTACATCTAATTGTTTTGATAGTATTTAATTTTTTAGATTCTGAATATATTTTACTACGGTATTACTGTAGAAGTGTTGCAAATGTCTGTGTCATTCAATGTTGTATTAATGCATTCAGTGACTACATCTTCCAAACTACATATTTCACTTAGACACAACCACTGCCAAAACTCAGAGCCCATTTTTATACACTCTTTTATACGCTCAAAACTGTTAAACATAATTGAAAGATCTTATAAACATTGAGATCTTTCAATTTAAATGAATTAATTTCTCACTTAAACACAAAGACCAACAGAACTTGATTTACTATACAGGCTTATTTGCACATGCTTACATATTATTTCCAAGACTGTGTTATTTAATTTAAAAACCTAAGCTAGACTGAAATGTGTAATATTTCTACCGTATACCACATTGATATATATTATTCTGAAATATTATTTTTTTTAAATCAGAAAAAATAAGATGTAGCTAAACACATACACAAGTCTTAGTCTTTCATTTTCATCACCATCTATACAAAAGGTTTGTACATTAATGTAAACATGAACCATGTAACATAAACTGCATTGAATTCTGAACAGCAGAAAATAGTGCATATTGCTGCCTGTTGTTTGTGTGTTTTTTGTTTTGTATATTTAATTTATGTTTGTTGGCTGAAACCTTCACTAGAGTTCTGAAAGAATGCCTTAATTTGAGACATGAATGATGTGTTTTGGTAGTTTTATTGTATGTTGGTTCATTAATGTTAAGTAATATCACTTAAATTAAGTGTAACAATTTTTAGGTCAGCATTTTTTCACCATTCCATGCCCATTTCCACACAAGTTAGTGTACATGCTAAAGATAAGCAGCAGCAGTATGCATGCACATGTTATATTCATTTCATTACACAAATTTACTTATTTTGTCCACTGTTTGATAATAAAGAATGACACGTTTGATTGCTTTTACATTTAGCAGTATCTCTGAATGTGATGGCGATGTTCATAATAACACTAAAACACCAGTCTCAGACAGCTACATAGTATCGGCCCGGATCTGGCCCACATCTGGAATCCACACAGCCCGGATGTGGGCCGGATCTGGGCCAACACTATGTTGCTGTCTGGGTTTATTGCCCTAAAAAATACACTGTAAAAAAAATACACAAAGGTCAAAACTCAATTTTATGTTGATTGTTGCATTTAAAATATTCAGATGGTTCAACTAAAGTGCCAGTGTTAAAATACATTGAGAATACTATGACTAACCGGTTAACTGACAGTAAGAATTTTGATGTATTATTACAATCAGTGGTTTCAAGTTTAATTAATTTATAAAGTACATTTAAAACAGCCACAAGACTGGCCAAAGTGCTGTACAAGACAACTAAATACGTATCCTAAATATACACACTCTAATACACAAAAATATAATATAATATAATATATACATTTAAAAAAAAAAAAAAATCAATACGCCAGAGAAAACAAATACCTTTTTAAAAGAGACTTAAAAATTGTTAGGGAAGATTCGACTCTAATCTCTAATGGCTTGTTTTCACTGAGCGGTACGGTACGGTACGGTATGCATTTATTTCCGTTTCCACTGTCAAAAGTTGTGAATGGTACCAAAAAGCCGAACCTTAACACTTTTTGGGTACCCTTCCGTTGGGGTACCAGCACAGTGGTATGGTACTAAAGGGTGGAGCTAGACTAACTGCAGGACGTTGATTGGTTGACAGAGAATCGTCACTTGCGCGTGCTACAAGGGGAATGACAACATAAGAAGCGCCATCTTTTAATTTACAGTTGACATATAATACTACTGTTACTGTGTCACGAAATGTAAATTTAAGAGTTTTTCAGGCGAGAATGTAGTTGTTTAAAGCTCAAATCTGTGGTTTATTTATAAAGATTTATGAAAATTTGATCCAGGTTGTGAGATCCAGGCAATCACCATTTGTGTGGCTATAATGTTTAAGATTTCTTTAAATGAAAACGAAAAGAGGCAGTGTGGTGTTTTATAACATATTTTGTTTTATTGTTGCCTAAAATGTACATACAGAGATAACCGGAGTAGCAGAGCGAGCTGACTGACGCTTTGAAGAACGTGCTGTTCCATTAGCAGAATTACCGGACTCGCGTCCTCGGGAGTCATTCTCCTGAGCTGGACTTGGCAAGTCCAAACTGTGCGTACTTGCTATTGAGAAACGCCTAATGTTTCTGCTGATATGGGTGCTTGCAGCATTTTGGTTCTGCTAGACATTAGCGCTGCTTTTGACACTATATGTCATATCATCCTCCTTGACAGGTTGCTTGTTTTGTTAGGCACCTCTGGCATCTCTTTGCAGTATATTTATTTGGGGAAGAACAAATCGGAGGCAACATTAGTACAGCAGGGCGTCCCGCAGGGGTCAGTACTAGGACCTACTTTGTTCTGCATCTATATGTTGCCGCTTGGTGACATTATTAGAAAGTACGGTACGGGGTTTTTCCTTGTTATGCTGATGACATGCAGATCTATGTTAGCTCACTCCCTGATCCAAATCTCGCAATTACAGCTCTTACCGTATGTCTGGAAGAAATAAAGGTATGGATGCATGACAACTATCTTAAGCTTAACAAATCAAAAATGGAACTGTTACTTTTTGGTATGCTGACAGATTTGCACAAACATAACTGTCTAAGTCTGTTTTCTGATTCTGAATTATTGTCTCCAGCATCACAAGTGCGAAATCTAGGTGTTATCGTTGATCCGCATTTGTCATTTGATGCCCATATCAAAATGGTTTCAAAATCTGCATTTTTCCATCTTAAAAATATTGCCAGAATTCAAACTTCTTTATCCCTGTCAGATGCAGAAAGGCTTATTCATGCATTTAATACATTCATATGATAGCACTTTATTGCGTGTAATTCACCTTATTCCGCCCCGCCCACTTTTAATACTTTGCGCTTCCGCAATTTGTCATCCGACTTCCGCTAAACTGACACGGCACATCCGGGTGTAAATCGTAAAGTACACCACAACATTCCGATCGCTTTACATTGTGTTCGTAACACTGTTGGTTAAATTGTTCTATCCTCTTAATCCAATTGTTATGGCAGCCCCTAACTGACCATACAATACTTGACATATTTTACCGTTAGAACAATAGAATTACGTCTAGAAACTAGCGTCCTTTCAGACGGAAGTTGAGGTCCCTCTCAGCCCGAAGTAAGATGACAAAACGAACGTAATGGCGTCACCCTCGTGGAAAATAAGGTGAATACACATGTCATGCACCCTACAACACTAATCCTAACCAAACATATAATACATATTACACACCATTACTAAACCTACCCTAAACCCACCCATGCGTATCATATGCACACAGAAACTCCTTTTCGCGTATAAATTGCACAATAAACACAATGTGTGCTATAGAGACACATTTAGTGTGACCGGGTTGGAATGACATACCAATTTCACAAATTCACGTTTATGTTGTTTACATGCAGATGGTAAAGGCATCGTTTTCAAAACCTTGCACTTTGAAACTCGTTTTCAAAAGCTTGCATTGTCAGGTGAAAATTGAAAATTATGTCCTGAAGTGTCCATTCTTTATTGCACTTTAGTTTTGTTAATTGTTCATTTAAGTTGGCCTATTTATTATATATACAGTTATATATACACTTTTATTCTGGTTTACTGTGTTCACAGAAGCACTGCGGGTGCTTGATGTGTGAATCCTCATGTTCTGTTGTTTATGCTGCTATTTGCACATGTAAATCTACATTTTTTAGGTTTTTGAATTGGTCACAGACACCTATCTATTCTAAGTCCATTTAATTCTAATCTAACCTTCAAATCATGTCAGTTAACTGATGATGACTGGTTAACAACCATCAGCTTTCAGTCAGAAAACAAAATGTTAAATGAACATCCCTACTTCATATATTTCAACTGAACCAACTAAAAATGTTCAGTGCAGCAAGTCGACATAACATTTTGAGATTGACCTCCAAAATCTTTACAGTGTGTTTGTGATGGCAAGAAATGTACAAAGCAGCCAAACACGTATCGTTCTTTACCATCCAACTGGGGACGCGAAGTTCATTTTGATTAATAAAATCATTATTCACTGTATAAAGTATGCTTTACGCTATACTAAATATAGGTCACTATAGTG
The DNA here is from genome assembly GCF_965113295.1 of Leuciscus leuciscus. Taxonomy (NCBI): domain Eukaryota; kingdom Metazoa; phylum Chordata; class Actinopteri; order Cypriniformes; family Leuciscidae; genus Leuciscus; species Leuciscus leuciscus. The sequence goes on along the minus strand of NC_138736.1, from coordinate 24,410,469 downwards.
ACCTGAAATCGTTACCTTAAAGAGCTATTTCTGTTTGATTAATCCTATAAACCCTAAAGGGACTGCATAACCAAGCATAGAAAGTATCTATGAAGAGAGAAAATAAGCGTTAAATAAGAAAAATAATGTTATGAATGATAAAAGGCGTAATATATAATATACTATATAATATACTATATATATATAGTTACATAATGAAGACAGACTTCACTGCCAGTTCACTTCACTGTTCACACACACACACACACACACACAGCTCCATTGCAGCCAAGTCCCCTCTTGTATAGATAGAGATCGTTCCGAGAGTCCCCTCTCGGCCAGTGTAGAGCGACATTGGTCTGTTAGTAATATAGATATGTATGTGTGTGTGCAATGACACATAACAATGGCAAGTAAATTGTTAGGGACTGCATAACCAAGCATAGAAAGTAAAAAAATTATATTATGAATGATAAGAGGATATTCTCGCCTCTGCTTTTGAACTGTTGCTGCCGGACCGTCTGTATTTTTTACCCCGTTGTAGATTTAAATGGTCTTTCCTCAAGCAATTCAATTCAATTAAGTCTGTCTTTATTTTGTAACTATAGTTACACAATAAAGACAGACTTAACTGTTCACACACACACACACACACACACAGTTCCATTGCAGGCTATTGCGAGTCCCCTCTTGTATAGGTAGAAATCGTTCAGAGATGATATTCCATCTTGGCATGTTTAAAATATTATTATTTTTTGCATATTTGAAGTTATATTATGAAAAAAGACCTTAAAAGAAAATTGTGTGTTTCATTTTTGTTTCTTCAAAATGACCAGATGCAGCAAGTCAACTCAAAAGTTTTGAATTAGATCTTCAAGAAAGGTCCACTGTTGGATGGTAACGAACGACATATGTTTGGTTGCATTTAAATTGAGCAATATTTCAAACACTGAATATCTCTGTACATCAACATCCTAGAAACAAAGGAAACAGAAAAATAAGGACATGTCTATTGATTTTTTTTAAGAGTAGAAATTATGTTTTAATTAATAGGCAGCCAATACTATCAGTCACATTATTAATATCTTAATAATATAATAATAATTACATTATAATTATGACATTGAGTTGCAGATCCCCTCTTGGCATGTTTTTTTTTTTATATATAAAAAAATGCATATTTGAAGTTATATTATGAGAAATATAATATAATATATATGGTAACCCTTTATAATAACTGCATCCTATTAATCATTAGTTAAGCATTGGTAAACAGATAAATCATTATTCATAAAGCAGACATTAATAAGCAGTTTATAAATACACCTTTAAACGCTGTATTATTGAGTTAGAAGCATATCTATAATGTGTTTAATAATTGCATTTTCATACTTTATTAAATATTAATTATCAATTTATCATTTCTAAATGAAGTATAGCATTATTTACAAACCAGTTATTTAGGTGTTTACAGTGATTAATAAGATCACTTAGAAAGTGTGAGTAAATATAGTAGATTCAGGGAGTTATAAAGCATTTAGTAGTGGTCAGTTCACTATTTTGCGAGCTCATCTAAAGTGAGGACTAGTTATGCTTTGTAAATAATTTATAAAGGAGATTTAAAGACTCAGTTATCTTCTAAACAGAAAAAGGGAACAAACACACACAGTGATAGAGAACATAGAAATATTAACAGCCTTTAAATCTCCTTTATAAATGCTTTACAAGGCATAACTAGTCCTCACTTTAGATGAGCTCACAAAAACTCGTTTTCAAAAGCTTTCATTGTCAGGCCCCCAAAATGGCATTTTCGTTGAAATGAACGGCCAAAACGTTTTCAGTTTTCAGTTGAAAATGATGTCGTGTAAACAGACCCTAAAGCGTGTATTATTTATTGCACTTTAGTTTTGTTAATTGTTCATTTAAGTTGGCCTATTTATTATATATACAGTTATATATACACTTTTATTCTGGTTTACTGTGTTCACAGAAGCACTGCGGGTGCTTGATGTGTGAATCCTCATGTTCTGTTGTTTATGCTGCTATTTGCACATGTAAATCTACATTTTTTAGGTATTTGAATCGGTCACAGACTATTCTATTCTAAGTCCATTTAATTCTAATCTAACCTTCAAATCATGTCAGTTAACTGATGATGACTGGTTAACAACCATCAGCTTTCAGTCAGAAAACAAAATGTCAAATAAACATCCCTACTTCATATATTTCAACTGAACCAACTAAAAATGTTCAGTGCAGCAAGTCGACATAACATTTTGAGATTGACCTCCAAAATCTTTACAGTGTGTTTGTGATGGCAATAAATGTACAAAGCAGCCAAACACGTATCGTTCTTTACCATCCAACTGGGGACGCGAAGTTCATTTTGATTAATAAAATCATTATTCACTGTATAAAGTATGCTTTACGCTATACTAAATATAGGTCACTATATGACCTGAAATCGTTACCTTAAAGAGCTATTTCTGTTTGATTAATCCTATAAACCCTAAAGGGACTGCATAACCAAGCATAGAAAGTATCTATGAAGAGAGAAAATAAGCGTTAAATAAGAAAAATTATATTATGAATGAAAATAGGCATAATATATAATTTACTATATATATGTAGTTAAATAATGAAGGCAGACTTCACTGCCAGTTCACTTCACTGTTCACACACACACACACACACACACACAGCTCCATTGCAGCCAAGTCCCCTCTTGTATAGATAGAGATCGTTCCGAGAGTCCCCTCTCGGCCAGTGTAGAGCGACATTGGTCTGTTAGTAATATAGATATGTATGTGTGTGTGCAATGACACATAACAATGGCAAGTAAATTGTTAGGGACTGCATAACCAAGCATAGAAAGTAAAAAAAAATATATTATGAATGATAAGAGGATATTCTCGCCTCTGCTTTTGAACTGTTGCTGCCGGACGGTCTGTATTTTTTACCCCATTGTAGATTTAAATGGTCTTTCCTCAAGCAATTCAATTTTTGATAACTGATGATGTTCGTCATTCTTTTCTTTTTTTTACTATGCATATTGTAATCTCTGATGCCTAGGCCTATAAATATATATATATTTTTTTATTTTTATTTTTTGCATATTTGAAGTTATATTATGAAAAAAGACCTTAAAATAAAATTTTGTATTTCATTTTTGTTTCTTCAAAATGACCAGATGCAGCAAGTCACCTCAAAAGTTTTGAATTAGATCTTCAAGAAAGGTCCACTGTTGGATGGTAACGAACGACATATGTTTGGTTGCATTTAAATTGAGCAATAATTCAAACACTGACTTTCTCTGTACATCAACATCCTAGAAAAAAAAAAGGAAACAGAAAAAAAATGGCATGTCTATTGATTTTATTAGAGTAGAAATTATGTTTTAATTAATAGGCCACAACAGAGAATGAATTTCTTAAAGCAATAACTTTGCTGTAATGTCCACAACATAACGCTTCTGATGTTTTATAGTGCTTTCATTGAAAGTGTGAAAATGAAAGAAAATGAAAAATATCAAATAATATTCTGTATTATTTATTGGTATGGAACTGCTACTGAGGTACAGACGAAATTATTAAGAAAAGTAGTAACAATAAATTGTTAGGGACTGCATAACCAAGCATAGAAAGTATCTATGAAGAGAGAGCGTTAAATAAGAAAAATAATATTATGAATGATAAGAGGATATTCTCGCCTCTGCTTTTGAACTGTTGCCGTCGGGCCGTCTGTATTTTTTACCCCGTTGTAGATTTAAATGGTCTTTCCTAAAAAAAATCATATTTTTAAATTTTTGATAACTGATAGGTTATATATACAGTATATATATATACACACATATATATATATATATATATATATATATATATATATATATATATATATATATATATATATATATATATATATATATATATATATATATATATGTATGTATATATATATATATATATATATATATATATATGTATGTATATATATATATGTATATATATATATATATATATATATATATATATATATATATATATACATATATATATATATATATATACATATATATATATATATATATATATATATATATATATATATATATATATATATATATATATATATACACATATATATATATGTGTGTATATATATATATATATAGTTACATAATGAAGGCAGACTTCACTGCCAGTTCACTTCACTGTTCACACACACACAGCTCCATTGCAGGCTATCAAGTCCCCACTAGTATAGATAGAGATCGTTCAGAGTTTCAGGTCCCCACTTGGCATGTTTTTTTAAAAATAAAAAAATGCATATTTGAAGTTATATTATGAAAAAAGAGCTTAAAAGAAAATTTTGTATGTCATTTTTGTTTCTTCAAAATGACCAGAAACACTAGTCCCCTCTTGGCCAGTGTAGAGCGATAGTCCCCTGTTAGTAATATAGACGTGTATGTGTGTGTGTGTGTGTGTGTGTGTGTGTGTGTGTGTGTGTGTGTGTGTGTGTGTGTGTGTGTGTGTGTTGGTGTGTGTGTGTGTCTGTGAGAGAGTGTGTGTATTGATCTGGCTAAGTCACAGTCGATGACAGAGTTGAATTGTAAATTTTTTTTACTTGATTGAATTGGTCTCACTTCAGATTTATCTATTTTAATTATGTTTCTGTTATTAGTGGTAAGTTGAGAAATCAGGGGCCCTCTGATCTTCCAACTCCCACCAACAATCATAGAGTTTGAAATTTAATGGCAGGTCTGCCTTAGAATTTGTCTTGATTTGTGACTGTAGCCATTCAGTTGTTCATGTGTGTTACATTAGTTAGCAGTTTGTTGTGAATAGCGTATGCTATTCTCTGTGTCTCTGTTAGACCATGATCATGAGATCAGCTCCACCCTGTGTGTGTGAAGCTATCTGGATCTGTTAGTGTGAAGATGACACATCTTCGTCTGATGTGCAGTGTTCAGCCTGGATAGACCATCTACCCCAGGTGATGTTGCTGTGAGGGTGTAGTGATGGCGGTGTGTGTTCAGTGTTCATGTCTAGGAGATGGGTGGAATCTAATCTATAACAATTGTGTTGCAAATTTCGATCCAGTTCTAAACTGGGAGGCCATATTTATGCAGTAATGTGATAGTGTGACGTGTGAAAAGGCCTTTTATAATGTCTTTTCACCCATCTCCCGAGTCTCAGGTTATGTTCGAACAATTCCGCTGTCCTGGATTTGCTCCAGGTGGGCTCCACCATTTTGCAGAAGTAGCCTAGGCCTGAGACAGAAAACAGAGGAGAGCGAACCACAGATAATTCCAATATTTCAAAAGCATTAAATTCAGACGTGTAGAATTATTTTACTTGTTAGCAATTTTAATTCCAGATGTCACATGAAACCGAGTTTCATTGACCACGTCTGAATTGTTGCTGTTTTCTCAGTGTGTTGTGACACTTGAAGCTGCTTTTTCAGTTCAGCCTTCAGTCTGCTGCATGTGCAATGCATTCACACATTTTAATTTGTACAGACATTTTTTGACCTGCAAAAAACTGTGGTACTTCTGTCTGCTGTTTAGCATTTCACACCCTCCTCGTAAATTTACTTATCTTATCAGATTCAATTCAGTTGGTGCACCCCAGTAAAGGATTATTTAGCGTGCTATTACCTGTGCCACACTCCTAGCCGTGTTTTCTAACGGTGAAAAATAAAGGCATACTCCGCCCCTTTTTGGCACTGGGTAGCACACAAATGAAATTCTGTTTCAGAAATTCAATTTTAATGACGAAAGTCACACTTCTCCAATTATTGTCCTGCTCGGCGAGTGTAATATAATGTTTATTATAATTCAAGTTATAATATAATTATATTCTTTAACAATACAAGTCAAATTATATTGTTTTCGGTCTCTGAAGAGTCTCTGGAACAACTTAACGCATGGTCAAATCTCTACTTGTTCTCATGTCAATACATTTGAATATTAAAAGGCCTTTTGGCTCAGGGCTGATAAGATGTACATTCGCTGTTTTTCTTTTTCCCTTTGCTAGGTTTCAAATACCTTTTCTTCTCATTTAGTCTTTTTAAATGGTCATTATAACGTTTGATTCTTCTATTTACTCTTACTTTATATTTTTCCGTTTATAGATAAGGAAAACTATATCGCTTTGCAGTCCTTCCCAAGGATGCACGACACAAGTGGTCAGCCCCGAAGATCAGAAGCTGAGGCAGTTGGCTAAATATCTAGGGATTTTGCCGTACACGCGCAACAACCAAAGATATATACAATAGCCCCCTTGGATGCCCTTCAGGAACTTAATTCAACCGTTTTCCAAAACTATTAAATTAGAACAGAAGTCATCGGAAGCGTCCAAGCTAGGTTAATCAAGCAGCGTAAAGCTGATCCTAGTCGGACTAACCCATCCTCTCATCCAAGTCGCCCGCACACTTCCTGATATCAGCTATTAGCCGTCGCCAATCTCTGACGCAATCTTGTGTAAATATACGAATCCGTTAATCTATTTTGGAAAAAACAAATCTCAGAGTAATTCAGAATACATTCAAACGTAACAATATTTAGTTCTCTGAAGCCTTAAATATGAAAAGGTTTTTGTTTCAGGATTAATGAGATGCGTTCGTTGTTTCTGATTTTCAAATTCATTGTGAATCACATTATAGCCATCAAATTCAGCACAGACACACGCGTTTACTTCAGTTTACACAGGACACATGGCCTAGAATACAACATCTACAACCTTTTTACCTAAGTGTTCCAAATACACCCACAGCAAAACAATAGAATACAACATCTATATCACCTTTGCCTAAGTGTTTCAACTACACTTACAGTAAAGTAATCCTGTGTTTAAAGAATAAACTTTAAATTAGCCTATGTGCATGTTGTAGCACAAACAACCAAATTGTGTTCTATGTGCACGATGTGTAGGGCACGATGTGTTAAGCACAATTTCAAATTTGAAAATGCAGAATTTAGATGTTAAACTATTAAGCTATTTGCTATTGGGCTGCTACCCAACTAGCAAATGACGCTAATAGCTGAAGGCCTTGAGCGTCCAAAGTTGTTAGGTCAGTAAGAGTTTTAGATGCATTTGAGCTTTGTTTACTTGCTGGTTTTTGTCATTAGATTGTGATTGTCTGCGTTTTATGAAATAGGGTGGAGGTCTGCCTCTGCCCAGTGACCAACACTTTTCCTCTGTATGGCCAGTTTTGTGACAGGAATTACAGAATCTGTTCAGTTTGCCACAGTGTGGCTTTCTGAATTCTCCTGCAGATGGAGGATCTTCATGACATTCTAACACAGCTACCTCATCATGCATTTGTTTCCGTGACTCAATTCTTGTTGCCCAGTTAACTATACCTTCGAATGTGTTTTGTGCTGGAGAAGCACCACACATGAGTGATTGCTGTACACGCGGCCCTGCATTTGTAAGCAGGAATTCAAGGAGAATTACATTGTTGTGGTGAACACCCTCAATTCCAGAATACTCCTCAAAAAGTTCAAACATATTTTCTGCATATGTCTCAAACGATTCTTCAGTACTCTGTTTCCGATTGAAAATCAATTCCCATCCAACAGGACTACAACCACGCAGCTCACGAAGGCATTGTTTTAGTCTATTCAAGATTTCGCTCTCAGGCTCATTTTGATGCATTGACTGCACAATGGTGCCTGTCATCAAAACCTGTGGTATCTTATAGTTCAGAACATCTGGAATTGAGCTGATAACAATTTGCCAAATATCTTTTGGTTCGAGCTGAAATGCATGTTTTAGACTAACAATGTGTCTCCACCATGGTTCGAATGGCCCTTTCAAAGGGAATGGTCCGATCTCTGCTTTAAACAAGCTACATTCAGTTACTGTTAAAGGACGCCGAATGGTTGACTCTGTGCCGTTTGGGTGCCGTATCACCTTAAGGGCAGAAACAGGCACTCTTTTCATAACTTTATCACATGCTTCATCTGTCTGTAAAGATACAAGATTATTAGAGCAGGCTGCCTCATCTAAGAAGTGTACATTTTTAGCCCAATCACTGTTAAGCTTGTTGGGAGACTTGCTTTTAGCATTTAGCTTAGCCTTAAGATCTGCAATGGTGTCTTTGTGATTTTTACACTTTTTAGTCAGGGCTAACAGCTCAGCTAGTAATTTATCTAGCTGTGTTTGAAGATCTTGAATCTTTTCCTCAGACTTTTGTGCCTCTGCATTTTTAGAATGCACTTCTTCACATTTAGCATCCATAAGCGAAGATAGAAATTTTGTTAACTCATTTAGCCGTTTATAACTTATGAAGTTTAAAGCCTCAATTATTTCACCATGTTTTGATTTCTTCTGTTTACTACCCACTGTTTTCCACCAAGTGAATATTTCATTGTCAATAGCATCCATGTTAAGACCTTTTCTACTGAGTTTGTACAGTGTAGGCTGAACCTTTTCGGCCCATAATGTAAACAAGACATGATCAGTACACATGATTTCACAATAATGGGCTTACAGTTAATTTTCCCAGATTTTTGACTAGATAGTCTTCTTTCTAAAAAAGATATATCTCCATCCCAGCATATCAAATACTTTAGGGGTTTACTTCTCAGAGGAACTTAAATAAGCCAAATTAAATTGAATTACTTAATTTAATTCCATCTGTGTCAAAGTTTAAGATTTTAATGGAATATAGAGTTTGTCAAGATTAGTTTAGGTTTATTATAGGATATTAATGTTTTCAATGTGGCTTTTGGGCCTACCAGTCAGCCAGTGAGACAAAACATGGTTTAAGCGTTTGGACGCAGCATGGCTTTAGCCTTTAGCATTAGCCTTGGGCACAGCATGGGTTAGCATTGACAATAGCACTTAGCATTAGCCTTGATATTTGAGTTTTAGCTTGTAAATCATATCATCCTGTTTTCCCCAAATTTTCTTTTCATAAACAATGCATCGATCTGCCTTTTTATTTATAAAATCTCGTGTTTTCCGATCTTTTACAAACTTAGATTTTTCTTTCTCTGTTTTCTGTTAGTTTGCTCATTCTTTTCACGTGTTGCTGGTTTCAACAATGGCCGGAAAACATGCGCCTGATTTTAAAACTTTTAGTCTTTACTTTTTTAGCTCTTCATCGATTATTCATTATTTGGAAGATGTTATTCTCACTTTAGGTTTCGTTTCTTGTTGCTTAGGCAAAACAAGGAGATCTTTCAAATCTAATGCACAAGGGTTTTCATTCTTCATCTGGCTGCCGCATCACGTTCTAAACAAAGGGCTTTAATTCCGACCCGTAAACAATGCAAACATTTCTTCAACACTTCTATAAAGGGCAGAAAAAGTTTACTTACCATCGCGGCGGAAGACAGAGAAGATGTTCAAACCTCTTGTTGATTTTAGAATCCCAAATACTTGCTGAAAAGGACATTTCTCGTGAAACTGTTTTGATCTGTTTTGAGATCACGTCCGAGGTCACCATTTTGTAAGGCCCGCTATATTTGGCCCAATCTCCGGTTCGCCAATACACGGGGAAGGTTGTCACGTGTTCTGTCCTCACTCATGCAAAGTATTGGTTGGTTAAATTTGCAATACATTAATCATGTACTCACTCGTTAATTCATCTGACTCCATAAATGAAAGGTTTCACTAAAAGTAAACGAATGTTTGACTATTCCTTTAACCATTATATGAACAATGTCAAAATCAGTTATAATAATCACATGTAACAATTTAATATTTCAGATATCAGAGATCAATTCCACAATCAATTCAAATATCTAGAACATGGTTATACATTGGTTACACCAAAGAATCTTACCCAGCTTGTACCTGAGATAGAGAGAGGGAAAGGGAAAGAGAGAGAGAGAGAGAGAGAGAGAGAGAGAAACCACCTATCCAATTCCACGTCCAGCCAAGAAGAAGAGACAGAGAGAGCCAGAACACCTTCCTTTGTCCTCTGACCAGGTGACAAGGGGGATGGGGTGGGACCACCCTCAAATGGCTTCTATCCCAATCTGGCCTTATCTCTAAACCAGTTTTCTATGAACTTCTATAAACCTTATTTCCTTTTATTTTATCTATCTGGATATGAGATATCTGTACCACTCACTTTGAGACATTTCAAATGACACCAAAAGCATAACAGTCAATGTTGAATATTCACATTAAACCATGTTCTTGTGTGAGTTCCTAGTTTCTGAGAGGAAGAAAGGCTGTATTGGGGGAGGTCAAATGTTAATCAGCCAGCCGGGCCCTTTTGTCCCATAAATCAGGCCTCAACCAATATTTTCAGTCTTACAATTGCACTAAAGATCTAACGTTGTGCACTGAAGAATAACATATAAGTTATGCACTTTTTACAATGCATTAAATTGCACACCAGAACTAACTCATTATGTTAGTTTAATGTTGATTAAAGACATAACGTGTGTTGTTGCATTGCATTGCACTAACGATCTAACGTTGTTTACTGAAGAGTAACACACTTATGCACAAGGTTATGCACCTCTTACATTGCATTGCATTGCACACCGGATCAAACTCATTCCCATGTTCATTAAAGACATAACTATGTGTGTTGATCTGACACACAATACACGATCTGACGTTGTGCACTGAATAACAATATGCACTTTTTGCATTGCATTGCATTGCACACCAGAACTAACTCATTCCCATGTTGATTAAAGACATAACGTGTGGTTGCATTGCATTGCATTGCATTGCATTGCATTGCATTGCATTGCCTTGTTTTGCTTTGCACTGCATTGCATTGAATTAACGATCTAACGTTGTGCACTGAAGAATAACATATGCACTTTTCAAATTGCATTGCATTGCACACCAGAACTAAATCCTTCCCATGTTCATTAAAGAGAAATGTGTGTTGTTGCATTGCATTGCAAAAACGATCTAACCGTTGTGCACTGAAGAATAACATATAGGTTATGCACTTTTTGCATTGCATTGCACACCAAACTGTCATTCCCATGTTCATTAAAGAGATAACGTGTGTTGTTGCATTGCATTGCATTGCACACCAGAACTAACTCATTCCCATGTTGATTAAAGACATAACGTGTGGTTACATTGCATTGCATTGCATTGCATTGCATTGCATTGCATTGCCTTGTTTTGCTTTGCACTGCATTGCATTGCATTGCATTGCATTAACGATCTAACGTTGTGCACTGAAGAATAACATATGCACTTTTCACATTGCATTGCATTGCACACCAGAACTAACTCATTCCCATGTTGATTAAAGACATAACATGTGGTTGCATTGCATTGCATTGCATTGCATTGCATTGCATTGCCTTGTTTTGCTTTGCACTGCATTGCTTTGCACTGCATTGCATTAACGATCTAACGTTGTGCACTGAAGAATAACATATGCACTTTTCACATTGCATTGCATTGCACACCAGAACTAACTCATTCCCATGTTGATTAAAGACATAACGTGTGGTTGCATTGCATTGCATTGCATTACATTGCATTGCATTGTATTGCACTAACGATCTAACGTTGTGAACTGAAAAATAACACATGTACTTTTCGCATTGCATTGCATTGCATTGCATTGCATTGCATGGCATGGCATTGCACTGCACTAACGATCTGACGTTGTGCACTGAATAACAATATGCACTTTTTGCATTGCATTGCATTGCACACCAGAACTAACTCATTCCCATGTTGATTAAAGACATAATGTGTGGTTGCATTGCATTGCATAGCATTGCCTTGTTTTGCTTTGCACTGCATTGCATTGCATTGCATTAACGATCTAACGTTGTGCACTGAAGAATAACATATGCACTTTTCAAATTGCATTGCATTGCACACCAGAACTAAATCCTTCCCATGTTCATTAAAGAGATATGTGTTGTTGCATTGCATTGCAAAAATGATCTAACCGTTGTGCACTGAAGAATAACATATAGGTTATGCACTTTTTGCATTGCATTGCACACCAAACTGTCATTCCCATGTTCATTAAAGAGATAACGTGTGTTGTTGCATTGCATTGCATTGCACTAACATACGTTATGCACTTTTTGCATTGCACACCAGAACTAACTCATTCCCATGTTGATTAAAGACATAACGTGTGGTTGCATTGCATTGCATTGCACTGCATTGCATTGCATTGCATTGCATTGCCTTGTTTTGCTTTGCATTGCATTGCATTGCACTAACGATCTAACGTTGTGAACTGAAAAATAACACATGTACTTTTCGCATTGCATTGCATTGCATTGCATGGCATGGCATGGCATGGCATGGCATTGCACTGCACTAACGATCTGACGTTGTGCACTGAATAACAATATGCACTTTTTGCATGGCATTGCATTGCACACCAGAACTAACTCATTCCCATGTTGATTCCCATGTCATTGCATTGCATTGCATTAACGATCTAAAGTTGTGCATTGAAGAATAACATATGTACTTTTCACATTGCATTGCATTGCATTGCATTGCCTTGTTTTGCTTTGCACTGCATTGCATTGCATTGCATTGCATTGCATTAACGATCTAACGTTGTGCACTGAAGAATAACGTATGCACTTTTCACGCAAATGACACCAAAAGCATAACAGTCAATGTTGAATATTCACATTAAACCATGTTCTTGTGTGAGTTCCTAGTTTCTGAGAGGAAGAAAGGCTGTATTGGGGGAGGTCAAATGTTAATCAGCCAGCCGGGCCCTTTTGTCCCATAAATCAGGCCTCAACCAATATTTTCAGTCTTACAATTGCACTAAAGATCTAACGTTGTGCACTGAAGAATAACATATAAGTTATGCACTTTTTACAATGCATTAAATTGCACACCAGAACTAACTCATTATGTTAGTTTAATGTTGATTAAAGACATAACGTGTGTTGTTGCATTGCATTGCACTAACGATCTAACGTTGTTTACTGAAGAGTAACACACTTATGCACAAGGTTATGCACCTCTTACATTGCATTGCATTGCACACCGGATCAAACTCATTCCCATGTTCATTAAAGACATAACTATGTGTGTTGATCTGACACACAATACACGATCTGACGTTGTGCACTGAATAACAATATGCACTTTTTGCATTGCATTGCATTGCACACCAGAACTAACTCATTCCCATGTTGATTAAAGACATAACGTGTGGTTGCATTGCATTGCATTGCATTGCATTGCATTGCATTGCCTTGTTTTGCTTTGCACTGCATTGCATTGAATTAACGATCTAACGTTGTGCACTGAAGAATAACATATGCACTTTTCAAATTGCATTGCATTGCACACCAGAACTAAATCCTTCCCATGTTCATTAAAGAGAAATGTGTGTTGTTGCATTGCATTGCAAAAACGATCTAACCGTTGTGCACTGAAGAATAACATATAGGTTATGCACTTTTTGCATTGCATTGCACACCAAACTGTCATTCCCATGTTCATTAAAGAGATAACGTGTGTTGTTGCATTGCATTGCATTGCACACCAGAACTAACTCATTCCCATGTTGATTAAAGACATAACGTGTGGTTACATTGCATTGCATTGCATTGCATTGCATTGCATTGCATTGCATTGCCTTGTTTTGCTTTGCACTGCATTGCATTGCATTGCATTGCATTGCATTGCATTAACGATCTAACGTTGTGCACTGAAGAATAACATATGCACTTTTCACATTGCATTGCATTGCACACCAGAACTAACTCATTCCCATGTTGATTAAAGACATAACATGTGGTTGCATTGCATTGCATTGCATTGCATTGCATTGCCTTGTTTTGCTTTGCACTGCATTGCATTGCATTGCATTGCATTGCATTGACGATCTAACGTTGTGCACTGAAGATTATCATATGCACTTTTCACAATGCATTGCATTGCACACCAGAACTAACTCATTCCCATGTTGATTAAAGACATAACGTGTGGTTGCATTGCATTGCATTGCATTGCATTGCATTGCATTGCATTGCATTGCATTGCATTGCATTGCATTGGATTGCATTAACGATCTAACGTTGTGCACTGAAGAATAACATATGCACTTTTCACATTGCATTACATTGCACACCAGAACTAAATCATTCCCATGTTCATTAAAGAGATATGTGTGTTGTTAACGTTGTGCAATATTATAGCTTATGCACTTTTCGCATTGCATTGCACACCAGAAATAACTCATTGCCATGTTCATTAAAGAGAAATCTCTCTATGTCTTTAATTAACATGGGAATGAGTTAGTTCTGGTGTGCAATGCAATGCAAAAAGTACAAAACCTATGGTGTTGCTAGGCGGTTGCTAAGGTATTCTGGGTGGTTGCTAGGCGGTTGCTATGGTGTTGCTAGGATATTTTCAGTGGTTGCTATGGTCTTTTGGGTGGTTGCTAGGTGGTTGCTAGGGTATTTTGGGTGGTTGTTAGGGTGTTCTGGGTGGTTGCAAGGATGTTATGGTTGATTACTAGGGTGTTCTGGATGGTTGCTAGGCGGTTGCTAGGGTATTTTGGGTGGTTGCTAGGGTCTTCTGGGTGGTTGGCTATGGTGTTATGGATGGTTACTAGGGTGTTTTGGTGGTTGCTAGGGTGTTGCTAGATGGTTGATAGGGTGTTCTGGGTGGTTGCTATGGTGTTGCTAGGCGGTTGCTAGGGTCTTTTGGGTGGTTGCTAGGTGGTTGCTAGGGTTTTGCTAAGCGGTTGCTAAGGTAATTTGGGTGGTTTGCTAGGGTGTTTCTAGGCGGTTGCTATGGTGTTGCTAGGCGGTTGCTTAGGTATTCTGGGTGGTTGCTAGGCGGTTGCTATGGTGTTGCTAGGATATTTTCAGTGGTTGCTATGGTCTTTTGGGTGGTTGCTAGGCGGTTGCTAGGGTATTTTGGGTGGTTGTTAGGGTGTTCTGGGTGGTTGCTAGGATGTTATGGTTGATTACTAGGGTGTTCTGGGTGGTTGCTAAGGTATTTTGGGTGGTTGCTAGGGTGTTGCTAGATGGTTGATAGGGTGTTCTGGGTGGTTGCTATGGTGTTGCTAGGCGGAGGCTAAGGTATTTTGGGTGGTTGCTAGGCGGTTGCTAGGGTGTTGCTAGGTGGTTGCTAAGGTGTTCAGGGTGTTTGCTAGGATGTTATGGTTGATTACTAGGGTGTTCTGGGTGGTTGCTAGGGTATTTTGGGTGGTTGCTAGGGTGTTGCTAGATGGTTGATAGGGTGTTCTGGGTGGTTGCTATAGTGTTGCTAGGCGGTTGCTAGGGTGTTCTGGGTGGTTGCTATGGTGTTGCTAGGCGGAGGCTAAGGTATTTTGGGTGGTTGCTAGGCGGTTGCTAGGGTGTTTCTAGGTGGTTGCTAAGATATTTTGGGCGGTTGCTAGGGTTTTGTTAGCGGTTGCTAAGGTATTTTGGGTGGTTGCTAGGGTGTTGCTAGGTGGTTGCTAGGGTATTCTGGGTGGTTGCAAGGCGGTTGCTAGGGTATTTTGGGTGGTTGCAAGGGTCTTTTGGGTGGTTGCTTGGTGGTTGCTAGGGTGTTGCTAAGCGGTTGCTAATGTATTTTGGGTGGTTGCTAGGGTGTTTCTAGGCGGTTGCTATGGTGTTGCTAGGCGGTTGCTAAGGTATTCTTGGTGGTTGCTAGGCGGTTGCTATGGTGTTGCTAAGATATTTTCAGTGGTTGCTATGGTCTTTTGGGTGGTTGCTAGGCGGTTGCTAGGGTATTTTGGGTGGTTGTTAGGGTCTTCTGGGTGGTTGGCAATGGTGTTATGGTTGATTACTAGGGTGTTCTGGGTGGTTGCTAGGGTATTTTGGGTGGTTGCTAGGGTCTTCTGGGTGGTTGGCTATGGTGTTATGGATGGTTACTAGGGTGTTTTGGGTGGTTGCTAGGATGTTGCTAGATGGTTGATAGGGTGTTCTGGGTGGTTGCTATGGTGTTGCTAGGCGGTTGCTGTTGTGTTCTGGGTGGTTGCTATGGTGTTGCTAGGCGGAGGCTAAGGTATTTTGGGTGGTTGCTAGGCGGTTGCTAGGGTGTTGCTAGGTGGTTGCTAAGGTATTTTGGGTGGTTGCTAGGGTGTTGCTAGGCGGTTGCTAAGGTACTCTGGGTGGTTGCAAGGTGGTTGCTAGGGTCTTTTGGGTGGTTGCTAGGGTCTTTTGGGTGGTTGCTAGGGTGTTCTGCGTGGTTGCTAGGCGGTTGCTATGGTGTTGCTAAGCGAGAGCTAAGGTATTTTGGGTGGTTGCTATGGTGTTGCTATGCGGTTGCTATGGTGTTCTGGGTGGTTGCTATGGTGTTGCTAGGTGGTTGCTAAGGTATTCTGGATGGTTGCTAGGCGGTTGCTATGGTGTTCTGGGTGGTTGCTAGAATATTTTCAGTGGTTGCTATGGTCTTTTGGGTGGTTGAGGCGGTTGCTAGGGTATTTTGGGTGGTTGCTAGTGTGTTCTGGGTGGTTGCTAGGATATTATGGGTGGTTGCCAGGGTCTTTTGGTTTGTTGCTTGGTGGTTGCTAGGGTGTTCTGGGTGGTTGCTAGGCGGTTGCCTGGGTGTTGCTATGTTGTTGCTAGGCAGTTGCTAAGGTATTTTGGGTGGTTGCTATGCGGTTGCTAGGGTGTTGCTAGGAGGTTGCTAGGGTGTTCTGGGTGGTTGCTATGGTGTTGCTAGGCGGTTGCTAAGGTACTCTGGGTGGTAGCAAGGCGGTTGCTAGGGTCTTTTGGGTGGTTTCTAGGGTGTTCTGGGTGGTTGTTAGGCGGTTGCTATGGTGTTGCTAAGCGATGGCTAAGGTATTTTGGGTGGTTGCTAGGGTGTTTCTATGCGGTTGCTAGGCTGTTCTGGGTGGTTGCTATGGTGTTGCTAGGTGGTTGCTAAGGTATTCTGGGTGGTTGCTAGGCAGTTGCTAGGATGTTATGGGTAGTCGTTATGGTGTTGCTAGGCGGTTGCTAGGGTATTCTGGGTGGTTTCTAGGCGGATGCCTGGTTGTTCTGGGTGGTTGCTATGTTGTTGCTAGGCAGTTGCTAAGGTATTTTGGGTGGTTGCTAGGCGGTTGCTAGGGTGTTGCTAGGAGGTTGCTAGGGTGTTCTGGGTGGTTGCTATGGTGTTGCTAGGTGGTTGCTTTGGTGTTCTGGGTGGTTGCTAGAATATTTTCAGTGGTTGCTATGGTCTTTTGGGTGGTTGAGGCGGTTGCTAGGGTATTTTGGGTGGTTGCCAGGGTCTTTTGGGTGGTTGCTAGGCCGTTGCTAGGGTGTTCTGGGTGGTTGTTAGGCAGTTGCTAGGGTGTTCTGAGGTATTTTGGGTGGTTGCAAGGGTGTTCTGACTGGTTGCTATGGTGTTGCTATGGTGTTCTAAGGAATTTTGGGTGGTTGTTAGGGTGTTGCTAGGGTGTTTTGGGTGGTTGCTATGCGGTTGCTAGAATATTTTTGGTGGTTGCTAGGGTCTTTTGGGTGGTTGCTAGGGTGTTCTGAGTGGTTGCTAGGGTGTTCTAAGGTATTTTGGGTGGTTGCTAGGGTGTTATGGGTGGTTGTTAGGCAGTTGCTACGGTGTTCTGAATGGTTGCTATGGTATTGCTAGGGTGTTCAAAGGTATTATAGGTGGTTGCTAGGGTGTTCTGGGTGGTTGTTAGGCAGTTGCTAGGGTGTTCTGAGTGGCTGATTTGGTGTTCTAAGTTATTCTGGATGGTTGCTAGGGTGTTCTGGGTGATTGCTAGGCGGTTGCTAGGTTGTTCTCAGTGGTTGCTATTGTGTTCTAGGCGGTTACACACACACACACACACACACACACACACACACACACACACATTAACTCACATACAAATACACACACACACATACACTAACTCGATAACACTTACACACTCAGAGTTTATATGCGTTACAGTTTATAAGTTAAAATTAAGTAAATTTAGTAGTTTGAAGTTTAAATTAGTTTAAAGTTTAATTTAGTTTGAAGTTTAAAGTATTTGAAGTTTAAAATAGTTTGAAGTAGATAGATAGATCAACCACTCAAAAGATCATAGCAACCACTGAAAATATCCTAGCAACCACCCAGAACAACATAGCAACCACCTAGCAACCACCCAGAATACCCTAGCAACCACCTAGCAACACCCTAGCAACCACCCAAAATATCTTAGCAACCGCCTAGCAACACATTAGCAACCACCCAGAATACCCTAGCAACCACCTAGCAACACCCTAGCAACCACCCAAAATATCTTAGCAACCGCCTAGAAACCACCCAAAAGACACTAGCAACCACCCAAAATACCCTAGCAACCGCCTTGCAACCACTCAGAATAACTTAGCAACCGCCTAGCAACAAAATAGCAACCACCCAGAATACCCTAGCAACACCCTAGCAACCACCCAAAATATCTTAGCAACCGCCTAGCAAAATCCCAGAATACCTTAGAAACCGCCTAGCAACCGCCTAGAAACCACCCAAAAGACCCTAGCAACCACCCAAAATACCCTAGCAACCGCCTTGCAACCACTCAGAATACCTTAGCAACCGCCTAGCAACACAATAGCAACCACCCAGAATACCCTAGCAACCAGCTAGCAACACCCTAGCAACCACCCAAAATACCTTAGCAACCGCTAACAAAACCCTAGCAACCGCCCAAAATATCTTAGCAACCACCTAGCAACCACCCAAAATACCTTAGCCTCCGCCTAGCAACACCATAGCAACCACCCAGAACACCCTAGCAACCTCCTAGCAACACCCTAGCAACCACCTAGCAACCACCCAAAATACCTTAGCAACTGCCTAGCAACAACATAGCAAGCACCCAGAACACCCAGGCAACCGCCTAGAAACCACCCAGAATACCCTAGCAACCGCCTAGCAACACCATAATGACCACCCATAACATCCTAGCAACTGCCTAGCAACCACCCAGAATACCTTAGCAACCACCTAGCAACACCATAGCAACCACCCAGAACAGCTTAGCAACCGCATAGAAACACCCTAGCAACCACCCAAAATACCTTAGCCATCGCTTAGCAACACCATAGCAACCGCCTAGCAACCACCCAGAACAACCTACAAACCACCCAAAAGACCCTAGCAACCACCCAAAAGACCCTAGCAACCGTCTTGCAACCACCCAGAGTACCTTAGCAACCTCCTAGCAAACACCC
This sequence comes from Leuciscus leuciscus, assembly GCF_965113295.1. Classification (NCBI taxonomy): domain Eukaryota; kingdom Metazoa; phylum Chordata; class Actinopteri; order Cypriniformes; family Leuciscidae; genus Leuciscus; species Leuciscus leuciscus. The sequence continues at coordinate 24,391,394 of NC_138736.1, read as the reverse complement.
TAGCAACCGCCTAGCAACCACCCAAAATACCTTAGCAACTGCCTAGCAACAACATAGCAACATCCAGGCAACCGCCTAGCAACCACCCAGAACACCCTAGCAACCACCTAGCAACAAACCAAAAGACCCTGGCAACCACCCATAATATCCTAGCAACCACCCAGAACACAATAGCAACCACCCAAAATACCCTAGCAACCGCCTCAACCACCCAAAAGACCATAGCAACCACTGAAAATATTCTAGCAACCACCCAGAACACCATAGCAACCGCCTAGCAACCACCCAGAACAGCCTAGCAACCGCATAGAAACACCCTAGCAACCACCCAAAATATCTTAGCTCTCGCTTAGCAACACCATAGCAACCGCCTAGCAACCACCCAGAACACCCTAGCAACCACCTAGCAACCACCCAAAAGACCCTAGCAACCGCCTTGCAACACCATAGCAACCGCCTAGCAACCACCCAAAATACCTTAGCAACTGCCTAGCAACAACATAGCAACCACCCAGAACACCCAGGCAACCGCCTAGAAACAACCCAGAATACCCTTTCAACCGCCTAGCAACACCATAACGACCACCCATAACATCCGAGCAACTGCCTAGCAACCACCCAGAATACCTTAGCAACCACATAGCAACACCATAGCAACCACCCAGAACAGCCTAGCAACCGCATAGAAACACCCTAGCAACCACCCAAAATACCTTAGCTCTCGCTTAGCAACACCATAGCAACCGCCTAGCAACCACCCAAAAGACCCTAGCAACCGCCTTGCAACCACCCAGAGTACCTTAGCAACCCCCTAGCAACACCATAGCAACCACCCAGAACACCCTAGCAACCACCCAAAATACCCTAGCAACAGCCTTGCAACCACCCAAAAGACCCTAGCAACCACCCAAAATATTCTAGCAACCGCCTAGCAACCACCCAGAATACCCTAGCAACCACCCAGAACACCCTAGCAACCGCCTAGCAACCACCCAAAATACCCTAGCAACCGCCTTGCAACCACCCAGAGTACCTTAGCAACCACCTAGCAACACCATTGCAACCACCCAGAACACCCTAGCAACCTCCTAGCAACACCCTAGCAACCGCCTAGCAACCACCCAAAATACCTTAGCAACTGCCTAGTAACAACATAGCAACCACCCAGAACACCCAGGCAACCGCCTAGAAACCACCCAGAATACCCTAGCAACCGCCTAGCAACACCATAACGACCACCCATAACATCCTAGCAACTGCATAGCAAAAAACATTCTGGTCCAAACTTTCTCAAGCCAACTTAAAGTTTGTCTCGACGAACTTTCGCATCTAATTATTATTACTATTATTATCTTAATAATTCTATTATTATTTCTGGTCAAAGGTTCCCTAAAAAGTTTTTAAACTATGTAAAATTATAGACTCCATCTGATGATAAATATGTCTAACCTCTCCGTCAAAATTTTCTAGTGACGGGTCACATCCAGGGTGGGAATTATGTAATTTTAGGGGCAAGGCCATTTGGCCTCCACCTTTTCTTTTTTTTTAGGGGCACCAAGGCCATATGACAGGGCACAAAGGCCATCGAGTACAATTCGATGGTTTTCCCATTCAGATTGATACCATAACATCCTAATTTGGAATAAGACATGGATTATGACTTTTTTAATTAAAAAAAAAATGTTTTAATGAGAGAGAGAGAGAGCGCCATTACATCCAGAAGGTATACACCCTCACACAACAATAGAAACAACATAAATGCCAATAAAAACATTCAGAAACAACACAAATGCCAATAAAAGCATTCAAAATATTCATTCAGTCCTCTAGTCTATATCATGTGAGAATGTGAGTTATTAATTATGATTATCAAAGTTTACATTCAATATAGGCTATAAACAAATTTTGTGTAAACATGTTATAATTTGCCTATATATATACATACGTACATACATACATACATACATATATATATATAACATAAATTGTAAGAATATGACTAATAGTAAAGACTAGTACTAATAAATAAACATTAGGCCTATGCTAAAGTTATTAAATAGCAGTCCCAAACTAGTTTTTGTTGTTGGTATGAGCCACTACAGTCATTTAAAAATATAAAAAATAACACAAAGAAAAAATTGTGGCATAGTGGGGTTAATATGGAAAGGACAGTTACCATGGTGAATACACAATATTAACAATAACTGTTAATGAAACATGGAAACTGCTCCTGGTGAATAGAATGAAAATCATCCATGCATTACTTTTATTTCGTGTAATTTACAACATAACGGCGTTGCATGCTCGTAGTTTATTTTGCACTTGATCAGTGAGGCGCATTTGCGCGTGCAATTGAAGAGTGTGCGCTACGAGAACAGGATAACGGCTGACAGGACAAGAAAGTCAGTTTTTCTGAGGTGAAAAACTTTATCTCAGCGTACACTTATGTCACTGCCTGATAGTTCCTATTGTGCTGGGTTTTCTGAAGTAGTCTTGATTCGCCTCTCATAACATAACATAACATGCTCTAAACACGCACGCAGAGTGGAAAAGGGGGCGCGGGGAGCAATGATCGCAAATTTGAACTATATCGATATGCAAAATGGTCTAATTCCATATCGCTTTTCAAAAATATATCGATATATCGCCAGCCCTACACTGCACCTGCGCGAATCCACGAACTAATTGAAGTTCAGAGACTACTTGGCTCGCTGTAATTCAAAGCAAGCCCACTATGCCGCACTGGCGCTTTATACATGGAACTTGGACAGGGCCAGGGCACACAGGCCACTGTGGCCGTACGATGATTTTTTTTTCACGGGGCATGAAGGCCAAAGTGTAGGGCAACGGCGGCCATGGCCGCGTGGCCGCGGTATAATTCCCACCCTGGTCACATCTAAATTTTAAAAATGGCCCAAGTGCGATTCTTGTTGCAATAGTCTGTTAACATTGGCTCAATGAGAAATACGTCAGACTAATTGAATTTTTTTTACAGTGTAACACAAGAAAGAGTCCACTAGTATATATAGAAAGGTCAAGTTTCGAGTACTCCGTGGCCAGAAAAAATTTCAGTATGTCAAAAATGGACTTTTGTCAGGATGGGCAACACCATAATGACCACCCATAACATCCTAGCAACTGCCTAACAACCACCCAGAATACCTTAGCAACCACCTAGCAACACCATAGCAACCAACCAGAACAGCCTAGCAACCGCATAGAAACACCCTAGCAACCACCCAAAATACCTTAGCCATCGCTTAGCAACACAATAGCAACCACCTAGCAACCACCCAGAACACCCTAGAAACCACCCAAAAGACCCTAGCAACCACCCAAAAGACCCTAGCAACCGCCTTGCAACCACCCAGAGTACCATAGCAACCTCCTAGCAAACACCCTAGCAACCGCCTGGCAACCACCCAAAATACCTTAGCAACTGCCTAGCAACAACATAGCAACACCCAGTCAACCGCCTAGCAACCACCCAGAACACCCTAGCAACCACCTAGCAACAAACCAAAAGACCCTGGCAACCACCCATAATATCTTAGCAACCACCCAGAACACAATATCAACCACCCAAAATACCCTAGCAACCGCCTCAACCACCCAAAAGACCATAGCAACCACTGAAAATATTCTAGCAACCACCCAGAACACCATAGCAACCGCCTAGCAACCACCCAGAATACCTTAGCAACCACCTAGCAACACCAAAGCAACCACCCAGAACAGCCTAGCAACCGCATAGAAACACCCTAGCAACCACCCAAAATACCTTAGCTCTCGCTTAGCAACACCATAGCAACCACCCAGAACACCCTAGCAACCAACTAGCAACCACACAAAAGACCCTAGCAACTGCCTTGCAACCACCCAGAGTACCTTAGCAACCGCCTAGCAACACCATAGCATCCACCCAGAACACCCTAGCAACCTCCTAGCAACACCCTAGCAACCGCCTTGCAACCACCCAAAATACCTTAGCAACTGCCTAGCAACAACATAGCAACCACCCAGAACACCCAGGCAACCGCCTAGAAACAACCCAGAATACCCTAGCAACCGCCTAGCAACACCATAACGACCACCCATAACATCCTAGCAACTGCCTAGCAACCACCCAGAATACCTTAGCAACCACCTAGCAACACCATAGCAACCACCCAGAACAGCCTAGCAACCGCATAGAAACACCCTAGCAACCACCCAAAATACCTTAGCCATCGCTTAGCAACACCATAGCAACCGCCTAGCAACCACCCAGAACACCCTAGCAACCACCTAGCAACCACCCAAAAGACCCTAGCAACCACCCAAAAGACCCTAGCAACCGCCTTGCAACCACCCAGAGTACCTTAGCAACCGCCTAGCAACACCATAGCAACCACCCAGAACACCCTAGCAACCACCCAAAATACCCTAGCAATACCCTAGCAACCACGCAGAACACCCTAGCAACCGCCTAGCAACCACCCAAAATACCCTAGCAACCGCCTCAACCACCCAAAAGACCATAGCAACCACTTAAAATATCCTAGCAACCACCCAGAACACCATTGCAACCGTCTAGCAACCACCAAGAATACATTAGCAACCGCCTAGCAACACCATAGCAACCACCCAGAACAGCCTAGCAACCGCCTAGAAACACCCTAGCAACCACCCAAAATACCATAGCAACCGCTTAGCAACACCATAGCAACCGCCTAGCAACCACCCAGAACACCCTAGCAACCACCTAGCAACCACCCATAATATCCTAGCAACCACCCAGAACACACTAGCAACCACCCAAAATACCCTAGGAACCGCCTAGCAACCACCCAGAATACCTTAGCAACCACCTAGCAACACCATAGCAACCTCCTAGCAACACCCTAGCAACCGCTTAGCAACCACCCAAAATACCTTAGCAACTGCCTAGCAACAACATAGCAACCACCCAGAACACCCAGGCAACCGCCTAGAAACCACCCAGAATACCCTAGCAACCGCTTAGCAACACCATAACGACCACCCATAACATCCTAGCAACTGCCTAGCAACCACCCAGAATACCTTAGCAACCACCCAGAACACCCTAGCAACCACCCAAAATACCTTAGCCATCGCTTAGCAACACCATAGCAACCGCCTAGCAACCACCCAGAACACCCTAGCAACCACCCAAAAGAACCTAGCAACCGCCTTGCAACCACCCAGAGTACCTTAGCAACCACCTAGCAACACCATAGCAACCACCCAGAACACCCTAGCAACCTCCTAGCAACACCCTAGCAACCGCCTAGCAACCACCCAAAATACCTTAGCAACTGCCTAGCAACAACATAGCAACCACCCAGAACACCCAGGCAACCGCCTAGAAACCACCCAGAATACCCTAGCAACCGCCTAGCAACACAATAACGACCACCCATAACATCCTAGCAACTGCATAGCAAAAAACATTCTGGTCCAAACTTTCTCAAGCCAATTTAAAGTTTGTCTCGACGAACTTTCGCATCTAATTATTATTACTATTATTATCTTAATAATTCTATTATTATTTCTGGTCAAAGGTTCCCTAAAAAGTTTTTAAACTATGTAAAATTATAGACTCCATCTGATGATAAATATGTCTAACCTCTTTGTCAAAATTTTTTAGTGACGGGTCACATCTAAATTTTTAAAATGGCCCAAGTGCGATTCTTGTTGCAATAGTCTGTTAAAATTGGCTCAATGAGAAATACGTCAGACTAATTGAATTTTTTTTACAGTGTAACACAAGAAAGAGTCCACTAGAATATATAGAAAGGTCAAGTTTCGAGTACTCCTTGGCCAGAAAAAATGTCAGTATGTCAAAAATGGACTTTTGTCAGGATGGAATAACATCTTTAAGGACTCTTTGGCCAGAAATATGTTCAGTAGGTCAAAAGCGAACCATTGTAATAGCATCATGTGCTTTGCACAAACGATCTAACGTTGAGCATCATTAAAGAAACATAGGCTATGCACTTCTTGCATTGCATTACACTAACGATCTAACGTTGTGCAACTTGAAGCATAACATACAGATTATGCACTTCTCGCACTGCAGTGCATTGCACACCAGAACAAAATCATTCCCAGGTTCATTATGAGTGTTATTGCATTGCATTGCACAAACGTTGTGCACTGAAGAATAACATACAGGTTATGCACTTTTTACATTGCATTAAATTGCACACCAGAACTAACTCATTCCCATGTTCAAAGAAGAGATAAAGTGTGTTGTTGCATTGCATTGCACTAAAGATCTAACGTTGTGCACTGAAGAATGCGTGCATATAAGTTATGCACTTCTTACATTGCATTGCATTGCACACCGGATCAAACTCATTCCCATGTTCATTAAAGACATAACTATGTGTGTTGATCTGACACACAACACACGATCTGACGTTGTGCACTGAATAACAATATGCACTTTTCACATTGTATTGCATTGCACACCAGAACTAACTCATTCCCATGTTGATTAAAGACATAACGTGTGGTTGCATTGCATTGCATTGCATTGCATTGCATTGCAATGCATTGTACTAACGATCTAACGTTGTGAACTGAAAAATAACACGTACTTTTCGCATTGCATTGCATTGCATTGCATTGCATTGCATTGCATTGCATGGCATTGCACTGCACTAACGATCTGACGTTGTGCACTGAATAACAATATGCACTTTTCACATTGTATTGCATTGCACACCAGAACTAACTCATTCCCATGTTGATTAAAGACATAACGTGTGGTTGCATTGCATTGCATTGCATTGCATTGCATTGCATTGTATTGCATTGCATTGCATTGCATTGCATTGCATTGCATTGCATTGCCTTGTTTTGCTTTGCACTGCATTGCATTGCATTGCATTGCATTAACGATCTAACGTTGTGCACTGAAGAATAACATATGCACTTTTCACATTGCATTGCATTGCACACCAGAACTAAATCCTTCCCATGTTCATTAAAGAGATATGTGTGTTGTTGCATTGCATTGCACAAACGATCTAACCGTTGTGCACTGAAGAATAACATATAGGTTATGCACATTTTGCATTGCATTGCACACCAGAACTGTCATTCCCATGTTCATTAAAGAGATAACGTGTGTTGTTGCATTGCATTGCATTGCACTAACATACGTTATGCACTTTTTGCATTGCATTGCATTGCACACCAGAACTAACTCATTCTCATGTTGATTAAAGACATAACGTGTGGTTGCATTGCATTGCATTGCATTGCCTTGTTTTGCTTTGCACTGCATTGCATTGCATTGCATTAACGATCTAACGTTGTGCACTGAAGAATAACATATGCACTTTTCACATTGCATTGCATTGCACACCAGAACTAAATCCTTCCCATGTTCATTAAAGAGATATGTGTGTTGTTAACGTTGTGCAATATTATAGCTTATGCACTTTTCGCATTGCATTGCATTGCACACCAGAAATAACTCATTGCCATGTTCATTAAAGAGAAATTTCTCTATGTCTTTAATTAACATGGGAATGAGTTAGTTCTGGTGTGCAATGCAATGCAAAAAGTACAAAACCTATGGTGTTGCTAGGCGGTTGCTAAGGTATTCTGGGTGGTTGCTAGGCGGTTGCTATGGTGTTGCTAGGATATTTTCAGTGGTTGCTATGGTCTTTTGGGTGGTTGCTAGGCGGTTGCTAGGGTATTTTGGGTGGTTGTTAGGGTGTTCTGGGCGGTTGGTAGGATGTTTTGGTTGATTACTAGGGTGTTCTGGGTGGTTGCTAGGTGGTTGCTAGGGTATTTTGGGTGGTTGCTAGGGTCTTCTGGGTGGTTGGCTATGGTGTTATGGATGGTTACTAGGGTGTTTTGGGTGGTTGCTAGGGTGTTGCTAGATGGTTGATAGGGTGTTCTGGGTGGTTGCTATGGTGTTGCTAGGCTGTTGCTATGGATTTCTGGGTGGTTGCTATGGTGTTGCTAGGCGGAGGCTAAGGAGGTTGCTAGGGTGTTCTGGGTGGATGCTATGGTGTTGCTCTGCGGTTGCTAAGGTACTCTGGGTGGTTGCAAGGCGGTTGCTAGGGTCTTTTGGGTGGTTGCTAGGGTGTTCTGGGTTGTTGCTAGGCGGTTGCTATGGTGTTGCTAAGCGAGAGCTAAGGTATTTTGGGTGGTTGCTAGGGTGTTTCTATGCGGTTGCTATGGTGTTCTGGGTGGTTGCTATGGTGTTGCTAGGTGGTTGCTAAGGTATTCTGGGTGGTTGCTAGGCGGTTGCTATGGTGTTCTGGGTGGTTGCAATGGTGTTGCTAGGTGGTTGCTAAGGTAGTCTGGGTGGTTGCTAGGCGGTTGCTATGGTGTTCTGGGTGGTTGCTAGAATATTTTCAGTGGTTGCTATGGTCTTTTGGGTGGTTGAGGCGGTTGCTAGGGTATTTTGGGTGGTTGCTAGTGTGTTCTGGGTGGTTGCTAGGATTTTATGGGTGGTTGCCAGGGTCTTTTGGTTTGTTGCTAGGTGGTTGCTAGGGTGTTCTTGGTGGTTGCTAGGCGGTTGCTATGGTGTTCTGGGTGGTTGCTAGAATATTTTCAGTGGTTGCTATGGTCTTTCGGGTGGTTGAGGCGGTTGCTAGGGTATTTTGGGTGGTTGCTAGTGTGTTCTGGGTGGTTGCTAGGATATTATGGGTGGTTGCCAGGGTCTTTTGGTTTGTTGCTAGGTGGTTGCTAGGGTGTTCTGGGTGGTTACTAGGCGGTTGCCTGGGTGGTTGCTATGTTGTTGCTAGGCAGTTGCTAAGGTATTTTGGGTGGTTGCTAGGCGGTTGCTAGGGTGTTGCTAGGAGGTTGCTAGGGTGTTCTGGGTGGTTGCTATGGTTTTGCTAGGCGGTTGCTAAGGTACTCTGGGTTGTTGCAAGGCGGTTGCTAGGGTCTTTTGGGTGGTTGCTAGGGTCTTTTGGGTGGTTTCTAGGGTGTTCTGGGTGGTTGCTAGGCGGTTGCTATGGTGTCGCTAAGCGATGGCTAAGGTATTTTGGGTGGTTGCTAGGGTGTTTCTATGCGGTTGCTAGGCTGTTCTGGGTGGTTGCTATGGTGTTGCTAGGTGGTTGCTAAGGTATTCTGGGTGGTTGCTAGGCAGTTGCTAGGATGTTATGGGTGGTCGTTATGGTGTTGCTAGGCGGTTGCTAGGGTATTCTGGGTGGTTTCTAGGCGGTTGCCTGGGTGTTCTAGGTGGTTGCTATGTTGTTGCTAGGCAGTTGCTAAGGTATTTTGGGTGGTTGCTAAGCGGTTGCTAGGGTGTTGCTAGGAGGTTGCTATGGTGTTGCTAGGTGGTTGCTAAGGTATTCTGGGTGGTTGCTAGGCGGTTGCTATTGTGTTCTGGGTGGTTGCTAGAATATTTTCAGTGGTTACTATGGTCTTTTGGGTGGTTGAGGCGGCTGCTAGGGTATTTTGGGTGGTTGCTAGTGTGTTCTGGGTGGTTGCTAGGATATTATGGGTAGTTGCCAGGGTCTTTTGGGTGGTTGCTAGGTGGTTGCTAGGGTGTTCTGGGTGGTTGCTAGGCGGTTGCCTGGGTGTTGCTATGTTGTTGCTAGGCAGTTGCTAAGGTATTTTGGGTGGTTGCTAGGCGGTTGCTAAGGTACTCTGGGTGGTTGCAAGGCGGTTGCTAGGGTCTTTTGGGTGGTTTCTAGGGTGTTCTGGGTGGTTGCTAGGCGGTTGGTATGGTGTTGCTAAGCGATGGCTAAGGTATTTTGGGTGGTTGCTAGGGTGTTTCTATGCGGTTGCTAGGCTGTCCTGGGTGGTTGCTATGGTGTTGCTAGGTGGTTGCTAAGGTATTCTGGGTGGTTGCTAGGCAGTTGCTAGGATGTTTTGGGTGGTCGTTATGGTGTTGCTAGGCGGTTGCTAGGGTATTCTGGGCGGTTTCTAGGCGGTTGCCTGGGTGTTCTGGGTGGTTGCTATGTTGTTGCTAGGCAGTTGCTAAGGTATTTTGGGTGGTTGCTAGGCGGTTGCTAGGGTGTTGCTAGGAGGTTGCTAGGGTGTTCTGGGTTGTTGCTATGGTGTTTGCTAGGTGGTTGCTAAGGTATTCTGGGTGGTTGCTAGGCGGTTGCTATGGTGTTTTGGGTGGTTGCTAGAATATTTTCAGTGGTTGCTATGGTCTTTTGGGTGGTTGAGGCGGTTGCTAGGATATTTTGGGTGGTTGCCAGGGTCTTTTGGGTGGTTGCTAGGTGGTTGCTACGGTGTTCTGGGTGGTTGTTAGGCAGTTGCTAGGGTGTTCTGAGGTATTTTGGGTGGTTGCAAGGGTGTTGCTATTGTGTTTTGGGTGGTTGCTAGGCGGTTGCTAGAATATTTTTGGTGGTTGCTAGGGTCTTTTGGGTGGTTGCTAGGGTGTTCTGAGTGGTTGCTAGGGTGTTCTAAGGTATTTTGGGTGGTTGCTAGGGTGTTCTGGGTGGTTGTTAGGCAGTTGCTACGGTGTTCTGAGTGGTTGCTATGGTGTTGCTAGGGTGTTCTAAGGTATTATAGGTGGTTGCTAGGGTGTTCTGGGTGGTTGTTAGGCAGTTGCTAGGGTGTTCTGAGTGGTTGATATGGTGTTCTAAGTTATTCTGGATGGTTGCTAGGGTGTTCTGGGTGGTTGCTAGGCGGTTGCTAGGTTGTTCTCAGTGGTTGCTATTGTGTTCTAGGCGGTTACACACACACACACACACACACACATTAACTCACATACAAATACACACACACACATACACTATCTCGATAACACTTACACACTCAGAGTTTATATGCGTTACAGTTTATAAGTTAAAATGAAGTAAATTTAGTAGTTTGAAGTTTAAATTATCTTAAAGTTTATATAAGTTTGAAGTTTAAAAAGTTTAAATTAGTTTAAAGTTTAATTTAGTTTGAAGTTTAAAGTATTTGAAGTTTAAAATAGTTTGAAGTAGATAGATAGATCTATCAACCACTCAAAAGACCATAGCAACCACTGAAAATATCCTAGCAACCACCCAGAACAACATAGCAACCACCTAGCAACCACCCAGAATACCTTAGCAACCGCCTAGCAACACCCTAGCAACCACCCAAAATATCTTAGCAACCGCCTAGCAACCACCCACAATACCTTAGCAACCGCTTAGCAACCGCCTAGAAACCACCCAAAAGACACTAGCAACCACCCAAAATACCCTAGCAACCGCCTTGCAACCACTCAGAATACCTTAGCAACCGCCTAGCAACACAATAGCAACCACCCAGAAAACCCTAGCAACCACCTAGCAACACCCTAGCAACCACCCAAAATATCTTAGCAACCGCCTAGCAACCACCCAGAATACCTTAGAAACCGCCTAGCAACCGCCTAGAAACCACCCAAAAGACCCTAGCAACCACCCAAAATACCCTAGCAACCGCCTTGCAACCACTCAGAATACCTTAGCAACCGCCTAGCAACACAATAGCAACCACCCAGAATACCCTAGCAACCACCTAGCAACACCCTAGCAACCACCCAAAATACCTTAGCAACCGCTAACAAAACCCTAGCAACCGCCCAAAATATCTTAGCAACCACCTAGCAACACCCTAGCAACCGCCTAGCAACCACCCATAACACCTTAGCCTCCGCCTAGCAACACGATTGCAACCACCCAGAACACCCTAGCAACCTCCTAGCAACACCCAGGCAACCGCCTGGAAACCACCCAGAATACCCTAGCAACCGCCTAGCAACACCATAATGACCACCCATAACATCCTAGCAACTGCCTAACAACCACCCAGAATACCTTAGCAACCACCTAGCAACACCATAGCAACCAACCAGAACAGCCTAGCAACCGCATAGAAACACCCTAGCAACCACCCAAAATACCTTAGCCATCGCTTAGCAACACAATAGCAACCACCTAGCAACCACCCAGAACACCCTAGAAACCACCCAAAAGACCCTAGCAACCACCCAAAAGACCCTAGCAACCGCCTTGCAACCACCCAGAGTACCATAGCAACCTCCTAGCAAACACCCTAGCAACCGCCTGGCAACCACCCAAAATACCTTAGCAACTGCCTAGCAACAACATAGCAACACCCAGTCAACCGCCTAGCAACCACCCAGAACACCCTAGCAACCACCTAGCAACAAACCAAAAGACCCTGGCAACCACCCATAATATCTTAGCAACCACCCAGAACACAATATCAACCACCCAAAATACCCTAGCAACCACCTCAACCACCCAAAAGACCATAGCAACCACTGAAAATATTCTAGCAACCACCCAGAACACCATAGCAACCGCCTAGCAACCACCCAGAATACCTTAGCAACCACCTAGCAACACCAAAGCAACCACCCAGAACAGCCTAGCAACCGCATAGAAACACCCTAGCAACCACCCAAAATACCTTAGCTCTCGTTTAGCAACACCATAGCAACCACCCAGAACACCCTAGCAACCAACTAGCAACCACACAAAAGACCCTAGCAACTGCATTGCAACCACCCAGAGTACCTTAGCAACCGCCTAGCAACACCATAGCATCCACCCAGAACACCCTAGCAACCTCCTAGCAACACCCTAGCAACCGCCTTGCAACCACCCAAAATACCTTAGCAACAACATAGCAACCACCCAGAACACCCAGGCAACCGCCTAGAAACAACCCAGAATACCCTAGCAACCGCCTAGCAACACCATAACGACCACCCATAACATCCTAGCAACTGCCTAGCAACCACCCAGAATACCTTAGCAACCACCTAGCAACACCATAGCAACCACCCAGAACAGCCTAGCAACCGCATAGAAACACCCTAGCAACCACCCAAAATACCTTAGCCATCGCTTAGCAACACCATAGCAACCGCCTAGCAACCACCCAGAACACCCTAGCAACCACCTAGCAACCACCCAAAAGACCCTAGCAACCACCCAAAAGACCCTAGCAACCGCCTTGCAACCACCCAGAGTACCTTAGCAACCGCCTAGCAACACCATAGCAACCACCCAGAACACCCTAGCAACCACCCAAAATACCCTAGCAATACCCTAGCAACCACGCAGAACACCCTAGCAACCGCCTAGCAACCACCCAAAATACCCTAGCAACCGCCTCAACCACCCAAAAGACCATAGCAACCACTTAAAATATCCTAGCAACCACCCAGAACACCATTGCAACCGTCTAGCAACCACCAAGAATACATTAGCAACCGCCTAGCAACACCATAGCAACCACCCAGAACAGCCTAGCAACCGCCTAGAAACACCCTAGCAACCACCCAAAATACCATAGCAACCGCTTAGCAACACCATAGCAACCGCCTAGCAACCACCCAGAACACCCTAGCAACCACCTAGCAACCACCCATAATATCCTAGCAACCACCCAGAACACACTAGCAACCACCCAAAATACCCTAGGAACCGCCTAGCAACCACTCAGAATACCTTAGCAACCACCTAGCAACACCATAGCAACCTCCTAGCAACACCCTAGCAACCGCTTAGCAACCACCCAAAATACCTTAGCAACTGCCTAGCAACAACATAGCAACCACCCAGAACACCCAGGCAACCGCCTAGAAACCACCCAGAATACCCTAGCAACCGCTTAGCAACACCATAACGACCACCCATAACATCCTAGCAACTGCCTAGCAACCACCCAGAATACCTTAGCAACCACCCAGAACACCCTAGCAACCACCCAAAATACCTTAGCCATCGCTTAGCAACACCATAGCAACCGCCTAGCAACCACCCAGAACACCCTAGCAACCACCCAAAAGAACCTAGCAACCGCCTTGCAACCACCCAGAGTACCTTAGCAACCACCTAGCAACACCATAGCAACCACCCAGAACACCCTAGCAACCTCCTAGCAACACCCTAGCAACCGCCTAGCAACCACCCAAAATACCTTAGCAACTGCCTAGCAACAACATAGCAACCACCCAGAACACCCAGGCAACCGCCTAGAAACCACCCAGAATACCCTAGCAACCGCCTAGCAACACAATAACGACCACCCATAACATCCTAGCAACTGCATAGCAAAAAACATTCTGGTCCAAACTTTCTCAAGCCAATTTAAAGTTTGTCTCGACGAACTTTCGCATCTAATTATTATTACTATTATTATCTTAATAATTCTATTATTATTTCTGGTCAAAGGTTCCCTAAAAAGTTTTTAAACTATGTAAAATTATAGACTCCATCTGATGATAAATATGTCTAACCTCTTTGTCAAAATTTTTTAGTGACGGGTCACATCTAAATTTTTAAAATGGCCCAAGTGCGATTCTTGTTGCAATAGTCTGTTAACATTGGCTCAATGAGAAATACGTCAGACTAATTGAATTTTTTTTACAGTGTAACACAAGAAAGAGTCCACTAGAATATATAGAAAGGTCAAGTTTCGAGTACTCCTTGGCCAGAAAAAATGTCAGTATGTCAAAAATGGACTTTTGTCAGGATGGAATAACATCTTTAAGGACTCTTTGGCCAGAAATATGTTCAGTAGGTCAAAAGCGAACCATTGTAATAGCATCATGTGCTTTGCACAAACGATCTAACGTTGAGCATCATTAAAGAAACATAGGCTATGCACTTCTTGCATTGCATTACACTAACGATCTAACGTTGTGCAACTTGAAGCATAACATACAGATTATGCACTTCTCGCACTGCAGTGCATTGCACACCAGAACAAAATCATTCCCAGGTTCATTATGAGTGTTATTGCATTGCATAGCACAAACGTTGTGCACTGAAGAATAACATACAGGTTATGCACTTTTTACATTGCATTAAATTGCACACCAGAACTAACTCATTCCCATGTTCAAAGAAGAGATAAAGTGTGTTGTTGCATTGCATTGCACTAAAGATCTAACGTTGTGCACTGAAGAATGCGTGCATATAAGTTATGCACTTCTTACATTGCATTGCATTGCACACCGGATCAAACTCATTCCCATGTTCATTAAAGACATAACTATGTGTGTTGATCTGACACACAACACACGATCTGACGTTGTGCACTGAATAACAATATGCACTTTTCACATTGTATTGCATTGCACACCAGAACTAACTCATTCCCATGTTGATTAAAGACATAACGTGTGGTTGCATTGCATTGCATTGCATTGCATTGCATTGCAATGCATTGTACTAACGATCTAACGTTGTGAACTGAAAAATAACACGTACTTTTCGCATTGCATTGCATTGCATTGCATTGCATTGCATTGCATGGCATTGCACTGCACTGCACTAACGATCTGACGTTGTGCACTGAATAACAATATGCACTTTTCACATTGTATTGCATTGCACACCAGAACTAACTCATTCCCATGTTGATTAAAGACATAACGTGTGGTTGCATTGCATTGCATTGCATTGCATTGCATTGCATTGCATTGTATTGCATTGCATTGCATTGCATTGCATTCCATTGCATTGCATTGCATTGCATTGCCTTGTTTTGCTTTGCACTGCATTGCATTGCATTGCATTGCATTAACGATCTAACGTTGTGCACTGAAGAATAACATATGCACTTTTCACATTGCATTGCATTGCACACCAGAACTAAATCCTTCCCATGTTCATTAAAGAGATATGTGTGTTGTTGCATTGCATTGCACAAACGATCTAACCGTTGTGCACTGAAGAATAACATATAGGTTATACACTTTTTGCATTGCTTTGCAAACCAGAACTGTCATTCCCATGTTCATTAAAGAGATAACGTGTGTTGTTGCATTGCATTGCATTGCACTAACATAGGTTATGCACTTTTTGCATTGCATTGCATTGCACACCAGAACTAACTCATTCCCATGTTGATTAAAGACATAACGTGTGGTTGCATTGCATTGCATTGCATTGCATTGCATTGCTTTGCACTGCATTGCATTGAATTGCTTTGGACTGCATTGCATTGCATTGCACAAACGATCTAACCGTTGTGCACTGAATGTGTGCACATATAGGTTATGCACTTTTTGCATTGCATTGCACACCAGAACTGTCATTCCCATGTTCATTAAAGAGATAACGTGTGTTGTTGCATTGCATTGCATTGCATTGCATTGCACACCAGAACTAACTCGTTCTCATGTTGATTAAAGACATAACGTGTTGTTGCATTGCATTGCATTGCATTGCATTGCATTGCATTGCATTGCCTTGTTTTGCTTTGCACTGCATTGCATTGCATTGCATTGCATTAACGATCTAACGTTGTGCACTGAAGAATAACATTTGCACTTTTCACATTGCATTGCATTGCACACCAGGACCAACTCATTCCCATGTTGATTAAAGACATAACGTGTGGTTGCATTGCATTGCATTGCATTGCATTGCATTGCATTGCATTGCATTGCATTGCATTGCATTGAATTGCTTTGCACTGCATTGCATTGCATTGTATTGCATTGCATTAACGATCTAACGTTGTGCACTGAAGAATAACATATGCACTTTTCACTTTGCATTGCATTGCACACCAGAACTAAATCCTTCCCATGTTCATTAAAGACATAACGTGTGGTTGCATTGCATTGCATTGCATTGTACTAACGATCTAACGTTGTGAACTGAAAAATAACACGTACTTTTCGCATTGCATTGCATTTCATTGCATGGCATTGCACTGCACTAACGATCTGACGTTGTGCACTGAATAACAATATGCACTTTTCACATTGTATTGCATTCCACACCAGAACTAACTCATTCCCATGTTGATTAAAGACATAACGTGTGGTTGCATTGCATTGAATTGAATTGCATTGCATTGCATTGCATTGCATTGCATTGCATTGCATTGCATTGCATTGCATTGCATTCCATTGCATTGCATTGCCTTGTTTTGCTTTGCTTTGCACTGCATTGCATTGCATTGCATTAACGATCTAACGTTGTGCACTGAAGAATAACATATGCACTTTTCACATTGCATTGCATTGCACACCAGAACTAACTCATTCCCATGTTGATTAAAGACATAACGTGTGGTTGCATTGCATTGAATTGCTTTGCACTGCATTGCATTGCATTGCATTGCATTGCATTGCATTGCATTGCATTGCATTGCATTGCATTGCATTGCATTGCATTGCATTGCATTAACGATCTAACGTTGTGCACTGAAGAATAACATATGCACTTTTCACATTGCATTGCACACCAGAACTAAATCCTTCCCATGTTCATTAAAGACATAACGTGTGGTTGCATTGCATTGCATTGCATTGCATTGCATTGCATTGCATTGCATTGCATTGCATTGAATTGCTTTGCACTGCATTGCATTGCATTGCATTGCAATAACGATCTAACGTTGTGCACTGAAGAATAACATATGCACTTTTCACATTGCATTGCACACCAGAACTAAATCCTTCCCATGTTCATTAAAGAGATATGTGTATTGTTGCATTGCATTGCACAAACGATCTAACCGTTGTGCACTGAAGATTAACATATAGGTTATGCACATTTTGCATTGCATTGCACACCAGAACTGTCATTCCCATGTTCATTAAAGAGATAACGTGTGTTGTTGCATTGCATTGCATTGCACTAACATACGTTATGCACTTTTTGCATTGCATTGCATTGCACACCAGAACTAACTCATTCTCATGTTGATTAAAGACATAACGTGTGGTTGCATTGCATTGCATTGCCTTGTTTTGCTTTGCACTGCATTGCATTGCATTGCATTAACGATCTAACGTTGTGCACTGAAGAATAACATATGCACTTTTCACATTGCATTGCATTGCACACCAGAACTAAATCCTTCCCATGTTCATTAAAGAGATATGCGTGTTGTTAACGTTGTGCAATATTATAGCTTATGCACTTTTCGCATTGCATTGCATTGCACACCAGAAATAACTCATTGCCATGTTCATTAAAGAGAAATTTCTCTATGTCTTTAATTAACATGGGAATGAGTTAGTTCTGGTGTGCAATGCAATGCAAAAAGTACAAAACCTATGGTGTTGCTAGGCGGTTGCTAAGGTATTCTGGGTGGTTGCTAGGCGGTTGCTATGGTGTTGCTAGGATATTTTCTGTGGTTGCTATGGTCTTTTGGGTGGTTGCTAGGCGGTTGCTATGGTATTTTGGGTGGTTGTTAGGGTGTTCTGGGCGGTTGGTAGGATGTTTTGGTTGATTACTAGGGTGTTCTGGGTGGTTGCTAGGCGGTTGCTAGGGTATTTTGGGTGGTTGCTAGGGTCTTCTGGGTGGTTGGCTGTGGTGTTGCTAGATGGTTGATAGGGTGTTCTGGGTGGTTGCTATGGTGTTGCTAGGCTGTTGCTATGGTGTTCTGGGTGGTTGCTATGGTGTTGCTAGGCGGAGGCTAAGGAGGTTGCTAGGGTGTTCTGGGTGGATGCTATGGTGTTGCTAGGCGGTTGCTAAGGTACTCTGGGTGGTTGCAAGGCGGTTGCTAGGGTCTTTTGGGTGGTTGCTAGGGTGTTCTGGGTGGTTGCTAGGCGGTTGCTATGGTGTTGCTAAGCGAGAGCTAAGGTATTTTGGGTGGTTGCTAGGGTGTTTCTATGCGGTTGCTATGGTGTTCTGGGTGGTTGCTATGGTGTTGCTAGGTGGTTGCTAAGGTATTCTGGGTGGTTGCTAAGGTACCCAGAACACCCTAGCAACCGCCTAGCAACCACCCAAAATACCCTAGCAACCGCCTCAACCACCCAAAAGACCATAGCAACCACTTAAAATATCCTAGCAACCACCCAGAACACCATTGCAATCGCCTAGCAACCACCAAGAATACATTAGCAACCGCCTAGCAACACCATAGCAACCACCCAGAACAGCCTAGCAACCGCCTAGAAACACCCTAGCAACCACCCAAAATACCATAGCAACCGCTTAGCAACACCATAGCAACCGCCTAGCAACCACCCAAAACACCCTAGCAACCACCTAGCAACCACCCATAATATCCTAGCAACCACCCAGAACACACTAGCAACCACCCAAAATACCCTAGCAACCGCCTAGCAACCACCCAGAATACCTTAGCAACCACCTAGCAACACCATAGCAACCTCCTAGCAACACCATAGCAACCGCCTAGCAACCACCCAGAATACCTTAGAAACCACCTAGCAACAACATAGCAACCACCCAGAACACCCAGGCAACCGCCTAGAAACCACCCAGAATACCCTAGCAACCGCCTAGCAACACCATAACGACCACCCATAACATCCTAGCAACTGCCTAGCAACCACCCAGAATACCTTAGCAACCACCTAGCAACACCATAGCAACCACCCAGAACAGCCTAGCAACCATATAGAAACACCCTAGCAACCACCCAAAATACCTTAGCCATCGCTTAGCAACACCATAGCAACCGCCTAGCAACCACCCAGAACACCCTAGCAACCACCCAAAAGAACCTAGCAACCGCCTTGCAACCACCCAGAGTACCTTAGCAACCACCTAGCAACACCATAGCAACCACCCAGAACACCCTAGCAACCTCCTAGCAACACCCTAGCAACCGCCTAGCAACCACCCAAAATACCGTAGCAACTGCCTAGCAACAACATAGCAACCACCCAGAACACCCAGGCAACCGCCTAGAAACCACCCAGAATACCCTAGCAACCGCCTAGCAACACAATAACGACCACCCATAACATCCTAGCAACTGCATAGCAAAAAACATTCTGGTCCAAACTTTCTCAAGCCAATTTAAAGTTTGTCTCGACGAACTTTCGCATCTAATTATTATTACTATTATTATCTTAATAATTCTATTATTATTTCTGGTCAAAGGTTCCCTAAAAAAGTTTTTAAACTATGTAAAATTATAGACTCCATCTGATGATAAATATGTCTAACCTCTTTGTCAAAATTTTTTAGTGACGGGTCACATCTAAATTTTTCAAATGGCCCAAGTGCGATTCTAGTTGCAATAGTCTGTTAACATTGGCTCAATGAGAAATACGTCAGACTAATTGAATTTTTTTTACAGTGTAACACAAGAAAGAGTCCACTAGAATATATAGAAAGGTCAAGTTTCGAGTACTCCTTGGCCAGAAAAAATGTCAGTATGTCAAAAATGGACTTTTGTCAGGATGGAATAACATCTTTAAGGACTCTTTGGCCAGAAATATGTTCAGTAGGTCAAAAGCGTACCATTGTAATAGCATCATGTGCTTTGCACAAACGATCTAACGTTGAGCATCATTAAAGAAACATAGGCTATGCACTTCTTGCATTGCATTACACTAACGATCTAACGTTGAGCATCATTAAAGAAACATAGGCTATGCACTTCTTGCATTGCATTACACTAACGATCTAACGTTGTGCAACTTGAAGCATAACATACAGATTATGCACTTCTCGCACTGCAGTGCATTGCACACCAGAACAAAATCATTCCCAGGTTCATTATGAGTGTTATTGCATTGCATTGCACAAACGTTGTGCACTGAAGAATAACATACAGGTTATGCACTTTTTACATTGCATTAAATTGCACACCAGAACTAACTCATTCCCATGTTCAAAGAAGAGATAAAGTGTGTTGTTGCATTGCATTGCACTAAAGATCTAACGTTGTGCACTGAAGAATGCGTGCATATAAGTTATGCACTTCTTACATTGCATTGCATTGCACACCGGATCAAACTCATTCCCATGTTCATTAAAGACATAACTATGTGTGTTGATCTGACACACAACACACGATCTGACGTTGTGCACTGAATAACAATATGCACTTTTCACATTGTATTGCATTGCACACCAGAACTAACTCATTCCCATGTTGATTAAAGACATAACGTGTGGTTGCATTGCATTGCATTGCATTGCATGGCATTGCACTGCACTAACGATCTGACGTTGTGCACTGAATAACAATATGCACTTTTCACATTGTATTGCATTGCACACCAGAACATACTCATTCCCATGTTGATTAAAGACATAACGTGTGGTTGCATTGCGTTGCATTGCATTGCATTGCATTGCATTGCATTGCATTGCATTGTATTGCATTGCATTGCATTCCATTGCATTGCATTGCATTGCATTGCATTGCATTGCATTGCATTGCATTGCCTTGTTTTGTTTTGCTTTGCACTGCATTGCATTGCATTGCATTAACGATCTAACGTTGTGCACTGAAGAATAACATATGCACTTTTCACATTGCATTGCATTGCACACCAGAACTAAATCCTTCCCATGTTCATTAAAGAGATATGTGTGTTGTTGCATTGCATTGCACAAACGATCTAACCGTTGTGCACTGAAGAATAACATATAGGTTATACACTTTTTGCATTGCTTTGCAAACCAGAACTGTCATTCCCATGTTCATTAAAGAGATAACGTGTGTATTGCACCCAGGCAACCGCTGGAACTAAATCCTTTAGTTCTTTAGCACAAGAACTAAATCCTTCCCATGTTCATTAAAGACATAACGTGTGGTTGCATTGCATTGCATTACATTGTACTAACGATCTAACGTTGTGAACTGAAAAATAACACGTACTTTTCGCATTGCATTGCATTGCATTTCATTGCATGGCATTGCACTGCACTAACGATCTGACGTTGTGCACTGAATAACAATATGCATTGCATTGCATTGCATTGCATTGCACACCAGAACTAACTCGTTCTCATGTTGATTAAAGACATAACGTGTTGTTGCATTGCATTGCATTGCATTGCATTGCATTGCATTGCATTGCATTGCATTGCATTGCATTGCATTGCCTTGTTTTGCTTTGCACTGCATTGCATTGCATTGCATTAACGATTTAACGTTGTGCACTGAAGAATAACATATGCACTTTTCACATTGCATTGCATTGCACACCAGAACCAACTCATTCCCATGTTGATTAAAGACATAACGTGTGGTTGCATTGCATTGCATTGCATTGCATTGCATTGCATTGCATTGCATTGCATTGCATTGAATTGCTTTGCACTGCATTGCATTGCATTGCATTGCATTGCATTGCATTGCATTGCATTGCATTGCATTGCATTGCATTGCATTAACGATCTAACGTTGTGCACTGAAGAATAACATATGCACTTTTCACTTTGCATTGCATTGCACACCAGAACTAAATCCTTCCCATGTTCATTAAAGACATAACGTGTGGTTGCATTGCATTGCATTACATTGTACTAACGATCTAACGTTGTGAACTGAAAAATAACACGTACTTTTCGCATTGCATTGCATTGCATTTCATTGCATGGCATTGCACTGCACTAACGATCTGACGTTGTGCACTGAATAACAATATGCACTTTTCACATTGTATTGCATTCCACACCAGAACTAACTCATTCCCATGTTGATTAAAGACATAACGTGTGGTTGCATTGCATTGAATTGCATTGCATTGCATTGCATGGCATTGCATTGCATTGCATGGCATTGCATTGCATTGCATTCCATTGCATTGCATTGCATTGCCTTGTTTTGCTTTGCACTGCATTGCATTGCATTGCATTAACGATCTAACGTTGTGCACTGAAGAATAACATATGCACTTTTCACTTTGCATTGCAGTGCACACCAGAAATAAATCCTTCCCATGTTCATTAAAGACATAACGTGTGGTTGCATTGCATTGCATTGCATTGTACTAACGATCTAACGTTGTGAACTGAAAAATAACACGTACTTTTCGCATTGCATTGCATTGCATTGTATTGCATTGCATTGCATTGCATTGCATTGCATTGCATGGCATTGCATGGCATTGCACTGCACTAACGATCTGACGTTGTGCACTGAATAACAATATGCACTTTTCACATTGTATTGCATTGCACACCAGAACTAACTCATTCCCATGTTGATTAAAGACATAACGCGTGGTTGCATTGCATTGCATTGCCTTGTTTTGCTTTGCACTGCATTGCATTGAATTGCTTTGCACTGCATTGCATTGCATTGCATTGCAATAACGATCTAACGTTGTGCACTGAAGAATAACATATGCACTTTTCACATTGCATTGCACACCAGAACTAAATCCTTCCCATGTTCATTAAAGAGATATGTGTATTGTTGCATTGCATTGCACAAACGATCTAACCGTTGTGCACTGAAGATTAACATATAGGTTATGCACATTTTGCATTGCATTGCACACCAGAACTGTCATTCCCATGTTCATTAAAGAGATAACGTGTGTTGTTGCATTGCATTGCATTGCACTAACATACGTTATGCACTTTTTGCATTGCATTGCATTGCACACCAGAACTAACTCATTCTCATGTTGATTAAAGACATAACGTGTGGTTGCATTGCATTGCATTGCCTTGTTTTGCTTTGCACTGCATTGCATTGCATTGCATTAACGATCTAACGTTGTGCACTGAAGAATAACATATGCACTTTTCACATTGCATTGCATTGCACACCAGAACTAAATCCTTCCCATGTTCATTAAAGACATAACGTGTGGTTGCATTGCATTGCATTGCATTGTACTAACGATCTAACGTTGTGAACTGAAAAATAACACGTACTTTTCGCATTGCATTGCATTGCATTGCATTGCATTGCATTGCATTGCATTGCATTGCATTGCATTGCATTGCATGGCATTGCATGGCATTGCACTGCACTAACGATCTGACGTTGTGCACTGAATAACAATATGCACTTTTCACATTGTATTGCATTGCACACCAGAACTAACTCATTCCCATGTTGATTAAAGACATAACGTGTGGTTGCATTGCATTGCATTGCATTGCATTGCATTGCATTGCATTGCATTGCATTGCATTGCATTGCATTGCATTGCATTGCATTCCATTGCATTGCATTGCATTGCATTGCATTGCATTCCATTGCATTGCATTGCATTGCATTGCATTAACGATCTAACGTTGTGCACTGAAGAATAACATATGCACTTTTCACATTGCATTGCACACCAGAACTAAATCCTTCCCATGTTCATTAAAGACATAACGCGTGGTTGCATTGCATTGCATTGCCTTGTTTTGCTTTGCACTGCATTGCATTGCATTGCATTAACGATCTAACGTTGTGCACTGAAGAATAACATATGCACTTTTCACTTTGCATTGCATTGCACACCAGAACTAAATCCTTCCCATGTTCATTAAAGACATAACGTGGGGTTGCATTGCATTGCATTGCATTGCATTGCATTGCATTGCATTGCATTGCATTGCATTGCATTGCATTGCATTGAATTGCTTTGCACTGCATTGCATTGCATTGCATTGCAATAACGATCTAACGTTGTGCACTGAAGAATAACATATGCACTTTTCACATTGCATTGCACACCAGAACTAAATCCTTCCCATGTTCATTAAAGAGATATGTGTATTGTTGCATTGCATTGCACAAACGATCTAACCGTTGTGCACTCAAGATTAACATATAGGTTATGCACATTTTGCATTGCATTGCACACCAGAACTGTCATTCCCATGTTCATTAAAGAGATAACGTGTGTTGTTGCATTGCATTGCATTGCACTAACATACGTTATGCACTTTTTGCATTGCATTGCATTGCACACCAGAACTAACTCATTCTCATGTTGATTAAAGACATAACGTGTGGTTGCATTGCATTGCATTGCCTTGTTTTGCTTTGCACTGCATTGCATTGCATTGCATTAACGATCTAACGTTGTGCACTGAAGAATAACATATGCACTTTTCACATTGCATTGCATTGCACACCAGAACTAAATCCTTCCCATGTTCATTAAAGAGATATGTGTGTTGTTAACGTTGTGCAATATTATAGCTTATGCACTTTTCGCATTGCATTGCATTGCACACCAGAAATAACTCATTGCCATGTTCATTAAAGAGAAATTTCTCTATGTCTTTAATTAACATGGGAATGAGTTAGTTCTGGTGTGCAATGCAATGCAAAAAGTACAAAACCTATGGTGTTGCTAGGCGGTTGCTAAGGTATTCTGGGTGGTTGCTAGGCGGTTGCTATGGTGTTGCTAGGATATTTTCAGTGGTTGCTATGGTCTTTTGGGTGGTTGCTAGGCGGTTGCTAGGGTATTTTGGGTGGTTGTTAGGGTGTTCTGGGCGGTTGGTAGGATGTTTTGGTTGATTACTAGGGTGTTCTGGGTGGTTGCTAGGTGGTTGCTAGGGTATTTTGGGTGGTTGCTAGGGTCTTCTGGGTGGTTGGCTATGGTGTTATGGATGGTTACTAGGGTGTTTTGGGTGGTTGCTAGGGTGTTGCTAGATGGTTGATAGGGTGTTCTGGGTGGTTGCTATGGTGTTGCTAGGCTGTTGCTATGGTGTTCTGGGTGGTTGCTATGGTGTTGCTAGGCGGAGGCTAAGGAGGTTGCTAGGGTGTTCTGGGTGGATGCTATGGTGTTGCTCTGCGGTTGCTAAGGTACTCTGGGTGGTTGCAAGGCGGTTGCTAGGGTCTTTTGGGTGGTTGCTAGGGTGTTCTGGGTGGTTGCTAGGCGGTTGCTATGGTGTTGCTAAGCGAGAGCTAAGGTATTTTGGGTGGTTGCTAGGGTGTTTCTATGCGGTTGCTATGGTGTTCTGGGTGGTTGCTATGGTGTTGCTAGGTGGTTGCTAAGGTATTCTGGGTGGTTGCTAGGCGGTTGCTATGGTTTTCTGGGTGGTTGCAATGGTGTTGCTAGGTGGTTGCTAAGGTAGTCTGGGTGGTTGCTAGGCGGTTGCTATGGTGTTCTGGGTGGTTGCTAGAATATTTTCAGTGGTTGCTATGGTCTTTTGGGTGGTTGAGGCGGTTGCTAGGGTATTTTGGGTGGTTGCTAGTGTGTTCTGGGTGGTTGCTAGGATATTATGGGTGGTTGCCAGGGTCTTTTGGTTTGTTGCTAGGTTGTTGCTAGGGTGTTCTTGGTGGTTGCTAGGCGGTTGCTCTGGTGTTCTGGGTGGTTGCTAGAATATTTTCAGTGGTTGCTATGGTCTTTCGGGTGGTTGAGGCGGTTGCTAGGGTATTTTGGGTGGTTGCTAGTGTGTTCTGGGTGGTTGCTAGGATATTATGGGTGGTTGCCAGGGTCTTTTGGTTTGTTGCTAGGTGGTTGCTAGGGTGTTCTGGGTGGTTGCTAGGTGGTTGCCTGGGTGGTTGCTATGTTGTTGCTAGGCAGTTGCTAAGGTATTTTGGGTGGTTGCTAGGCGGTTGCTAGGGTGTTGCTAGGAGGTTGCTAGGGTGTTCTGGGTGGTTGCTATGGTGTTGCTAGGCGGTTGCTAAGGTACTCTGGGTGGTTGCAAGGCGGTTGCTAGGGTCTTTTGGGTGGTTTCTAGGGTGTTCTGGGTGGTTGCTAGGCGGTTGCTATGGTGTTGCTAAGCGATGGCTAAGGTATTTTGGGTGGTTGCTAGGGTGTTTCTATGCGGTTGCTAGGCTGTCCTGGGTGGTTGCTATGGTGTTGCTAGGTGGTTGCTAAGGTATTCTGGGTGGTTGCTAGGCAGTTGCTAGGATGTTTTGGGTGGTCGTTATGGTGTTGCTAGGCGGTTGCTAGGGTATTCTGGGTGGTTTCTAGGCGGTTGCCTGGGTGTTCTGGGTGGTTGCTATGTTGTTGTTAGGTGGTTTCTAAGGTATTCTGGGTGGTTGCTAGGCGGTTGCTATGGTGTTCTGGGTGGTTGCTAGAATATTTTCAGTGGTTGCTAGGGTATTTTGGGTGGTTGCCAGGGTCTTTTGGGTGGTTGCTAGGTGGTTGCTAGGGTGTTCTGGGTGGTTGTTAGGCAGTTGCTAGGGTGTTCTGAGGTATTTTTGGTGGTTGCAAGGGTGTTCTGACTGGTTGCTATGGTGTTGCTATGGTGTTCTAAGGTATTTTGGGTGGTTGCTAGGGTGTTGCTATTGTGTTTTGGGTGGTTGCTAGGCGGTTGCTAGAATATTTTTGGTGGTTGCTAGGGTCTTTTGGGTGGTTGCTAGGGTGTTCTGAGTGGTTGCTAGGGTGTTCTAAGGTATTTTGGGTGGTTGCTAGGGTGTTCTGGGTGGTTGTTAGGCAGTTGCTACGGTGTTCTGAGTGGTTGCTATGGTGTTGCTAGGGTGTTCTAAGGTATTATAGGTGGTTGCTAGGGTGTTCTGGGTGGTTGTTAGGCAGTTGCTAGGGTGTTCTGAGTGGTTGATATGGTGTTCTAAGTTATTCTGGATGGTTGCTAGGGTGTTCTGGGTGGTTGCTAGGCGGTTGCTAGGTTGTTCTCAGTGGTTGCTATTGTGTTCTAGGCGGTTACACACACACACACACACACACACACACATTAACTCACATACAAATACACACACACACATACACTAACTCGATAACACTTACACACTCAGAGTTTATATGCGTTACAGTTTATAAGTTAAAATGAAGTAAATTTAGTAGTTTGAAGTTTAAATTATCTTAAAGTTTATATAAGTTTGACGTTTAAAAAGTTTAAATTAGTTTAAAGTTTAATTTAGTTTGAAGTTTAAAGTATTTGAAGTTTAAAATAGTTTGAAGTAGATAGATCTATCAACCACTCAAAAGACCATAGCAACCACTGAAAATATCCTAGCAACCACCCAGAACAACATAGCAACCACCTAGCAACCACCCAGAATACCTTAGCAACCGCCTAGCAACACCTTAGCAACCACCCAAAATATCTTAGCAACCGCCTAGCAACCACCCAGAATACCTTAGCAACCGCTTAGCAACCGCCTAGAAACCACCCAAAAGACACTAGCAACCACCCAAAATACCCTAGCAACCGCCTTGCAACCACTCAGAATACCTTAGCAACCGCCTAGCAACACAATAGCAACCACCCAGAAAACCCTAGCAACCACCTAGCAACACCCTAGCAACCACCCAAAATATCTTAGCAACCGCCTAGCAACCACCCAGAATACCTTAGAAACCGCCTAGCAACCGCCTAGAAACCACCCAAAATACCCTAGCAACCGCCTTGCAACCACTCAGAATACCTTAGCAACCGCCTAGCAACACAATAGCAACCACCCAGAATACCCTAGCAACCACCTAGCAACACCCTAGCAACCACCCAAAATACCTTAGCAACCGCTAACAAAACCCTAGCAACCGCCCAAAATATCTTAGCAACTACCTAGCAACACCCTAGCAACCGCCTAGCAACCACCCATAACACCTTAGCCTCCGCCTAGCAACACGATTGCAACCACCCAGAACACCCTAGCAACCGCCTAGCAACACCCAGGCAACCGCCTGGAAACCACCCAGAATACCCTAGCAACCGCCTAGCAACACCATAATGACCACCCATAACATCCTAGCAACTGCCTAACAACCACCCAGAATACCTTAGCAACCACCTAGCAACACCATAGCAACCACCCAGAACACCATAGAAACCCCCCAAAAGACCCTAGCAACCACCCAAAAGACCCTAGCAACCGCCTTGCAACCACCCAGAGTACCATAGCAACCTCCTAGCAAACACCCTAGCAACCGCCTAGCAACCACCCAAAATACCTTAGCAACTGCCTAGCAACAAGATAGCAACACCCAGTCAACCGCCTAGCAACCACCCAGAACACCCTAGCAACCACCTAGCAACAAACCAAAAGACCCTGGCAACCACCCATAATATCTTAGCAACCACCCAGAACACAATAGCAACCACCCAAAATACCCTAGCAACCGCCTCAACCACCCAAAAACCCATAGCAACCACTGAAAATATTCTAGCAACCACCCAGAACACCATAGCAACCGCCTAGCAACCACCCAGAATACCTTAGCAACCACCTAGCAACACCAAAGCAACCACCCAGAACAGCCTAGCAACCGCATAGAAACACCCTAGCAACCACCCAAAATACCTTAGCTCTCGCTTAGCAACACCATAGCAACCACCTAGCAACCACCCAGAACACCCTAGCAACCAACTAGCAACCACCCATAAGACCCTAGCAACTGCCTTGCAATCACCCAGAGTACCTTAGCAACCGCCTAGCAACACCATAGCATCCACCCAGAACACCCTAGCAACCTCCTAGCAACACCCTAGCAACCGCCTAGCAACCACCCAAAATACCTTAGCAACTGCCTAGCAACAACATAGCAACCACCCAGAACACCCAGGCAACCGCCTAGAAACAACCCAGAATACCCTAGCAACCGCCTAGCAACACCATAACGACCACCCATAACATCCTAGCAACTGCCTAGCAACCACCCAGAATACCTCAGCAACCACCTAGCAACACCATAGCAACCACCCAGAACAGCCTAGCAACCGCAAAGAAACACCCTAGCAACCACCCAAATTACCTTAGCCATCGCTTAGCAACACCATAGCAACCGCATAGCAACCACCCAGAACACCCTAGCAACCACCTAGCAACCACCCAAAAGACCCTAGCAACCGCCTTGCAACCACCCAGAGTACCTTAGCAACCGCCTAGCAACACCATAGCAACCACCCAGAACACCCTAGCAACCACCCAAAATACCCTAGCAACAGCCTTGCAACCACCCAAAAGACCCTAGAAACCACCCAAAATATTCTAGCAACCGCCTAGCAACCACCCAGAATACCCTAGCAACCACGCAGAACACCCTAGCAACCGCCTAGCAACCACCCAAAATACCATAGCAACCGCCTCAACCACCCAAAAGACCATAGCAACCACTTAAAATATCCTAGCAACCACCCAGAACACCATTGCAACCGCCTAGCAACCACCAAGAATACATTAGCAACCGCCTAGCAACACCATAGCAACCACCCAGAACAGCCTAGCAACCGCCTAGAAACACCCTAGCAACCACCCAAAATACCATAGCAACCGCTTAGCAACACCATAGCAACCGCCTAGCAACCACCCAGAACACCCTAGCAACCACCTAGCAACCACCCATAATATCCTAGCAACCACCCAGAACACACTAGCAACCACCCAAAATACCCTAGCAACCGCCTAGCAACCACCCAGAATACCTTAGCAACCACCTAGAAACACCATAGCAACCTCCTAGCAACACCATAGCAACCGCCTAGCAACCACCCAGAATACCTTAGAAACCACCTAGCAACAACATAGCAACCACCCAGAACACCCAGGCAACCGCCTAGAAACCACCCAGAATACCCTAGCAACCGCCTAGCAACACCATAACGACCACCCATAACATCCTAGCAACTGCCTAGCAACCACCCAGAATACCTTAGCAACCACCTAGCAACACCATAGCAACCACCCAGAACAGCCTAGCAACCATATAGAAACACCCTAGCAACCACCCAAAATACCTTAGCCATCGCTTAGCAACACCATAGCAACCGCCTAGCAACCACCCAGAACACCCTAGCAACCACCCAAAAGAACCTAGCAACCGCCTTGCAACCACCCAGAGTACCTTAGCAACCACCTAGCAACACCATAGCAACCACCCAGAACACCCTAGCAACCTCCTAGCAACACCCTAGCAACCGCCTAGCAACCACCCAAAATACCGTAGCAACTGCCTAGCAACAACATAGCAACCACCCAGAACACCCAGGCAACCGCCTAGAAACCACCCAGAATACCCTAGCAACCGCCTAGCAACACAATAACGACCACCCATAACATCCTAGCAACTGCATAGCAAAAAACATTCTGGTCCAAACTTTCTCAAGCCAATTTAAAGTTTGTCTCGACGAACTTTCGCATCTAATTATTATTACTATTATTATCTTAATAATTCTATTATTATTTCTGGTCAAAGGTTCCCTAAAAAAGTTTTTAAACTATGTAAAATTATAGACTCCATCTGATGATAAATATGTCTAACCTCTTTGTCAAAATTTTTTAGTGACGGGTCACATCTAAATTTTTCAAATGGCCCAAGTGCGATTCTAGTTGCAATAGTCTGTTAACATTGGCTCAATGAGAAATACGTCAGACTAATTGAATTTTTTTTACAGTGTAACACAAGAAAGAGTCCACTAGAATATATAGAAAGGTCAAGTTTCGAGTACTCCTTGGCCAGAAAAAATGTCAGTATGTCAAAAATGGACTTTTGTCAGGATGGAATAACATCTTTAAGGACTCTTTGGCCAGAAATATGTTCAGTAGGTCAAAAGCGTACCATTGTAATAGCATCATGTGCTTTGCACAAACGATCTAACGTTGAGCATCATTAAAGAAACATAGGCAGAGCCGGATTAACGCAAAGGCAAACTAGGCACGTGCCTAGGGCCCGATTGGCGGGATGGGGCCCAGACAGAGGGACAAAAAAAAAAAAAAAAAAAAAAAAATGTACAAATGTCCTATCTACAATTTATTTCAATATTTATTAATTAACTAAAAATAGTGACGATGTTTATCTTAACCATAGACTGTTACATTACTGCAGTTAAACCAATTAATGTGTCCGTTACAAAGCGGGTGCCGGCTTCTGAAAGTATGTGTAACGAACATCCATCAGGTGCTGCGAGGCAAAAGCCTAATAAGCACACAAAGAAGCACAGCTCATAATGCAGGTGTGTGAGTTGTCGTCATCTATTTTGGAGTGATTGCAATGTATTCTAAATATAAACTTGTACTGTAGATCAGCGTCATTTCTGGAAAAATCATTCACCGCTTTATTACGAGTTTAAAAGAGCGCGAGCGTCATTAACGTGCCCAGACGCGACGCTTTGAATTTGCGCGTACAATGAATAACATCGCGTCGGGAGCTGACTAGTAAAAAAGCTACAAAATTAAAAGACAAGACGTCTGTATTCCAAGTTAAAAAGCCAACACACTCACTACAACATTTTTAAATGTTTCAAATAAAGGATCTCATATCTATGGGTCTATCTTCTAAATTCTGCTGATGATTAGATTATACCCTGACATTACGCCAATAATATCAGTTTATATATTTTTTTCTGCTCAGTAGCGATCGTGTCTTTCTCTTCCACTTGATTTGTGTATAGCATATTTAAGGTAGCAATGCAATATAAAAGCACTTATGCTCATCTACTGAAGTGGGATTCTGGAACTGTGAATAAATCGAATAAAACAGCAAAATAACAACAACAACAACAATAACATCTTCATTAAACAAAAAAGAGATTACCTTAGATAAAGTTTGATTAATATGTACATACAGTACCGGTAAAAGTCTGGACCCATTACTATTTTTAATGTTTTTGAAAGAAGTTTATTATTATGCTCTACAAGCCTGCATTTATTTGATCAAAAATACAGAAAAAAACAGGAATATTCAGCAAGGATGTGTTAAATATATAAAAAGTGATAGTGAAGACTTTTTTTAAAACAACTTTTTAATAATAAAAAATCCTGAAAAAAAGTATCACAGGTTATAAAATAAATATTAAAGGAGAAGTTCACTTTTAAAATGAAAATTCTGTCATCATATACTCACCCTCATGTTGTTTCAAACCTGTATGAATTTCTTTCTTCTGCTGAACACAAAGGAAGATATTTAGAAGAATGTCAGTAACCAGACAGTTTTTGGGTCCCATTGACTTCCATAGTATATTTTTTTCCTACTATGGAAGTCAATGGGACCCAAAAACTGTCTGGTTACTGACATTCTTCTAAATATCTTCCTTTGTGTTCAGCAGAAGAAAGAAATTCATACAGGTTTGAAACAACATGAGGGTGAGTATATGATGACAGAATTTTCATTTTAAAAGTGAATTTTAAAAGTGGTGCTTCTCCTTTAAGCACCATTTCTAACATTTGATAATAAATCAGAATATTATAAAGTTTTCTGAAGGATCACGTGACACTAAATTCAGCTTTGCATCACAGAAATATAAAGTATAGTAAAATAGAAAACCATTATTTTAAATTTTAATAATATTTCACTATATTATTTTTCTGTATTTTTGATCAAATAAATCCAGGCTTGATGAGCATAAGAGACTTCTTTCAAAAACATTAAAAATAGTAATGTGTCCAAACTTATGTACAGTGTCAGTAAAAATATACTGCTTTTAAAATTAAATGTTGTATAAATAAAAAGGTTAGGAATCATATTTGCTTCAAGTGTTTTTTTATTGGGGGTGGGGGGCCTCCAACATGAATTTTGCCTAGGGCCTCCTAATGTCTAGAACCGGCCCTGAACATAGGCTATGCACTTCTTGCATTGCATTACACTAACGATCTAACGTTGAGCATCATTAAAGAAACATAGGCTATGCACTTCTTGCATTGCATTACACTAACGATCTAACGTTGTGCAACTTGAAGCATAACATACAGATTATGCACTTCTCGCACTGCAGTGCATTGCACACCAGAACAAAATCATTCCCAGGTTCATTATGAGTGTTATTGCATTGCATTGCACAAACGTTGTGCACTGAAGAATAACATACAGGTTATGCACTTTTTACATTGCATTAAATTGCACACCAGAACTAACTCATTCCCATGTTCAAAGAAGAGATAAAGTGTGTTGTTGCATTGCATTGCACTAAAGATCTAACGTTGTGCACTGAAGAATGCGTGCATATAAGTTATGCACTTCTTACATTGCATTGCATTGCACACCGGATCAAACTCATTCCCATGTTCATTAAAGACATAACTATGTGTGTTGATCTGACACACAACACACGATCTGACGTTGTGCACTGAATAACAATATGCACTTTTCACATTGTATTGCATTGCACACCAGAACTAACTCATTCCCATGTTGATTAAAGACATAACGTGTGGTTGCATTGCATTGCATTGCATTGCATGGCATTGCACTGCACTAACGATCTGACGTTGTGCACTGAATAACAATATGCACTTTTCACATTGTATTGCATTGCACACCAGAACATACTCATTCCCATGTTGATTAAAGACATAACGTGTGGTTGCATTGCGTTGCATTGCATTGCATTGCATTGCATTGCATTGCATTGCATTGTATTGCATTGCATTGCATTGCATTCCATTGCATTGCATTGCATTGCATTGCATTGCATTGCATTGCATTGCATTGCATTGCATTGCATTGCATTGCATTGCATTGCATTGCATTGCATTGCCTTGTTTTGTTTTGCTTTGCACTGCATTGCATTGCATTGCATTGCATTGCATTAACGATCTAACGTTGTGCACTGAAGAATAACATATGCACTTTTCACATTGCATTGCATTGCACACCAGAACTAAATCCTTCCCATGTTCATTAAAGAGATATGTGTGTTGTTGCATTGCATTGCACAAACGATCTAACCGTTGTGCACTGAAGAATAACATATAGGTTATACACTTTTTGCATTGCTTTGCAAACCAGAACTGTCATTCCCATGTTCATTAAAGAGACAACGTGTGTTGTTGCATTGCATTGCATTGCATTGCATTGCCTTGTTTTGCTTTGCACTGCATTGCATTGCATTGCATTAACGATTTAACGTTGTGCACTGAAGAATAACATATGCACTTTTCACATTGCATTGCATTGCACACCAGAACCAACTCATTCCCATGTTGATTAAAGACATAACGTGTGGTTGCATTGCATTGCATTGCATTGCATTGCATTGCATTGCATTGCATTGCATTGCATTGCATTGCATTGAATTGCTTTGCACTGCATTGCATTGCACTGCATTGCATTGCATTGCATTGCATTGCATTGCATTGCATTGCATTGCATTGCATTGCATTGCATTGCATTGCATTAACGATCTAACGTTGTGCACTGAAGAATAACATATGCACTTTTCACTTTGCATTGCATGGCACACCAGAACTAAATCCTTCCCATGTTCATTAAAGACATAACGTGTGGTTGCATTGCATTGCATTGCATTGTACTAACGATCTAACGTTGTGAACTGAAAAATAACACGTACTTTTCGCATTGCATTGCATTGCATTTCATTGCATGGCATTGCACTGCACTAACGATCTGACGTTGTGCACTGAATAACAATATGCACTTTTCACATTGTATTGCATTCCACACCAGAACTAACTCATTCCCATGTTGATTAAAGACATAACGTGTGGTTGCATTGCATTGAATTGCATTGCATTGCATTGCATGGCATTGCATTGCATTGCATGGCATTGCATTGCATTGCATTGCATTGCATTGCATTGCATTGCATTGCATTGCATTGCATTCCATTGCATTGCATTGCATTGCCTTGTTTTGCTTTGCACTGCATTGCATTGCATTGCATTAACGATCTAACGTTGTGCACTGAAGAATAACATATGCACTTTTCACTTTGCATTGCAGTGCACACCAGAAATAAATCCTTCCCATGTTCATTAAAGACATAACGTGTGGTTGCATTGCATTGCATTGCATTGTACTAACGATCTAACGTTGTGAACTGAAAAATAACACGTACTTTTCGCATTGCATTGCATTGCATTGCATTGCATTGCATTGCATTGCATTGCATTGCATTGCATGGCATTGCATGGCATTGCACTGCACTAACGATCTGACGTTGTGCACTGAATAACAATATGCACTTTTCACATTGTATTGCATTGCACACCAGAACTAACTCATTCCCATGTTGATTAAAGACATAACGTGTGGTTGCATTGCATTGCATTGCATTGCATTGCATTGCATTGCATTGCATTGCATTGCATTGCATTGCATTGCATTGCATTGCATTAACGATCTAACGTTGTGCACTGAAGAATAACATATGCACTTTTCACATTGCATTGCACACCAGAACTAAATCCTTCCCATGTTCATTAAAGACATAACGCGTGGTTGCATTGCATTGCATTGCCTTGTTTTGCTTTGCACTGCATTGCATTGCATTGCATTAACGATCTAACGTTGTGCACTGAAGAATAACATATGCACTTTTCACTCTGCATTGCATTGCACACCAGAACTAAATCCTTCCCATGTTCATTAAAGACATAACGTGGGGTTGCATTGCATTGCATTGCATTGCATTGCATTGCATTGCATTGCATTGCATTGCATTGAATTGCTTTGCACTGCATTGCATTGCATTGCATTGCAATAACGATCTAACGTTGTGCACTGAAGAATAACATATGCACTTTTCACATTGCATTGCACACCAGAACTAAATCCTTCCCATGTTCATTAAAGAGATATGTGTATTGTTGCATTGCATTGCACAAACGATCTAACCGTTGTGCACTGAAGATTAACATATAGGTTATGCACATTTTGCATTGCATTGCACACCAGAACTGTCATTCCCATGTTCATTAAAGAGATAACGTGTGTTGTTGCATTGCATTGCATTGCACTAACATACGTTATGCACTTTTTGCATTGCATTGCATTGCACACCAGAACTAACTCATTCTCATGTTGATTAAAGACATAACGTGTGGTTGCATTGCATTGCATTGCCTTGTTTTGCTTTGCACTGCATTGCATTGCATTGCATTAACGATCTAACGTTGTGCACTGAAGAATAACATATGCACTTTTCACATTGCATTGCATTGCACACCAGAACTAAATCCTTCCCATGTTCATTAAAGAGATATGTGTGTTGTTAACGTTGTGCAATATTATAGTCTTTTGGTTTGTTGCTAGGTGGTTGCTAGGGTGTTCTGGGTGGTTGCTAGGTGGTTGCCTGGGTGGTTGCTATGTTGTTGCTAGGCAGTTGCTAAGGTATTTTGGGTGGTTGCTAGGCGGTTGCTAGGGTGTTGCTAGGAGGTTGCTAGGGTGTTCTGGGTGGTTGCTATGGTGTTGCTAGGCGGTTGCTAAGGTACTCTGGGTGGTTGCAAGGCGGTTGCTAGGGTCTTTTGGGTGGTTTCTAGGGTGTTCTGGGTGGTTGCTAGGCGGTTGCTATGGTGTTGCTAAGCGATGGCTAAGGTATTTTGGGTGGTTGCTAGGGTGTTTCTATGCGGTTGCTAGGCTGTCCTGGGTGGTTGCTATGGTGTTGCTAGGTGGTTGCTAAGGTATTCTGGGTGGTTGCTAGGCAGTTGCTAGGATGTTTTGGGTGGTCGTTATGGTGTTGCTAGGCGGTTGCTAGGGTATTCTGGGTGGTTTCTAGGCGGTTGCCTGGGTGTTCTGGGTGGTTGCTATGTTGTTGTTAGGTGGTTTCTAAGGTATTCTGGGTGGTTGCTAGGCGGTTGCTATGGTGTTCTGGGTGGTTGCTAGAATATTTTCAGTGGTTGCTATGGTCTTTTGGGTGGTTGATGCGGTTGCTAGGGTATTTTGGGTGGTTGCCAGGGTCTTTTGGGTGGTTGCTAGGTGGTTGCTAGGGTGTTCTGGGTGGTTGTTAGGCAGTTGCTAGGGTGTTCTGAGGTATTTTTGGTGGTTGCAAGGGTGTTCTGACTGGTTGCTATGGTGTTGCTATGGTGTTCTAAGGTATTTTGGGTAGTTGCTAGGGTGTTGCTATTGTGTTTTGGGTGGTTGCTAGGCGGTTGCTAGAATATTTTTGGTGGTTGCTAGGGTCTTTTGGGTGGTTGCTAGGGTGTTCTGAGTGGTTGCTAGGGTGTTCTAAGGTATTTTGGGTGGTTGCTAGGGTGTTCTGGGTGGTTGTTAGGCAGTTGCTACGGTGTTCTGAGTGGTTGCTATGGTGTTGCTAGGGTGTTCTAAGGTATTATAGGTGGTTGCTAGGGTGTTCTGGGTGGTTGTTAGGCAGTTGCTAGGGTGTCCTGAGTGGTTGATATGGTGTTCTAAGTTATTCTGGATGGTTGCTAGGGTGTTCTGGGTGGTTGCTAGGCGGTTGCTAGGTTGTTCTCAGTGGTTGCTATTGTGTTCTAGGCGGTTACACACACACACACACACACACACACACACACACACACACACATTAACTCACATACAAATACACACACACACATAC
This sequence comes from Leuciscus leuciscus, assembly GCF_965113295.1. Taxonomy (NCBI): domain Eukaryota; kingdom Metazoa; phylum Chordata; class Actinopteri; order Cypriniformes; family Leuciscidae; genus Leuciscus; species Leuciscus leuciscus. Next base: position 24,353,619 of record NC_138736.1, on the reverse strand, counting down.
ACTAACTCGATAACACTTACACACTCAGAGTTTATATGCGTTACAGTTTATAAGTTAAAATGAAGTAAATTTAGTAGTTTGAAGTTTAAATTATCTTAAAGTTTATATAAGTTTGACGTTTAAAAAGTTTAAATTAGTTTAAAGTTTAATTTAGTTTGAAGTTTAAAGTATTTGAAGTTTAAAATAGTTTGAAGTAGATAGATCTATCAACCACTCAAAAGACCATAGCAACCACTGAAAATATCCTAGCAACCACCCAGAACAACATAGCAACCACCTAGCAACCACCCAGAATACCTTAGCAACCGCCTAGCAACACCTTAGCAACCACCCAAAATATCTTAGCAACCGCCTAGCAACCACCCAGAATACCTTAGCAACCGCTTAGCAACCGCCTAGAAACCACCCAAAAGACACTAGCAACCACCCAAAATACCCTAGCAACCGCCTTGCAACCACTCAGAATACCTTAGCAACCGCCTAGCAACACAATAGCAACCACCCAGAAAACCCTAGCAACCACCTAGCAACACCCTAGCAACCACCCAAAATATCTTAGCAACCGCCTAGCAACCACCCAGAATACCTTAGAAACCGCCTAGCAACCGCCTAGAAACCACCCAAAATACCCTAGCAACCGCCTTGCAACCACTCAGAATACCTTAGCAACCGCCTAGCAACACAATAGCAACCACCCAGAATACCCTAGCAACCACCTAGCAACACCCTAGCAACCACCCAAAATACCTTAGCAACCGCTAACAAAACCCTAGCAACCGCCCAAAATATCTTAGCAACTACCTAGCAACACCTTAGCAACCGCCTAGCAACCACCCATAACACCTTAGCCTCCGCCTAGCAACACGATTGCAACCACCCAGAACACCCTAGCAACCGCCTAGCAACACCCAGGCAACCGCCTGGAAACCACCCAGAATACCCTAGCAACCGCCTAGCAACACCATAATGACCACCCATAACATCCTAGCAACTGCCTAACAACCACCCAGAATACCTTAGCAACCACCTAGCAACACCATAGCAACCACCCAGAACACCATAGAAACCCCCCAAAAGACCCTAGCAACCACCCAAAAGACCCTAGCAACCGCCTTGCAACCACCCAGAGTACCATAGCAACCTCCTAGCAAACACCCTAGCAACCGCCTAGCAACCACCCAAAATACCTTAGCAACTGCCTAGCAACAAGATAGCAACACCCAGTCAACCGCCTAGCAACCACCCAGAACACCCTAGCAACCACCTAGCAACAAACCAAAAGACCCTGGCAACCACCCATAATATCTTAGCAACCACCCAGAACACAATAGCAACCACCCAAAATACCCTAGCAACCGCCTCAACCACCCAAAAACCCATAGCAACCACTGAAAATATTCTAGCAACCACCCAGAACACCATAGCAACCGCCTAGCAACCACCCAGAATACCTTAGCAACCACCTAGCAACACCAAAGCAACCACCCAGAACAGCCTAGCAACCGCATAGAAACACCCTAGCAACCACCCAAAATACCTTAGCTCTCACTTAGCAACACCATAGCAACCACCTAGCAACCACCCAGAACACCCTAGCAACCAACTAGCAACCACCCATAAGACCCTAGCAACTGCCTTGCAATCACCCAGAGTACCTTAGCAACCGCCTAGCAACACCATAGCATCCACCCAGAACACCCTAGCAACCTCCTAGCAACACCCTAGCAACCGCCTAGCAACCACCCAAAATACCTTAGCAACTGCCTAGCAACAACATAGCAACCACCCAGAACACCCAGGCAACCGCCTAGAAACAACCCAGAATACCCTAGCAACCGCCTAGCAACACCATAACGACCACCCATAACATCCTAGCAACTGCCTAGCAACCACCCAGAATACCTCAGCAACCACCTAGCAACACCATAGCAACCACCCAGAACAGCCTAGCAACCGCATAGAAACACCCTAGCAACTACCCAAAATACCTTAGCCATCGCTTAGCAACACCATAGCAACCGCATAGCAACCACCCAGAACACCCTAGCAACCACCTAGCAACCACCCAAAAGACCCTAGCAACCGCCTTGCAACCACCCAGAGTACCTTAGCAACCGCCTAGCAACACCATAGCAACCACCCAGAACACCCTAGCAACCACCCAAAATACCCTAGCAACAGCCTTGCAACCACCCAAAAGACCCTAGAAACCACCCAAAATATTCTAGCAACCGCCTAGCAACCACCCAGAATACCCTAGCAACCACGCAGAACACCCTAGCAACCGCCTAGCAACCACCCAAAATAACATAGCAACCGCCTCAACCACCCAAAAGACCATAGCAACCACTTAAAATATCCTAGCAACCACCCAGAACACCATTGCAACCGCCTAGCAACCACCAAGAATACATTAGCAACCGCCTAGCAACACCATAGCAACCACCCAGAACAGCCTAGCAACCGCCTAGAAACACCCTAGCAACCACCCAAAATACCATAGCAACCGCTTAGCAACACCATAGCAACCGCCTAGCAACCACCCAGAACACCCTAGCAACCACCTAGCAACCACCCATAATATCCTAGCAACCACCCAGAACACACTAGCAACCACCCAAAATACCCTAGCAACCGCCTAGCAACCACCCAGAATACCTTAGCAAACACCTAGCAACACCATAGCAACCTCCTAGCAACACCATAGCAACCGCCTAGCAACCACCCAGAATACCTTAGAAACCACCTAGCAACAACATAGCAACCACCCAGAACACCCAGGCAACCGCCTAGAAACAACCCAGAATACCCTAGCAACCGCCTAGCAACACCATAACGACCATCCATAACATCCTAGCAACTGCCTAGCAACCACCCAGAATACCTTAGCAACCACCTAGCAACACCATAGCAACCACCCAGAACAGCCTAGCAACCGCATAGAAACACCCTAGCAACCACCCAAAATACCTTAGCCATCGCCTAGCAACCACCCAGAACACCCTAGCAACCACCCAAAAGAACCTAGCAACCACCTAGCAACACCATAGCAACCATCCAGAACACCCAAGCAACCTCCTAGCAACACCCTAGCAACCGCCTAGCAACCACCCAAAATACCTTAGCAACTGCCTAGCAACAACATAGCAACCACCCAGAACACCCAGGCAACCGCCTAGAAACCACCCAGAATACCCTAGCAACCGCCTAGCAACACAATAACGACCACCCATAACATCCTAGCAACTGCATAGCAAAAAACATTCTGGTCCAAACTTTCTCAAGCCAATTTAAAGTTTGTCTCGACGAACTTTCGCATCTAATTATTATTACTATTATTATCTTAATAATTCTATTATTATTTCTGGTCAAAGGTTCCCTAAAAAGTTTTTAAACTATGTAAAATTATAGACTCCATCTGATGATAAATATGTCTAACCTCTTTGTCAAAATTTTTTAGTGACGGGTCACATCTAAATTTTTAAAATGGCCCAAGTGCGATTCTTGTTGCAATAGTCTGTTAACATTGGCTCAATGAGAAATACGTCAGACTAATTGAATTTTTTTTACAGTGTAACACAAGAAAGAGTCCACTAGAATATATAGAAAGGTCAAGTTTCGAGTACTCCTTGGCCAGAAAAAATGTCAGTATTTCAAAAATGGACTTTTGTCAGGATGGAATAACATCTTTAAGGACTCTTTGGCCAGAAATATGTTCAGTAGGTCAAAAGCGTACCATTGTAATAGCATCATGTGCTTTGCACAAACGATCTAACGTTGAGCATCATTAAAGAAACATAGGCTATGCACTTCTTGCATTGCATTACACCAACGATCTAACGTTGTGCAACTTGAAGCATAACATACAGATTATGCACTTCTCGCACTGCAAGTGCATTGCACACCAGAACAAAATCATTCCCAGGTTCATTATGAGTGTTATTGCATTGCATTGCACAAACGTTGTGCACTGAAGAATAACATACAGGTTATGCACTTTTTACATTGCATTAAATTGCACACCAGAACTAACTCATTCCCATGTTCAAAGAAGAGATAAAGTGTGTTGTTGCATTGCATTGCACTAAAGATCTAACGTTGTGCACTGAAGAATGCGTGCATATAAGTTATGCACTTCTTACATTGCATTGCATTGCACACCGGATCAAACTCATTCCCATGTTCATTAAAGACATAACTATGTGTGTTGATCTGACACACAACACACGATCTGACGTTGTGCACTGAATAACAATATGCACTTTTCACATTGTATTGCATTGCACACCAGAACTAACTCATTCCCATGTTGATTAAAGACATAACGTGTGGTTGCATTGCATTGCACTGCATTGCATTGCATTGCATTGCTTTGCACTGCATTGCATTGAATTGCTTTGCACTGCATTGCATTGCATTGCACAAACGATCTAACCGTTGTGCACTGAATGTGTGCACATATAGGTTATGCACTTTTTGCATTGCATTGCACACCAGAACTGTCATTCCCATGTTCATTAAAGAGATAACGTGTGTTGTTGCATTGCATTGCATTGCATTGCATTGCACACCAAAACTAACTCGTTCTCATGTTGATTAAAGACATAACGTGTGGTTGCATTGCATTGCATTGCATTGCATTGCCTTGTTTTGCTTTGCTTTGCACTGCATTGCATTGCATTGCATTGCATTGCATTGCATTGCATTAACGATCTAACGTTGTGCACTGAAGAATAACATATGCACTTTTCACTTTGCATTGCATTGCACACCAGAAATAAATCCTTCACATATTCATTAAAGACATAACGTGTGGTTGCATTGCATTGCATTGCATTGTACTAACGATCTAACGTTGTGAACTGAAAAATAACACGTACTTTTCGCATTGCATTGCATTGCATTTCATTGCATGGCATTGCACTGCACTAACGATCTGACGTTGTACACTGAATAACAATATGCACTTTTCACATTGTATTGCATTCCACACCAGAACTAACTCATTCCCATGTTTATTAAAGACATAACATTGCATTGCAATTGCATTGCATTGCATTGCATTGCATTGCATTGCATTGCATTGCATTGCAATGCATTGCATTACATTGCCTTGTTTTGCTTTGCACTGCATTGCATTGCATTAACGATCTAACGTTGTGCACTGAAGAATAACATATGCACTTTTCACATTGCATTGCATTGCACACCAGAACTAAATCCTTCCCATGTTCATTAAAGAGATAACGTGTGTTGTTGCATTGCATAGCATTGCACTAACATAGGTTATGCATTTTTGCATTGCATTGCATTGCACACCAGAACTAACTCATTCCCATGTTGATTAAAGACATAACGTGTGGTTGCATTGCATTGCATTGCATTGCATTGCATTGCATTGCATTGCATTGCATTGCATTGCACTGCATTGCATTGCATTGCATTGCATTGCTTTGCACTGCATTGCATTGCATTGCATTGCATTGCATTGCACAAACGATCTAACCGTTTTGCACTGAATGTGTGCACATATAGGTTATGCACTTTTTGCCTTGCATTGCACACCAGAACTGTCATTCCCATGTTCATTAAAGAGATAACGTGTGGTTGCATTGCATTGCATTGCATTGCATTGCATTGCATTGCATTGCATTGCATTGCACTGCATTGCATTGCATTGCATTGCTTTGCACTGCATTGCATTGCATTGCACAAACGATCTAACCGTTGTGCACTGAATGTGTGCACATATAGGTTATGCACTTTTTGCATTGCATTGCATTGCACACCAGAACTAAATCCTTCCCATGTTCATTAAAGAGATATGTGTGTTGTTGCATTGCATTGCACAAACGATCTAACCGTTGTGCACTGAAGAATAACATATGTTATTCTTCAGTGCACAACGGTTAGATCTTTTGTTATGCACTTTTTGCATTGCTTTGCAAACCAGAACTGTCATTCCCATGTTCATTAAAGAGATAACGTGTGTTGTTGCATTGCATTGCATTGCACTAACATAGGTTATGCATTTTTGCATTGCATTGCATTGCACACCAGAACTAACTCATTCCCATGTTGATTAAAGACATAACGTGTGGTTGCATTGCATTGCATTGCATTGCATTGCATTGTATTGCATTGCATTGCATTGCATTGCATTGCATTGCTTTGCACTGCATTGCATTGTATTGCACAAACGATCTAACCGTTGTGCACTGAATGTGTGCACATATAGGTTATGCACTTTTTGCATTGCATTGCACACCAGAACTGTCATTCCCATGTTCATTAAAGAGATAAGGTGTGGTTGCATTGCATTGCATTGCATTGCATTGCATTGCATTGCATGGCATTGCACTGCACTGCATTGCATTGCATTGCATGGCATTGCACTGCACTGCATTGCATTGCTTTGCACTGCATTGCATTGCATTGCACAAACGATCTAACCGTTGTGCACTGAATGTGTGCACATGGAGGTTATGCACTTTTTGCATTGCATTGCATTGCACACCAGAACTAAATCCTTCCCATGTTCATTAAAGAGATATGTGTGTTGTTGCATTGCATTGCACAAACGATCTAACCGTTGTGCACTGAAGAATAACATATATGTTATTCTTCAGTGCACAACGGTTAGATCGTTTGTTATGCACTTTTTGCATTGCTTTGCAAACCAGAACTGTCATTCCCATGTTCATTGAAGAGATAACGTGTGTTGTTGCATTGCATTGCATTGCACTAACATAGGTTATGCATTTTTGCATTGAATTGCATTGCACACCAGAACTAACAAATTCCCATGTTGATTAAAGACATAACGTGTGGTTGCATTGCATTGCATTGCATTGCATTGCATTGCATTGCATTGCTTTGCATTGCATTGCATTGCATTGCATTGCACTGCACTGCACTGCATTGCATTGCATTGCATTGCATTGCATTGCATTGCACAAACGATCTAACCGTTGTGCACTGAATGTGTTTACATATAGGTTATGCACTTTTTGCATTGCATTGCACACCAGAACTAACTCATTCCCATGTTGATTAAAGACATAACGTGTGGTTGCATTGCATTGCATAGCATTGCATTGCATTGCATTGCATTGCATTGCATTTAATTGCATTAACGATCTAACGTTGTGCACTGAAGAATAACATATGCACTTTTCACATTGCATTGCATTGCACACCAGAACTAACTCATTTCCATGTTGATTAAAGACATAACGTGTGGTTGCATTGCATTGCATTGCATAGCATTGCATTGCATTGCATTGCATTGCATTGCGTTGCATTGCATTGCATTGTTTTGCTTTGCACTGCATTGCATTGCATTGCATTAACGAGCTAACGTAGTGCACTGAAGAATAACATATGCACTTTTCACATTGCACACCAGAACTAAATCCTTCCCATGTTCATTAAATAGATATGTGTGTTGTTAACGTTGTGCAATATTATAGCTTATGCACTTTTCGCATTGCATTGCACACCGAAAATAACTCATTCCCATGTTGATTAAAGACATAACGTGTGGTTGCATTTCATTGCATTGCATTGCATTGCATTGCATTAACGATCTAACTTTGTGCACTGAAGAATAACATATGCACTTTTCACATTGCATTGCACACCAGAACTAAATCCTTCCCATGTTCATTAAAGAGATATGTGTGTTGTTGCATTGCATTGCATTGCACTAACATAAGTTATGCACTTTTTGCATTGCATTGCATTGCACACCAGAACTAACTCATTCTCATGTTGATTAAAGACATAACGTGTGGTTGCATTGCATTGCATTGCACACCAGAACTAACTCATTCTCATGTTGATTAAAGACATAACGTGTGGTTGCATTGCATTGCATTGCATTGCCTTGTTTTGCTTTGCACTGCATTGCATTGCATTGCATTAACGATCTAACGTTGTGCACTGAAGAATAACATATGCACTTTTCACTTTGCATTGCATTGCACACCAGAACTAACTCATTCCCATGTTGATTAAAGACATAACGTGTGGTTGCATTGCATTGCATTGCACTGCATTGCATTGCATTGCATTGCATTGCATTGCATTGCATTGCATTGCATTGTTTTGCTTTGCACTGTATTGCATTGCATTGCATTAACGATCTAACGTTGTGCACTGAAGAATAACATATGCACTTGTCACATTGCATTGCATTGCACACCAGAACCAACTCATTCCCATGTTGATTAAAGACATAACGTGTGGTTGCATTGCATTGCATTGTATTGCATTGCATTGCATTGCATTGCATTGCATTGCATTGCATTGCATTGCATTGCATTGCATTGAATTGCTTTGCATTGCATTGCATTGCATTGTTTTGCTTTGCACTGTATTGCATTGCATTGCATTGCATTAACGATCTAACGTTGTGCACTGAAGAATAACATATGCACTTTTCACATTGCATTGAAATGCACACCAGAACCAACTCATTCCCATGTTGATTAAAGACATAACGTGTGGTTGCATTGCATTGCATTGCATTGCATTGCATTGCATTGCATTGCATTGCATTGCACAGCATTGCATTGCACTGCACTGCATTGCATTTCATTGCATTGCATTGCATTGCATTGCATTGCATTTTTTGCTTTGCTTTGCACTGCATTGCATTGCATTTCATTGCATGGCATTGCACTGCACTAACGATCTGACGTTGTGCACTGAATAACAATATGCACTTTTCACATTGTATTGCATTCCACACCAGAACTAACTCATTCCAATGTTGATTAAAGACATAACGTGTGGTTGAATTGCATTGAATTTCATTGCATTGCATTGCATTGCATTGCATTGCATTGCATTGCATTGCATTGCCTTGTTTTGCTTTGCACTGCATTGCATTGCATTGCATTAACGATCTAACGTTGTGCACTGAAGAATAACATATGCACTTTTCACATTGCATTGCATTGCACACCAGAACTAAATCCTTCCCATGTTCATTAAAGAGATATGTGTGTTGTTGCATTGCATTGCACAAACGATCTAACCGTTGTGCACTGAAGAATAACATATGTTATTCTTCAGTGCACAACGGTTAGATCTTTTGTTATGCACTTTTTGCATTGCTTTGCAAACCAGACCTGTCATTCCCATGTTCATTAAAGAGATAACGTGTGTTGTTGCATTGCATTGCATTGCACTAACATAGGTTATGCATTTTTGCATTGCATTGCATTGCACACCAGAACTAACTCATTCCCATGTTGATTAAAGACATAACGTGTGGTTGCATTGCATTGCATTGCATTGCATTGCATTGCATTGCATTGCACTGCATTGCATTTCATTGCATTGCATTGCATTGCATTGCATTTTTTGCTTTGCTTTGCACTGCATTGCATTGCATTTAATTGCATTAACGATCTAACGTTGTGCACTGAAGAATAACATATGCACTTTTCACATTGCATTGCACACCAGAACTGTCATTCCCATGTTCATTAAAGAGATAACGTGTATTTGCATTGCATTGCATTGCATTGCATTGCATTGCATTGCATTGCATTGCATTAACGAGCTAACGTAGTGCACTGAAGAATAACATATGCACTTTTCACATTGCATTGCATTGCACACCAGAACTAAATCCTTCCCATGTTCATTAAATAGATATGTGTGTTGTTAACGTTGTGCAATATTATAGCTTATGCACTTTTCGCATTGCATTGCACACCGAAAATAACTCATTCCCATGTTGATTAAAGACATAACGTGTGGTTGCATTTCATTGCATTGCATTGCATTGCATTGCATTGCATTGCATTGCACTGCATTGCATTGCATTGCACTGCATTGCATTTCATTGCATTGCATTGCATTGCATTGCATTTTTTGCTTTGCTTTGCACTGCATTGCATAGCATTTAATTGCATTGCATTGCATTGCATTGCATTTTTTGCTTTGCTTTGCACTGCATTGCATTGCATTTAATTGCATTGCATTGCATTGCATTGCATTTTTTGCTTTGCTTTGCACTGCATTGCATTGCATTAACGATCTAACGTTGTGCACTGAAGAATAACATATGCACTTTTCACATTGCATTGCACACCAGAACTGTCATTCCCATGTTCATTAAAGAGATAACGTGTGGTTGCATTGCATTGCATTGCACTAACATAGGTTATGCATTTTTGCATTGCATTGCATTGCACACCAGAACTAACTCATTCCCATGTTGATTAAAGACATAACGTGTGGTTGCATTGCATTGCATTGCAATTGCATTGCATTTCATTGCATTGCATTGCATTGCATTGCATTTTTTGCTTTGCTTTGCACTGCATTGCATTGCATTTAATTGCATTAACGATCTAACGTTGTGCACTGAAGAATAACATATGCACTTTTCACATTGCATTGCACACCAGAACTGTCATTCCCATGTTCATTAAAGAGATAACGTGTATTTGCATTGCATTGCATTGCATTGCATTGCATTGCATTGCATTGCATTGCATTGCATTGCATTGCATTGCATTGCATTAACGAGCTAACGTAGTGCACTGAAGAATAACATATGCACTTTTCACATTGCATTGCATTGCACACCAGAACTAAATCCTTCCCATGTTCATTAAATAGATATGTGTGTTGTTAACGTTGTGCAATATTATAGCTTATGCACTTTTCGCATTGCATTGCACACCGAAAATAACTCATTCCCATGTTGATTAAAGACATAACGTGTGGTTGCATTTCATTGCATTGCATTGCATTGCATTGCATTGCATTGCATTGCATTGCATTGATTTGAATTGCTTTGCTTTGCACTGCATTGCATTGCATTGCATTAACGATCTAACTTTGTGCACTGAAGAATAACATATGCACTTTTCACATTGCATTGCATTGCACACCAGAACCAACTCATTCCCATGTTGATTAAAGAAAGAACGTGTGGTTGCATTGCATTGCATTGCATTGCATTGCATTGCATTGCATTGCATTGCATTGAATTGCTTTGCACTGCATTGCATGCATTGCATTGCATTGCATTGCATTAACGATCTAACGTTGTGCACTGAAGAATAACATATGCACTTTTCACTTTGCATTGCATTGCACACCAGAACCAACTCATTCCCATGTTCATTAAAGACATAACGTGTGGTTGCATTGCATTGCATTGTACTAACGATCTAACGTTGTGAACTGAAAAATAACACGTACTTTTCGCATTGCATTGCATTGCATTGCATTTCATTGCATGGCATTGCACTGCACTAACGATCTGACGTTGTGCACTGAATAACAATATGCACTTTTCACATTGTATTGCATTCCACACCAGAACTAACTCATTCCAATGTTGATTAAAGACATAACGTGTGGTTGCATTGCATTGAATTGCATTGCATTGCATTGCATTGCATTGCATTGCCTTGTTTTGCTTTTCACTATATTGCATTGCATTGCATTAACGATCTAACGTTGTGCACTGAAGAATAACATATGCACTTTTCACATTGCATTGCACACCAGAACTAAATCCTTCCCATGTTCATTAAAGAGATATGTGTGTTGTTGCATTGCATTGCACAAACGATCTAACCGTTGTGCACTGAAGAATAACATATGTTATTCTTCAGTGCACAACGGTTAGATCTTTTGTTATGCACTTTTTGCATTGCTTTGCAAACCAGAACTGTCATTCCCATGTTCATTAAAGAGATAACGTGTGTTGTTGCATTGCATTGCATTGCACTAACATAGGTTGTGCATTTTTGCATTGCATTGCATTGCACACCAGAACTAACTCATTCCCATGTTGATTAAAGACATAACGTGTGGTTGCATTGCATTGCATTGCATTGCATTGCATTGCACTGCATTGCATTGCACTGCATTGCATTTCATTGCATTGCATTGCATTGCATTGCATTGCATTTTTTGCTTTGCTTTGCACTGCATTGCATTGCATTTAATTGCATTAACGATCTAACGTTGTGCACTGAAGAATAACATATGCACTTTTCACATTGCATTGCACACCAGAACTGTCATTCCCATGTTCATTAAAGAGATAACGTGTGGTTGCATTGCATTGCATTGCATTGCATTGCATTGCATTGCATTGCATTGTTTTGCTTTGCACTGCATTGCATTGCATTGCATTGCATTAACGAGCTAACGTAGTGCACTGAAGAATAACATATGCACTTTTCACATTGCATTGCATTGCACACCAGAACTAAATCCTTCCCATGTTCATTAAATAGATATGTGTGTTGTTAACGTTGTGCAATATTATAGCTTATGCACTTTTCGCATTGCATTGCACACCGAAAATAACTCATTCCCATGTTGATTAAAGACATAACGTGTGGTTGCATTTCATTGCATTGCATTGCATTGCATTGCATTGCATTGATTTGAATTGCTTTGCTTTGCATGTTCATTAAAGAGATAACGTGTGTTGTTGCATTGCATTGCATTGCATTGCACTAACATAGGTTATGCATTTTTGCATTGCATTGCATTGCACACCAGAACTAACTCATTCCCATGTTGATTAAAGACATAACGTGTGGTTGCATTGCATTGCATAGCATTGCATTGCATTGCATTGCATTGCATTGCATTGCATTGCATTGCATTGCATTGCATTGCATTGAATTGCTTTGCTTTGCACTGCATTGCATTGCATTGCATTGCATTGCATTGCATTGCATTGCATTGCATTGCATTGCATTGCATTGCATTGCATTAACGATCTAACTTTGTGCACTGAAGAATAACATATGCACTTTTCACATTGCATTGCACACCAGAACTAAATCCTTCCCATGTTCATTAAAGAGATATGTGTGTTGTTGCATTCCATTGCACAAACTATCTAACCGTTGTGCACTGAAGAACAACATATAGGTTATGCACTTTTTGCATTGCATTGCACACCAGAACTGTCATTCCCATGTTCATTAAAGAGATAACGTGTGTTGTTGCATTGCATTGCATTGCACTAACATAAGTTATGCACTTTTTGCATTGCATTGCATTGCACACCAGAACTAACTCATTCTCATGTTGATTAAAGACATAACGTGTGGTTGCATTGCATTGCATTGCCTTGTTTTGCTTTGCACTGCATTGCATTAACGATCTAACGTTGTGCACTGAAGAATAACATATGCACTTTTCACTTTGCATTGCATTGCACACCAGAACTAACTCATTCCTATGTTGATTAAAGACATGCATTGCATTGCATTGCATTGCATTGCACAAACGATCTAACCGTTGTGCACTGAATGTGTGCACATATAGGTTATGCACTTTTTGCATTGCATTGCACACCAGAACTGTCATTCCCATGTTCATTAAAGAGATAACGTGTGGTTGCATTGCATTGCATTGCATTGCATTGCATTGCATTGCATTGCATTGCATTGCATTGCATTGCATTGCATTGCATTGCATTGCATTGCATTGCATTGTTTTGCTTTGCTTTGCACTGCATTGCATTGCATTTAATTGCATTAACGATCTAACGTTGTGCACTGAAGAATAACATATGCACTTTTCACATTGCATTGCATTGCACACCAGAACTAACTCATTCCCATGTTGATTAAAGACATAACGTGTGGTTGCATTGCATTGCATTGCATTGCATTGCATTGCATTGCATTGCACTGCATTGCATTGCATTAACGAGCTAACGTAGTGCACTGAAGAATAACATATGCACTTTTCACATTGCATTGCATTGCACACCAGAACTAAATCCTTCCCATGTTCATTAAAGAGATATGTGTGTTGTTAACGTTGTGCAATATTATAACTTATGCACTTTTCGCATTGCATTGCACACCGAAAATAACTCATTCCCATGTTGATTAAAGACATAACGTGTGGTTGCATTGCATTGAATTGCTTTGCTTTGCACTGCATTGCATTGCATTGCATTGCATTGCATTGCATTGCATTAACGATCTAACTTTGTGCACTGAAGAATAACATATGCACTTTTCACATTGCATTGCACACCAGAACTAAATCCTTCCCATGTTCATTAAAGAGATATGTGTGTTGTTGCATTGCATTGCACAAACGATCTAACCGTTGTGCACTGAAGAATAACATATAGGTTATGCACTTTTTGCATTGCATTGCACACCAGAACTGTCATTCCCATGTTCAATAAAGAGATAACGTGTGTTGTTGCATTGCATTGCATTGCACTAACATACGTTATGCACTTTTTGCATTGCATTGCATTGCACACCAGAACTAACTCATTCTCATGTTGATTAAAGACATAACGTGTGGTTGCATTGCATTGCATTGAATTGCCTTGTTTTGCTTTGCACTGCATTGCATTCATTGCATTAACGATCTAACGTTGTGCACTGAAGAATAACATATGCACTTTTCACTTTGCATTGCAATGCACACCAGATCTAACTCAGTCCCATGTTGATTAAAGACATAACGTGTGGTTGCTTTGCATTGCACTGCATTGCATTGCATTGCATGGCATTGTTTTGCTTTGCACTGTATTGCATTGCATTGCATTGCATTAACGATCTAACGTTGTGCACTGAAGAATAACATATGCACTTTTCACATTGCATTGCATTGCACACCAGAACTAAATCCTTCCCATGTTCATTAAAGAGATATGTGTGTTGTTAACGTTGTGCAATATTATACCTTATGCACTTTTCGCATTGCATTGCATTGCACACCAGAAATAACTCATTGCCATGTTCATTAAAGAGAAATCTCTCTATGTCTTTAATTAACATGGGAATGAGTTAGTTCTGGTGTGCAATGCAATGCAAAAAGTACAAAACCTATGGTGTTGCTAGGCGGTTGCTAAGATATTCTGGGTGGTTGCTAGGCGGTTGCTATGGTATTTTGGGTGGTTGTTAGGGTGTTCTGGGTGGTTGCAAGGATGTTTTGGTTGATTACTAGGGTGTTCTGGGTGGTTGCTAGGCGGTTGCTAGGGTATTTTGGGTGGTTGCTGGGGTCTTCTGGGTGGTTGGCTATGGTGTTATGGATGGTTACTAGGGTGTTTTGGGTGGTTGCTAGGGTGTTGCTAGATGGTTGATAGGGTGTTCTGGGTGGTTGCTATGGTGTTGCTAGGCGGTTGCTAGGGTCTTTTGGGTGGTTGCTAGGTGGTAGCTAGGGTGTTGCTAAGCGGTTGCTAAGGTATTTTGGGTGGTTGCTAGGGTGTTTCTAGGTGGTTGCTATGGTGTTGCTAGGCGGTTGCTAAGGTATTCTGGGTGGTTGCTAGGCGGTTGCTATGGTGTTGCTAGGATATTTTCAGTGGTTGCTATGGTCTTTTGGGTGGTTGCTATGCGGTTGCTAGGGTATTTTGGGTGGTTGTTAGGGTGTTCTGGGCGGTTGGTAGGATGTTTTGGTTGATTACCAGGGTGTTCTGGGTGGTTGCTAGGCGGTTGCTAGGGTATTTTGGGTGGTTGCTAGGGTCTTCTGGGTGGTTGGCTATGGTGTTATGGATGGTTACTAGGGTGTTTTGGGTGGTTGCTAAGGTGTTGCTAGATGGTTGATAGGGTGTTCTGGGTGGTTGCTATGGTGTTGCTAGGCGGTTGCTATAGTGTTCTGGGTGGTTGCTATGGTGTTGCTAGGCGGCGGCTAAGGAGGTTGCTAGGGTGTTCTGGGTGGATGCTATGGTGTTGCTAGGCGGTTGCTAAGGTACTCTGGGTGGTTGCAAGGCAGTTGCTAGGGTCTTTTGGGTGGTTACTAGGGTGTTTTGGGTGGTTGCTAAGGTGTTGCTAGATGGTTGATAGGGTGTTCTGGGTGGTTGCTATGGTGTTGCTAGGCGGTTGCTATAGTGTTCTGGGTGGTTGCTATGGTGTTGCTAGGCGGCGGCTAAGGAGGTTGCTAGGGTGTTCTGGGTGGATGCTATGGTGTTGCTAGGCGGTTGCTAAGGTACTCTGGGTGGTTGCAAGGCGGTTGCTAGGGTCTTTTGGGTGGTTGCTAGGGTGTTCTGGGTGGTTGCTAGGCGGTTGCTATGGTGTTGCTAAGCGAGAGCTAAGGTATTTTGGGTGGTTGCTAGGGTGTTTCTATGCGGTTGCTATGGTGTTCTGGGTGGTTGCTATGGTGTTGCTAGGTGGTTGCTAAGGTATTCTGGGTGGTTGCTAGGCGGTTGCTATGGTGTTCTGGGTGGTTGCAATGGTGTTGCTAGGTGGTTGCTAGGGTATTTTGGGTGGTTGCTAGTGTGTTCTGGGTGGTTGCTAGGATATTATGGGTGGTTGCCAGGGTCTTTTGGTTTGTTGCTAGGTGGTTGCTAGGGTGTTCTTGGTGGTTGCTAGGCGGTTGCTATGGTGTTCTGGGTGGTTGCTAGAATATTTTCAGTGGTTGCTATGGTCTTTTGGGTGGTTGAGGCGGTTGCTAGGGTATTTTGGGTGGTTGCTAGTGTGTTCTGGGTGGTTGCTAGGATATTATGGGTGGTTGCCAGGGTCTTTTGGTTTGTTGCTAGGTGGTTGCTGGGGTGTTCTGGGTGGTTACTAGGGTGTTCTAAGGTATTTTGGGTGGATGCTAGGGTGTTCTGGGTGGTTGTTAGGCAGTTGCTACGGTGTTCTGAGTGGTTGCTATGGTGTTGCTAGGGTGTTCTAAGGTATTATAGGTGGTTGCTAGGGTGTTCTGAGTGGTTGTTAGGCAGTTGCTAGGGTGTTCTGAGTGGTTGATATGGTGTTCTAAGTTATTCTGGATGGTTGCTAGGGTGTTCTGGGTGGTTACTAGGCGGTTGCTAGGTTGTTCTCAGTGGTTGCTATTGTGTTCTATTCGGTTACACACACACACACACACACATTAACTCACATACAAATACACACACACAGACACACTAACTCGATAACACTTACACACTCAGAGTTTATAAATTGAATTTAGTAGTTTGAAGTTTAAATTATCTTAAAGTTTATATAAGTTTGACGTTTAAAAAGTTTAAATTAGTTTAAAGTTTAATTTAGTTTGAATTTTAAAGTTTTTGAAGTTTAAAATAGTTTGAAGTAGATAGATAGATCTATCAACCACTCAAAAGACCATAGCAACCACTGAAAATGTCCTAGCAACCACCCAGAATACTATAAGCGACCGCCTAGCAACACCCTAGCTACCACCCAGAATACCTTAGCAACCGCTTAGCAACCGCCTAGAAACCACCCAAAAGACACTAGCAACCACCCAAAATACCCTAGCAACCGCCTTGCAACCACTCAGAATACCTTAGCAACCGCCTAGCAACACAATAGTAACCACCCAGAATACCCTAGCAACCACCTAGCAACACCCTAGCAACCACCCAAAATATCTTAGCAACCGCCTAGCAACCACCCAGAATACCTTAGAAACCGCCTAGCAACCGCCTAGAAACCACCCAAAAGACCCTAGCAACCACCCAAAATACCCTAGCAACCACCTTGCAACCACTCAGAATACCTTAGCAACCGCCTAGCAACACAATAGCAACCACCCAGAATACCCTAGCAACCACCTAGCAACACCCTACAACCACCCAAAATACCTTAGCAACCGCTAACAAAACCCTAGCAACCGCCCAAAATATCTTAGCAACCACCTAGCAACACCCTAGCAACCGCCTAGCAACCACCCATAACACCTTAGCCTCCGCCTAGCAACACGATTGCAACCACCCAGAAAACCCTAGCAACCTCCTAGCAACACCCTAGCAACCGCCTAGCAACCACCCAAAATACCTTAGCAACTGCCTAGCAACAACATAGCAACCACCCAGAACACCCAGGCAACCGCCTAGAAACCACCCAGAATACCCTAGCAACCGCCTAGCAACACCATAATGACCACCCATAACATCCTAGCAACTGCCTAGCAACCACCCAGAATACCTTAGCAACCACCTAGCAACACCATAGCAACCACCCAGAACAGCCTAGCAACCGCATAGAAACACCCTAGCAACCACCCAAAATACCTTAGCCATCGCTTAGCAACACCATAGCAACCACCTAGCAACCACCCAGAACACCCTAGAAACCACCCAAAAGACCCTAGCAACCACCCAAAAGACCCTAGCAACCGCCTTGCAACCACCCAGAGTACCATAGCAACCTCCTAGCAAACACCCTAGCAACCGCCTAGCAACCATCCAAAATACCTTAGCAACTGCCTAGCAACAACATAGCAACACCCAGGCAACCGCCTAGCAACCACCCAGAACACCCTAGCAACCACCCAAAAGAACCTAGCAACCTCCTTGCAACCACCCAGAGTACCTTAGCAACCACCTAGCAACACCATAGCAACCACCCAGAACACCCTAGCAACCTCCTAGCAACACCCTAGCAACCGCCTAGCAACCACCCAAAATACCTCAGCAACTGCCTAGCAACAACATAGCAACCACCCAGAACACCCAGGCAACCGCCTAGAAACCACCCAGAATACCCTAGCAACCGCCTAGCAACACCATAACGACCACCCATAACATCCTAGCAACTGCATAGCAAAAAACATTCTGGTCCAAACTATCTCAAGCCAATTTAAAGTGTGTCTCGACGAACTTTCGCATCTAATTATTATTACTATTATTATCTTAATAATTCTATTATTATTTCTGGTCAAAGGTTCCCTAAAAAGTTTTTAAACTATGTAAAATTATAGACTCCATCTGATGATAAATATGTCTAACCTCTCCATCAAAATTTTCTAGCGACGGGTCACATCTAAATTTTTTAAATGGCCCAAGTGCGATTCTTGTTGCAATAGTCTGTTAACATTGGCTCAATGAGAAATACGTCAGACTAATTGAATTTTTTTAATAAAGTTTTTGTAAACTAATTGAAAGTTTCGAGTACTCCTTGGCCAGAAAAAATTTCAGTATGTCAAAAATGGACTTTTGTCAGGATGAAATAACATCTTTAAGGACTCTTTGGCCAGAAATATGTTCAGTAGGTCAAAAGCGTACCATTGTAATAGCATTATGTGCTTTGCACAAACGATCTAACGTTGAGCATCATTAAAGAAACATAGGCTTCTTGTATTGCATTACACCAACGATCTAACGTTGTGCAACTTGAAGCATAACATACAGATTATGCACTTCTCGCACTGCAGTGCATTGCAAACCAGAACAAAATCATTCCCAGGTTCATTATGAGTGTTATTGCATTGCATTGCACAAACGTTGTGCACTGAAGAATAACATACAGGTTATGCACTTTTTACATTGCATTAAATTGCACACCAGAACTAACTCATTCCCATGTTCAAAGACATAAAGTGTGTTGTTGCATTGCATTGCACTAAAGATCTAACGTTGTGCACTGAAGAATAACATACAGGTTATGCACTTTTTACATTGCATTAAATTGCACACCAGAACTAACTCATTCCCATGTTCAAAGACATAAAGTGTGTTGTTGCATTGCATTGCACTAAAGATCTAACGTTGTGCACTGAAGAATAACATACAGGTTATGCACTTTTTACATTGCATTAAATTGCACACCAGAACTAACTCATTCCCATGTTCAAAGAAGAGATAAAGTGTGTTGTTGCATTGCATTGCACTAAAGATCTAACGTTGTGCACTGAAGAATAACATATAAGTTATGCACTTCTTACATTGCATTGCATTGCACACCGGATCAAACTCATTCCCATGTTCATTAAAGACATAACTATGTGTGTTGATCTGACACACAACACACGATCTGACGTTGTGCACTGAATAACAATATGCACTTTTCGCATTGCATTGTATTACATTGCACACCAGAACTAACTCATTTCCATGTTGATTAAAGACATAATGTGTGTTGTTGCATTGCACATTGCATTGTATTGCATTGCATTGCATTGCATTGCACTGCACTAACGATCTGACGTTGTGCACTGAATAACAATATGCACTTTTCACATTGCATTGCATTGCCCACCAGAACTAACTCATTCCCATGTTGATTAAAGACATAACGTGTGGTTGCATTGCATTGCATTGCATTGCATTGCCTTGTTTTGCTTTGCACTGCATTGCATTGCATTGCATTAACGATCTAACGTTGTGCACTGAAGAATAACATATGCACTTTTCACATTGCATTGCATTGCACACCAGAACTAAATCCTTCCCATGTTCATTAAAGAGATATGTGTGTTGTTGCATTGCATTGCATTGCACTAAACATAGGTTATGCATTTTTGCATTGCATTGCATTGCACACCAGAACTAACTCCTTCCTATGTTGATTAAAGACATAACGTGTGGTTGCATTGCATTGCATTGCATTGCATTGCATTGCATTGCATTGCTTTGCATTGCTTTGCATTGCTTTGCATTGCATTGCATTGCATTGCATTGCACAAACGATCTAACCGTTGTGCACTGAATGTGTGCACATATAGGTTATGCACTTTTTGCATTGCATTGCACACCAGAACTGTCATTGCCATGTTCATTAAAGAGATAACGTGTGGTTGCATTGCATTGCATTGCATTGCATAGCATTGCATTGCATTGCATTGCATTGCATTGCATTGCATTGCATTGCATTGCATTGCATTGCATTGCATTGCTTTGCACTGCATTGCATTGCATTTAATTGCATTAACGATCTAACGTTGTGCACTGAAGAATAACATATGCACTTTTCACATTGCATTGCATTGCACACCAGAACTAACTCATTCCCATGTTGATTAAAGACATAACGTGTGGTTGCATTGCATTGCATTGCATTGCATTGCATTGCATTGCATTGCATTGCATTGCATTGTTTTGCTTTGCTTTGCACTGCATTGCATTGCATTAACGAGCTAACGTAGTGCACTGAAGAATAACATATGCACTTTTCACATTGCATTGCATTGCACACCAGAACTAATCCTTCCCATGTTCATTAAAAAGATATGTGTGTTGTTAACGTTGTGCAATATTATAGCTTATGCACTTTTCGCATTGCATTGCACACCGAAAATAACTAATTCCCATGTTGATTAAAGACATTGCATTGAATTGCTTTGCTTTGCACTGCATTGCATTGCATTGCATTGCATTGAATTGAATTGAATTGAATTGCTTTGCTTTGCTTTGCACTGCATTGCATTGCATTGCATTGCACTGCATTGCATTGCATTGCATTGCATTGCATTGCATTGCATTGCATTGCATTGCATTGCATTGCATTGCATTGCATTAACGATCTAACTTTGTGCACTGAAGAATAACATATGCACTTTTCACAATGCATTGCACACCAGAACTAAATCCTTCCCATGTTCATTACTCGTGTTATGTTGGAATTCTGTGCACTCCCCTTATGGTCCGGGTCAAATTGACCCGCATTGGATTCAATACAATTCCTCAAAAATCACACTATGAAAAACATCAAAGATTCAGGTTCAAACTGTAAACTTTTAATATCAGCATTTGTCAAATATTCCAAAAAATATATATCTGAAGTTATGATTTAATGAAAATGTTTTTTAACCATTTTTTAAAACTATTTAAAATTTGAATATACGTTATATTTATATATATTTGCATATACATTTTTTTAACTTTTTTTTTTTTTTTTTTGCTTAGAACATCATAACTGAACAATTAATCTGAGCTCATTTTTCCTGCTGTCTATGTCGAAGTCTCAAGATATTTCAGATATCTTGAATATATAAATGAGAGCTTATTTTACTATCTGTGTCTTCTCTCAAAATCTTCTATCTGTCTTCTATCATTTGTAATTTGCAATTAATTCTGAACACCATGATTTAGCTTTTTCAAGTGTGTTTGGTTTGGGTTAGATCACTTTTAGATACACTTACACTTTAGAACTGGAGTTGATGCCCTGACATACATAAAATAAATGTTTTTATTTTGTGTCTGTACAGTTGCTTTTGAATAGCTGCCTATGATGGACATCACAACCGTAATAGTAATTTTGTTTGTATTTGTCAAAAAAAACCAACAACACCAGTATGTTGAAACTTTGCATGCATGTTCATGATGATAAATGAGAAAAAGTCACAAAATATCAAGAAAAAATGTTTAATATTATTTCAGTAGCTTGAAAAAATAAATGATAGGTAATTTTTACCATCTGTGGCTGACAAAATATTTTTCTGTATTGAAATAAGTGTGGAAAACCTATTTTTTTAGCTTCATAATGTAGAAAAAAATAAAATAAAATATAACCAAGAAATGTTATTATTTTGGGTTCGTACAGTTGCCTTAGAGCGTTAAAATATGCGGGTCAAATTGACCCGCGAACATCACGAAAGGAACATTTATTTTGTTTGTATATGTCAAAAAACACCAGCATGTTGAAACTTTGCATGCATGTTCATGATGGTAAATGAGAAAAAGTCACAAAATATCAAGAAAAAAAAAAAAAGGTTTAATGTTATTTCAGGTAGCTTGAAAAAATAAATGATAGGTAATTTTTACCATCTGTGGCTGACAAAATATTTTTCTGCATTGAAATAAGTGTGGAAAACAATTTTTTTTAGCTTCATAAGGTAGTAAAAAAATAAAATAACAAAATATAACCAAGAAATGTTATTATTTTGGGTCCGTACAGTTGCCTTAGAGCGTTAAAATATGCGGGTCAAATTGACCCGCGAACATCACGAAAGGAACAGTAATTTTGTTTGTATATGTCAAAAAACACCAGCATGTTGAAACTTTGCATGCATGTTCATGATGATAAATGAGAAAAAGTCACAAAATATCAAGAAAAAAAACATAGGTTGACCAGTATTTCCAACAACTAGAAAATCAAAACGGGTCAAATTGACCCGCAACATAACACAAGGGTTAAAGAGATATGTGTTTTGTTGCATTGCATTGCACAAACGATCTAACCGTTGTGCACTGAAGAATAACATATAGGTTATGCACTTTTTGCATTGCATTGCACACCAGAACTGTCATTCCCATGTTCAATAAAGAGATAACGTGTGTTGTTGCATTGCATTGCATTGCACTAACATACGTTATGCACTTTTTGCATTGCATTGCATTGGACACCAGAACTAACTCATTCTCATGTTGATTAAAGACATAACGTGTGGTTGCATTGCATTGCATTGCATTGCCTTGTTTTGCTTTGCACTGCATTGCATTAACGATCTAACGTTGTGCACTGAAGAATAACATATGCACTTTTCACTTTGCATTGCATTGCACACCAGAACTAACTCATTCCCATGTTGATTAAAGACATAACGTGTGGTTGCATTGCATTGCATTGCACTGCATTGCATTGCATTGCATTGCATGGCATTGTTTTGCTTTGCACTGTATTGCATTGCATTGCATTAACGATCTAACGTTGTGCACTGAAGTATAACATATGCACTTTTCACATTGCATTGCATTGCACACCAGAACTAAATCCTTCCCATGTTCATTAAAGAGATATTTGTGTTGTTAACGTTGTGCAATATTATAGCTTATGCACTTTTCGCATTGCATTGCATTGCACACCAGAAATAACTCATTGCCATGTTCATTAAAGAGAATTCTCTCTATGTCTTTAATTAACATGGGAATGAGTTAGTTCTGGTGTGCAATGCAATGCAAAAAGTACAAAACCTATGGTGTTGCTAGGCGGTTGCTAAGGTATTCTGGGTGGTTGCTAGGCGGTTGCTATGGTATTTTGGGTGGTTGTTAGGGTGTTCTGGGTGGTTGCAAGGATGTTATGGTTGATTACTAGGGTGTTCTGGGTGGTTGCTAGGCGGTTGCTAGGGTATTTTGGGTGGTTGCTGGGGTCTTCTGGGTGGTTGGCTATGGTGTTTTGGGTGGTTGCTAGGGTGTTGCTAGATGGTTGATAGGGTGTTCTGGGTGGTTGCTATGGTGTTGCTAGGTGGTTGCTAGGGTGTCCTGGGTGGTTGCTATGGTGTTGCTAGGCGGTTGCTAGGGTCTTTTGGGTGGTTGCTAGGTGGTTGCTAGGGTGTTGCTAAGCGGTTGCTAAGGTATTTTGGGTGGTTGCTAGGCTGTTTCTAGGTGGTTGCTATGGTGTTGCTAGGCGGTTGCTAAGGTATTCTGGGTGGTTGCTAGGCGGTTGCTATGGTGTTGCTAGGATATTTTCAGTGGTTGCTATGGTCTTTTGGGTGGTTGCTAGGCGGTTGCTAGGGTATTTTGGGTGGTTGCTAGGGTCTTCTGGGTGGTTGGCTATGGTGTTATGGATGGTTACTAGGGTGTTTTGGGTGGTTGCTAGGGTGTTGCTAGATGGTTGATAGGGTGTTCTGGGTGGTTGCTATAGTGTTGCTAGGAGGTTGCTAGGGTGTTCTGGGTGGATGCTATGGTGTTGCTAGGCGGTTGCTAAGGTACTCTGGGTGGTTGCAAGGCGGTTGCTAGGGTCTTTTGGGTGGTTGCTAGGGTGTTCTGGGTGGTTGCTAGGCGGTTGCTATGGTCTTGCTAAGCGAGAGCTACGGTATTTTGGGTGGTTGCTAGGGTGTTTCTATGCGGTTGCTATGGTGTTCTGGGTGGTTGCTATGGTGTTGCTAGGTGGTTGCTAAGGTATTCTGGGTGGTTGCTAGGCGGTTGCTATGGTGTTCTGGGTGGTTGCAATGGTGTTGCTAGGTGGTTGCTAAGGTAGTCTGGGTGGTTGCTAGGCGGTTGCTTTGGTGTTCTGGGTGGTTGCTAGAATATTTTCAGTGGTTGCTATGGTCTTTTGGGTGGTTGAGGCGGTTGCTAGGGTATTTTGGGTGGTTGCTAGTGTGTTCTGGGTGGTTGCTAGGATATTATGGGTGGTTGCCAGGGTCTTTTGGTTTGTTGCTAGGTGGTTGCTAGGGTGTTCTTGGTGGTTGCTAGGCGGTTGCTATGGTTTTCTGGGTGGTTGCTAGAATATTTTCAGTGGTTGCTATGGTCTTTTGGGTGGTTGAGGCGGTTGCTAGGGTATTTTGGGTGGTTGCTAGTGTGTTCTGGGTGGTTGCTAGGATATTATGGGTGGTTGCCAGGGTCTTTTGGTTTGTTGCTAGGTGGTTGCTGGGGTGTTCTGGGTGGTTGCTAGGCGGTTGCCTGGGTGGTTGCTATGTTGTTGCTAGGCAGTTGCTAAGGTATTTTGGGTGGTTGCTAGGCGGTTGCTAGGGTGTTGCTAGGAGGTTGCTATGGTACTCTGGGTGGTTGCAAGGTGGTTGCTAGGGTCTTTTGGGTGGTTGCTAGGGTCTTTTGGGTGGTTTCTAGGGTGTTCTGGGTGGTTGCTAGGTGGTTGCCATGGTGTTGCTAAGCGATGGCTAAGGTATTTTGGGTGGTTGCTAGGGTGTTTCTATGCGGTTGCTAGGCTGTTCTGGGTGGTTGCTATGGTGTTGCTAGGTGGTTGCTAAGGTATTCTGGGTGGTTGCTAGGCAGTTGCTAGAATGTTATGGGTGGTCATTATGGTGTTGCTAGGCGGTTGCTAGGGTATTCTGGGTGGTTTCTAGGCGGTTGCCTGGGTGTGCTGGGTGATTGCTATGTTGTTGCTAGGCAGTTGCTAAGGTATTTTGGGTGGTTGCTAGGCGGTTGCTAGGGTGTTGCTAGGAGGTTGCTAGGGTGTTCTGGGTGGTTACTAGGGTGTTCTAAGGTATTTTGGGTGGTTGCTAGGGTGTTCTGGGTGGTTACTAGGGTGTTCTAAGGTATTTTGGGTGGTTGCTAGGGTGTTGCTATTGTGTTTTGGGTGGTTGCTAGGCGGTTGCTAGAATATTTTTGGTGGTTGCTAGGGTCTTTTGGGTGGTTGCTAGGGTGTTCTGAGTGGTTACTAGGGTGTTCTAAGGTATTTTGGGTGGTTGCTAGGGTGTTCTGGGTGGTTGTTAGGCAGTTGCTACGGTGTTATGAGTGGTTGCTATGGTGTTGCTAGGGTGTTCTAAGGTATTATAGGTGGTTGCTAGGGTGTTCTGGGTGGTTGTTAGGCAGTTGCTAGGGTGTTCTGAGTGGTTGATATGGTGTTCTAAGTTATTCTGGATGGTTGCTAGGGTGTTCTGGGTGGTTGCTAGGCGGTTGCTAGGTTGTTCTTAGTGGTTGCTATTGTGTTCTAGGCGGTTACACACACACACACACACACACACACATTAACTCACATACAAATACACACACACACATACACTAACTCGATAACACTTACACACTCAGAGTTTATATGCGTTACAGTTTATAAGTTAAAATGAAATAAATTTAGCAGTTTGAAGTTTAAATTATCTTAAAGTTTATATAAGTTTGACGTTTAAAAAGTTTAAATTAGTTTAAAGTTTAATTTAGTTTGAATTTTTAAGTTTTTGAAGTTTAAAATAGTTTGAAGTAGATAGATAGATCTATCAACCACTCAAAAGACCATAGCAACCACTGAAAATGTCCTAGCAACCACCCAGAATACTATAAGCAACCGCCTAGCAACACCCTAGCAACCACCCAAAATATCTTAGCAACCGCCTAGCAACCACCCAGAATACCTTAGCAACCGCTTAGCAACCGCCTAGAAACCACCCAAAAGACACTAGCAACCACCCAAAATACCATAGCAACCGCCTTGCAACCACTCAGAATACCTTAGCAACCGCCTAGCAACACAATAGTAACCACCCAGAATACCCTAGCAACCACCTAGCAACACCCTAGCAACCACCCAAAATATCTTAGCAACCGCCTAGCAACCACCCAGAATACCTTAGAAACCGCCTAGCAACCGCCTAGAAACCACCCAAAAGACCCTAGCAACCACCCAAAATACCCTAGCAACCGCCTAGCAACACAATAGCAACCACCCAGAATACCCTAGCAACCACCTAGCAACACCCTAGCAACCACCCAAAATACCTTAGCAACCGCTAACAAAACCCTAGCAACCGCCCAAAATATCTTAGCAACCACCTAGCAACACCCTAGCAACCGCCTAGCAACCACCCATAACACCTTAGCCTCCGCCTAGCAACACGATTGCAACCACCCAGAACACCCTAGCAACCTCCTAGCAACACCCTAGCAACCGCCTAGCAACCACCCAAAATACCTTAGCAACTGCCTAGCAACAACATAGCAACCACCCAGAACACCCAGGCAACCGCCTAGAAACCACCCAGAATACCCTAGCATCCGCCTAGCAACACCATAATGACCACCCATAACATCCTAGCAACTGCCTAGCAACCACCCAGAATACCTTAGCAACCACCTAGCAACACCATAGCAACCACCCAGAACAGCCTAGCAACCGCATAGAAACACCCTAGCAACCACCCAAAATACCTTAGCCATCGCTTAGCAACACCATAGCAACCACCTAGCAACCACCCAGAACACCCTAGAAACCACCCAAAAGACCCTAGCAACCACCCAAAAGACCCTAGCAACCGCCTTGCAACCACCCAGAGTACCATAGCAACCTCCTAGCAAACACCCTAGCAACCGCCTAGCAACCACCCAAAATACCTTAGCAACTGCCTAGCAACAACATAGCAACACCCAGGCAACCGCCTAGCAACCACCCAGAACACCCTAGCAACAAACCAAAAGACCCTGGCAACCACCCATAATATCTTAGCAACCACCCAGAACACAATAGCAACCACCCAAAAATACCCTAGCAACCGCCTCAACCACCCAAAAGACCATAGCAGCCACTGAAAATATTCTAGCAACCACCCAGAACACCATAGCAACCGCCTAGCAACCACCCAGAATACTTTAGCAACCACCTAGCAACACCAAAGCAACCACCCAGAACAGCCTAGCAACCGCATAGAAACACCCTAGCAACCACCCAAAATACCTTAGCTCTCGCTTAGCAACACCATAGCAACCGCCTAGCAACCACCCAGAACACCCTAGCAACCACGTAGCAACCACCCAAAAGACCCTAGCAACCGCCTCGCAACCACCCAGAGTACCTTAGCAACCGCCTAGCAACACCATAGCATCCACCCAGAACACCCTAGCAACCTCCTAGCAACACCCTAGCAACCGCCTAGCAACCACCCAAAATACCTTAGCAACTGCCTAGCAACAACATAGCAACCACCCAGAACACCCAGGCAACCGCCTAGAAACAACCCAGAATACCCTAGCAACCGCCTAGCAACACCATAACGACCACCCATAACATCCTAGCAACTGCCTAGCAACCACCCAGAATACCTTATCAACCACCTAGCAACACCATAGCAACCACCCAGAACAGCCTAGCAACCGCATAGAAACACCATAGCAACCACCCAAAATACCTTAGCCATCGCTTAGCAACACCATAGCAACCGCCTAGCAACCACCCAGAACACCCTAGCAACCACCCAAAAGAACCTAGCAACCTCCTTGCAACCACCCAGAGTACCTTAGCAACCACCTAGCAACACCATAGCAACCACCCAGAACACCCTAGCAACCTCCTAGCAACACCCTAGCAACCGCCTAGCAACCACCCAAAATACCTCAGCAACTGCCTAGCAACAACATAACAACCACCCAGAACACCCAGGCAACCGCCTAGAAACCACCCAGAATACCCTAGCAACCGCCTAGCAACACCATAACGACCACCCATAACATCCTAGCAACTGCATAGCAAAAAACATTCTGGTCCAAACTTTCTCAAGCCAATTTAAAGTTTGTCTCGACGAACTTTCGCATCTAATTATTATTACTATTATTATCTTAATAATTCTATTATTATTTCTGGTCAAAGGTTCCCTAAAAAGTTTTTAAACTATGTAAAATTATAGACTCCATCTGATGATAAATATGTCTAACCTCTCCATCAAAATTTTCTAGTGACGGGTCACATCTAAATTTTTTAAATGGCCCAAGTGCGATTCTTGTTGCAATAGTCTGTTAACATTGGCTCAATGAGAAATACGTCAGACTAATTGAATTTTTTTTACAGTGTAACACAAGAAAGAGTTCACTAGTATATATAGAAAGGTCAAGTTTCGAGTACTCCTTGGCCAGAAAAAATTTCAGTATGTCAAAAATGGACTTTTGTCAGGATGGAATAACATCTTTAAGGACTCTTTGGCCAGAAATATGTTCAGTAGGTCAAAAGCGTACCATTGTAATAGCATTATGTGCTTTGCACAAACGATCTAACGTTGAGCATCATTAAAGAAACATAGGCTATGCACTTATTGTATTGCATTACACCAACGATCTAACGTTGTGCAACTTGAAGCATAACATACAGATTATGCACTTCTCGCACTGCAGTGCATTGCACACCAAACAAAATCATTCCCAGGTTCATTATGAGTGTTATTGCATTGCATTGCACAAACGTTGTGCACTGAAGAATAACATACAGGTTATGCACTTTTTACATTGCATTAAATTGCACACCAGAACTAACTCATTCCCATGTTCAAAGAAGAGATAAAGTGTGTTGTTGCATTGCATTGCACTAAAGATCTAACGTTGTGCACTGAAGAATAACATATAAGTTATGCACTTCTTACATTGCATTGCATTGCACACCGGATCAAACTCATTCCCATGTTCATTAAAGACATAACTATGTGTGTTGATCTGACACACAACACACGATCTGACGTTGTGCACTGAATAACAATATGCACTTTTCGCATTGCATTGTATTACATTGCACACCAGAACTAACTCATTTCCATGTTGATTAAAGACATAATGTGTGTTGTTGCATTGCACATTGCATTGTATTGCATTGCATTGCATTGCATTGCATTGCACTAACGATCTAACGTTGTGAACTGAAAAATAACACGTACTTTTCGCATTGCATTGCATTGCATTGCATGGCATTGCACTGCACTAACGATCTGACGTTGTGCACTGAATAACAATATGCACTTTTCACATTGCATTGCATTGCCCACCAGAACTAACTCATTCCCATGTTGATTAAAGACATAACGTGTGGTTGCATTGCATTGCATTGCATTGCATTGCATTGCATTGCATTGCATTGCATTGCATTGCCTTGTTTTGCTTTGCACTGCATTGCATTGCAT
The DNA here is from genome assembly GCF_965113295.1 of Leuciscus leuciscus. Taxonomy (NCBI): domain Eukaryota; kingdom Metazoa; phylum Chordata; class Actinopteri; order Cypriniformes; family Leuciscidae; genus Leuciscus; species Leuciscus leuciscus. The sequence goes on along the minus strand of NC_138736.1, from coordinate 24,323,667 downwards.
TGCATTAACGATCTAACGTTGTGCACTGAAGAATAACATATGCACTTTTCACATTGCATTGCATTGCACACAAGAACTAAATCCTTCCCATGTTCATTAAAGAGATATGTGTGTTGTTGCATTGCATTGCATTGCACTAAACATAGGTTATGCATTTTTGCATTGCATTGCATTGCACACCAGAACTAACTCATTCCTATGTTGATTAAAGACATAACGTGTGGTTGCATTGCATTGCATTGCATTGCATTGCATTGCATTGCATTGCATTGCATTGCATTGCATTGCATTGCTTTGCATTGCTTTGCATTGCATTGCATTGCATTGCACAAACGATCTAACCGTTGTGCACTGAATGTGTGCACATATAGGTTATGCACTTTTTGCATTGCATTGCACACCAGAACTGTCAATGCCATGTTCATTAAAGAGATAACGTGTGGTTGCATTGCATTGCATTGCATTGCATAGCATTGCATTGCATTGCATTGCATTGCATTGCATTGCATTGCATTGCATTGCATTGCTTTGCTTTGCACTGCATTGCATTGCATTTAATTGCATTAACGATCTAACGTTGTGCACTGAAGAATAACATATGCACTTTTCACATTGCATTGCATTGCACACCAGAACTAACTCATTCCCATGTTGATTAAAGACATAACGTGTGGTTGCATTGCATTGCATTGCACTGCATTGCATTGCATTGCATGGCATTGTTTTGCTTTGCACTGTATTGCATTGCATTGCATTGCATTAACGATCTAACGTTGTGCACTGAAGTATAACATATGCACTTTTCACATTGCATTGCATTGCACACCAGAACTAAATCCTTCCCATGTTCATTAAAGAGATATTTGTGTTGTTAACGTTGTGCAATATTATAGCTTATGCACTTTTCGCATTGCATTGCATTGCACACCAGAAATAACTCATTGCCATGTTCATTAAAGAGAATTCTCTCTATGTCTTTAATTAACATGGGAATGAGTTAGTTCTGGTGTGCAATGCAATGCAAAAAGTACAAAACCTATGGTGTTGCTAGGCGGTTGCTAAGGTATTCTGGGTGGTTGCTAGGCGGTTGCTATGGTATTTTGGGTGGTTGTTAGGGTGTTCTGGGTGGTTGCAAGGATGTTATGTTTGATTACTAGGGTGTTCTGGGTGGTTGCTAGGCGGTTGCTAGGGTATTTTGGGTGGTTGCTGGGGTCTTCTGGGTGGTTGGCTATGGTGTTATGGATGGTTACTAGGGTGTTTTGGGTGGTTGCTAGGGTGTTGCTAGATGGTTGATAGGGTGTTCTGGGTGGTTGCTATGGTGTTGCTAGGTGGTTGCTAGGGTGTCCTGGGTGGTTGCTATGGTGTTGCTAGGCGGTTGCTAGGGTCTTTTGGGTGGTTGCTAGGTGGTTGCTAGGGTGTTGCTAAGCGGTTGCTAAGGTATTTTGGGTGGTTGCTAGGGTGTTTCTAGGTGGTTGCTATGGTGTTGCTAGGCGGTTGCTAAGGTATTCTGGGTGGTTGCTAGGCGGTTGCTATGGTGTTGCTAGGATATTTTCAGTGGTTGCTATGGTCTTTTGGGTGGTTGCTAGGCGGTTGCTAGGGTATTTTGGGTGGTTGCTAGGGTCTTCTGGGTGGTTGGCTATGGTGTTATGGATGGTTACTAGGGTGTTTTGGGTGGTTGCTAGGGTGTTGCTAGATGGTTGATAGGGTGTTCTGGGTGGTTGCTATAGTGTTGCTAGGAGGTTGCTAGGGTGTTCTGGGTGGATGCTATGGTGTTGCAAGGCGGTTGCTAGGGTCTTTTGGGTGGTTGCTAGGGTGTTCTGGGTGGTTGCTAGGCGGTTGCTATGGTCTTGCTAAGCGAGAGCTACGGTATTTTGGGTGGTTGCTAGGGTGTTTCTATGCGGTTGCTATGGTGTTCTGGGTGGTTGCTATGGTGTTGCTAGGTGGTTGCTAAGGTATTCTGGGTGGTTGCTAGGCGGTTGCTATGGTGTTCTGGGTGGTTGCAATGGTGTTGCTAGGTGGTTGCTAAGGTAGTCTGGGTGGTTGCTAGGCGGTTGCTTTGGTGTTCTGGGTGGTTGCTAGAATATTTTCAGTGGTTGCTATGGTCTTTTGGGTGGTTGAGGCGGTTGCTAGGGTATTTTGGGTGGTTGCTAGTGTGTTCTGGGTGGTTGCTAGGATATTATGGGTGGTTGCCAGGGTCTTTTGGTTTGTTGCTAGGTGGTTGCTAGGGTGTTCTTGGTGGTTGCTAGGCGGTTGCTATGGTTTTCTGGGTGGTTGCTAGAATATTTTCAGTGGTTGCTATGGTCTTTTGGGTGGTTGAGGCGGTTGCTAGGGTATTTTGGGTGGTTGCTAGTGTGTTCTGGGTGGTTGCTAGGATATTATGGGTGGTTGCCAGGGTCTTTTGGTTTGTTGCTAGGTGGTTGCTGGGGTGTTCTGGGTGGTTGCTAGGCGGTTGCCTGGGTGGTTGCTATGTTGTTGCTAGGCAGTTGCTAAGGTATTTTGGGTGGTTGCTAGGCGGTTGCTAGGGTGTTGCTAGGAGGTTGCTATGGTACTCTGGGTGGTTGCAAGGCGGTTGCTAGGGTCTTTTGGGTGGTTGCTAGGGTCTTTTGGGTGGTTTCTAGGGTGTTCTGGGTGGTTGCTAGGCAGTTGCTAGAATGTTATGGGTGGTCATTATGGTGTTGCTAGGCGGTTGCTAGGGTATTCTGGGTGGTTTCTAGGCGATTGCCTGAGTGTGCTGGGTGATTGCTATGTTGTTGCTAGGCAGTTGCTAAGGTATTTTGGGTGGTTGCTAGGCGGTTGCTAGGGTGTTGCTAGGAGGTTGCTAGGGTGTTCTGGGTGGTTACTAGGGTGTTCTAAGGTATTTTGGGTGGTTGCTAGGGTGTTCTGGGTGGTTACTAGGGTGTTCTAAGGTATTTTGGGTGGTTGCTAGGGTGTTCTGGGTGGTTGTTAGGCAGTTGCTACGGTGTTCTGAGGTATTTTGGGTGGTTGCAAGGGTGTTCTGACTGGTTGCTATGGTGTTGCTATGGTGTTCTAAGGTATTTTGGGTGGTTGCTAGGGTGTTGCTATTGTGTTTTGGGTGGTTGCTAGGCGGTTGCTAGAATATTTTTGGTGGTTGCTAGGGTCTTTTGGGTGGTTGCTAGGGTGTTCTGAGTGGTTACTAGGGTGTTCTAAGGTATTTTGGGTGGTTGCCAGGGTGTTCTGGGTGGTTGTTAGGCAGTTGCTACGGTGTTATGAGTGGTTGCTATGGTGTTGCTAGGGTGTTCTAAGGTATTATAGGTGGTTGCTAGGGTGTTCTGGGTGGTTGTTAGGCAGTTGCTAGGGTGTTCTGAGTGGTTGATATGGTGTTCTAAGTTATTCTGGATGGTTGCTAGGGTGTTCTGGGTGGTTGCTAGGCGGTTGCTAGGTTGTTCTTAGTGGTTGCTATTGTGTTCTAGGCGGTTACACACACACACACACACACACACACACACATTAACTCACATACAAATACACACACACACATACACTAACTCGATAACACTTACACACTCAGCGTTTATATGCGTTACAGTTTATAAGTTAAAATGAAATAAATTTAGCAGTTTGAAGTTTAAATTATCTTAAAGTTTATATAAGTTTGACGTTTAAAAAGTTTAAATTAGTTTAAAGTTTAATTTAGTTTGAATTTTAAAGTTTTTGAAGTTTAAAATAGTTTGAAGTAGATAGATAGATCTATCAACCACTCAAAAGACCATAGCAACCACTGAAAATGTCCTAGCAACCACCCAGAATACTATAAGCAACCGCCTAGCAACACCCTAGCAACCACCCAAAATATCTTAGCAACCGCCTAGCAACCACCCAGAATACCTTAGCAACCGCTTAGCAACCGCCTAGAAACCACCCAAAAGACACTAGCAACCACCCAAAATACCATAGCAACCGCCTTGCAACCACTCAGAATACCTTAGCAACCGCCTAGCAACACAATAGTAACCACCCAGAATACCCTAGCAACCACCTAGCAACACCCTAGCAACCACCCAAAATATCTTAGCAACCGCCTAGCAACCACCCAGAATACCTTAGAAACCGCCTAGCAACCGCCTAGAAACCACCCAAAAGACCCTAGCAACCACCCAAAATACCCTAGCAACCGCCTAGCAACACAATAGCAACCACCCAGAATACCCTAGCAACCACCTAGCAACACCCTAGCAACCACCCAAAATACCTTAGCAACCGCTAACAAAACCCTAGCAACCGCCCAAAATATCTTAGCAACCACCTAGCAACACCCTAGCAACCGCCTAGCAACCACCCATAACACCTTAGCCTCCGCCTAGCAACACGATTGCAACCACCCAGAACACCCTAGCAACCTCCTAGCAACACCCTAGCAACCGCCTAGCAACCACCCAAAATACCTTAGCAACTGCCTAGCAACAACATAGCAACCACCCAGAACACCCAGGCAACCGCCTAGAAACCACCCAGAATACCCTAGCATCCGCCTAGCAACACCATAATGACCACCCATAACATCCTAGCAACTGCCTAGCAACCACCCAGAATACCTTAGCAACCACCTAGCAACACCATAGCAACCACCCAGAACAGCCTAGCAACCGCATAGAAACACCCTAGCAACCACCCAAAATACCTTAGCCATCGCTTAGCAACACCATAGCAACCACCTAGCAACCACCCAGAACACCCTAGAAACCACCCAAAAGACCTTAGCAACCACCCAAAAGACCCTAGCAACCGCCTTGCAACCACCCAGAGTACCATAGCAACCTCCTAGCAAACACCCTAGCAACCGCCTAGCAACCACCCAAAATACCTTAGCAACTGCCTAGCAACAACATAGCAACACCCAGGCAACCGCCTAGCAACCACCCAGAACACCCTAGCAACAAACCAAAAGACCCTGGCAACCACCCATAATATCTTAGCAACCACCCAGAACACAATAGCAACCACCCAAAAATACCCTAGCAACCGCCTCAACCACCCAAAAGACCATAGCAACCACTGAAAATATTCTAGCAACCACCCAGAACACCATAGCAACCGCCTAGCAACCACCCAGAATACTTTAGCAACCACCTAGCAACACCAAAGCAACCACCCAGAACAGCCTAGCAACCGCATAGAAACACCCTAGCAACCACCCAAAATACCTTAGCTCTCGCTTAGCAACACCATAGCAACCGCCTAGCAACCACCCAGAACACCCTAGCAACCACGTAGCAACCACCCAAAAGACCCTAGCAACCGCCTCGCAACCACCCAGAGTACCTTAGCAACCGCCTAGCAACACCATAGCATCCACCCAGAACACCCTAGCAACCTCCTAGCAACACCCTAGCAACCGCCTAGCAACCACCCAAAATACCTTAGCAACTGCCTAGTAACAACATAGCAACCACCCAGAACACCCAGGCAACCGCCTAGAAACAACCCAGAATACCCTAGCAACCGCCTAGCAACACCATAACGACCACCCATAACATCCTAGCAACTGCCTAGCAACCACCCAGAATACCTTATCAACCACCTAGCAACACCATAGCAACCACCCAGAACAGCCTAGCAACCGCATAGAAACACCATAGCAACCACCCAAAATACCTTAGCCATCGCTTAGCAACACCATAGCAACCGCCTAGCAACCACCCAGAACACCCTAGCAACCACCCAAAAGAACCTAGCAACCTCCTTGCAACCACCCAGAGTACCTTAGCAACCACCTAGCAACACCATAGCAACCACCCAGAACACCCTAGCAACCTCCTAGCAACACCCTAGCAACCGCCTAGCAACCACCCAAAATACCTCAGCAACTGCCTAGCAACAACATAACAACCACCCAGAACACCCAGGCAACCGCCTAGAAACCACCCAGAATACCCTAGCAACCGCCTAGCAACACCATAACGACCACCCATAACATCCTAGCAACTGCATAGCAAAAAACATTCTGGTCCAAACTTTCTCAAGCCAATTTAAAGTTTGTCTCGACGAACTTTCGCATCTAATTATTATTACTATTATTATCTTAATAATTCTATTATTATTTCTGGTCAAAGGTTCCCTAAAAAGTTTTTAAACTATGTAAAATTATAGACTCCATCTGATGATAAATATGTCTAACCTCTCCATCAAAATTTTCTAGTGACGGGTCACATCTAAATTTTTAAAATGGCCCAAGTGCGATTCTTGTTGCAATAGTCTGTTAACATTGGCTCAATGAGAAATACGTCAGAATAATTGAATTTTTTTTACAGTGTGTGTAACACAAGAAAGAGTTCACTAGTATATATAGAAAGGTCAAGTTTCGAGTACTCCTTGGCCAGAAAAAATTTCAGTATGTCAAAAATGGACTTTTGTCAGGATGGAATAACATCTTTAAGGACTCTTTGGCCAGAAATATGTTCAGTAGGTCAAAAGCGTACCATTGTAATAGCATCATGTGCTTTGCACAAACGATCTAACGTTGAGCATCATTAAAGAAACATAGGCTATGCACTTCTTGTATTGCATTACACCAACGATCTAACGTTGTGCAACTTGAAGCATAACATACAGATTATGCACTTCTCGCACTGCAGTGCATTGCACACCAGAACAAAATCATTCCCAGGTTCATTATGAGTGTTATTGCATTGCATTGCACAAACGTTGTGCACTGAAGAATAACATACAGGTTATGCACTTTTTACATTGCATTAAATTGCACACCAGAACTAACTCATTCCCATGTTCAAAGACATAAAGTGTGTTGTTGCATTGCATTGCACTAAAGATCTAACGTTGTGCACTGAAGAATAACATACAGGTTATGCACTTTTTACATTGCATTAAATTGCACACCAGAACTAACTCATTCCCATGTTCAAAGAAGAGATAAAGTGTGTTGTTGCATTGCATTGCACTAAAGATCTAACGTTGTGCACTGAAGAATAACATATAAGTTATGCACTTCTTACATTGCATTGCATTGCACACCGGATCAAACTCATTCCCATGTTCATTAAAGACATAACTATGTGTGTTGATCTGACACACAACACACGATCTGACGTTGTGCACTGAATTACAATATGCACTTTTCGCATTGTATTACATTGCACACCAGAACTAACTCATTTCCATGTTGATTAAAGACATAATGTGTGTTGTTGCATTGCACATTGCATTGTATTGCATTGCATTGCATTGCATTGCATTGCACTAACGATCTAACGTTGTGAACTGAAAAATAACACGTACTTTTCGCATTGCATTGCATTGCATTGCATGGCATTGCACTGCACTAACGATCTGACGTTGTGCACTGAATAACAATATGCACTTTTCACATTGCATTGCATTGCCCACCAGAACTAACTCATTCCCATGTTGATTAAAGACATAACGTGTGGTTGCATTGCATTGCATTGCATTGCATTGCATTGCATTGCATTGCATTGCATTGCATTGCATTGCATTGCATTGCATTGCATTGCATTGCATTGCCTTGTTTTGCTTTGCACTGCATTGCATTGCATTGCATTGCATTAACGATCTAACGTTGTGCCCTGAAGAATAACATATGCACTTTTCACATTGCATTGCATTGCACACCAGAACTAAATCCTTCCCATGTTCATTAAAGAGATATGTTTGTTGTTGCATTGCATTGCACAAACGATCTAACCGTTGTGCACTGAAGAATAACATATATGTTATTCTTCAGTGCACAACGGTTAGATCGTTTGTTATGCACTTTTTGCATTGCTTTGCAAACCAGAACTGTCATTCCCATGTTCATTAAAGAGATAACGTGTGTTGTTGCATTGCATTGCATTGCAGTAAACATAGGTTATGCATTTTTGCATTGCATTGCATTGCACACCAGAACTAACTCATTCCTATGTTGATTAAAGACATAACGTGTGGTTGCATTGCATTGCATTGCTTTGCATTGCATTGCATTGCATTGCATTGCATTGCATTGCATTGCATTGTTTTGCTTTGCTTTGCTTTGCTTTGCACTGCATTGCATTGCATTTAATTGCATTAACGATCTAACGTTGTGCACTGAAGAATAACATATGCACTTTTCACATTGCATTGCATTGCACACCAGAACTAACTCATTCCCATGTTTATTAAAGACATAACGTGTGGTTGCATTGCATTGCATTGCATTTCATTGCATTGCATTGCATTGCATTGTTTTGCTTTGCACTGCATTGCATTGCATTGCATTAACGAGCTAACGTAGTGCACTGAAGAATAACATATGCACTTTTCACATTGCATTGCATTGCATACCAGAACTAATCCTTCCCATGTTCATTAAAGAGATATGTGTGTTGTTAACGTTGTGCAATATTATAGCTTATGCACTTTTCGCATTGCATTGCACACCGAAAATAACTAATTCCCATGTTGATTAAAGACATAACGTGTGGTTGCATTGCATTGAATTGCTTTGCTTCGCACTGCATTGCATTGCATTGCATTGCATTGCATTGCATTGCATTGCATTGCATTGCATTGCATTGCATTGCATTGCATTGAATTGAATTGCTTTGCACTGCATTGCATTGCATTGCACTGCATTGCATTGCACTGCACTGCATTGCATTGCATTGCACTGCACTTTTTGCCTTGCATTGCACACCAGAACTGTCATTGCCATGTTCATTAAAGAGATAACGTGTGGTTGCATTGCATTGCATTGCATTGAATAGCATTGCATTGCATTGCATTGCATTGCATTGCATTGCATTGCATTGCATTGCATTGCATTGCATTGCATTGCATTGCATTGCATTGCATTGCATTGCATTGCATTGCTTTGCTTTGCACTGCATTGCATTGCATTTAATTGCATTAACGATCTAACGTTGTGCACTGAAGAATAACATATGCACTTTTTGCATTGCATTGCACACCAGAACTAACTCATTCCCATGTTGATTAAAGACATAACGTGTGGTTGCATTGCATTGCATTGCATTGCATTGCATTGCATTGCATTGCATTGCATTGCATTGCATTGCATTGCATTGTTTTGCTTTGCTTTGCACTGCATTGCATTGCATTGCATTGCATTAACGAGCTAACGTAGTGCACTGAAGAATAACATATGCACTTTTCACATTGCATTGCATTGCACACCAGAACTAATCCTTCCCATGTTCATTAAAAAGATATGTGTGTTGTTAACGTTGTGCAATATTATAGCTTATGCACTTTTCGCATTGCATTGCACACCGAAAATAACTAATTCCCATGTTGATTAAAGACATAACGTGTGGTTGCATTGCATTGAATTGCTTTGCTTTGCACTGCATTGCATTGCATTGCATTGCATTGCATTGCATTGCATTGCATTGCATTGCATTGCATTGCATTGAATTGAATTGCTTTGCTTTGCTTTGCACTGCATTGCATAGCATTGCATTGCATTGCATTGCATTGCATTAACGATCTAACTTTGTGCACTGAAGAATAACATATGCACTTTTCACATTGCATTGCACACCAGAACTAAATCCTTCCCATGTTCATTAAAGAGATATGTGTTTTGTTGCATTGCATTGCACAAACGATCTAACCGTTGTGCACTGAAGAATAACATATAGGTTATGCACTTTTTGCATTGCATTGCACACCAGAACTGTCATTCCCATGTTCAATAAAGAGATAACGTGTGTTGTTGCATTGCATTGCATTGCACTAACATACGTTATGCACTTTTTGCATTGCATTGCATTGGACACCAGAACTAACTCATTCTCATGTTGATTAAAGACATAACGTGTGGTTGCATTGCATTGCATTGCATTGCCTTGTTTTGCTTTGCACTGCATTGCATTGCATTGCATTAACGATCTAACGTTGTGCACTGAAGAATAACATATGCACTTTTCACTTTGCATTGCATTGCACACCAGAACTAACTCATTCCCATGTTGATTAAAGACATAACGTGTGGTTGCATTGCATTGCACTGCATTGCATTGCATTGCATGGCATTGTTTTGCTTTGCACTGTATTGTATTGCATTGCATTGCATTGCATTAACGATCTAACGTTGTGCACTGAAGTATAACATATGCACTTTTCACATTGCATTGCATTGCACACCAGAACTAAATCCTTCCCATGTTCATTAAAGAGATATTTGTGTTGTTAACGTTGTGCAATATTATAGCTTATGCACTTTTCGCATTGCATTGCATTGCACACCAGAAATAACTCATTGCCATGTTCATTAAAGAGAATTCTCTCTATGTCTTTAATTAACATGGGAATGAGTTAGTTCTGGTGTGCAATGCAATGCAAAAAGTACTAAACCTATGGTGTTGCTAGGCGGTTGCTAAGGTATTCTGGGTGGTTGCTAGGCGGTTGCTATGGTATTTTGGGTGGTTATTAGGGTGTTCTGGGTAAATGGTAAATGGTAAATGGACTGCATTTATATAGCGCTTTCACAGACCCAATGGCCACCAAAGCGCTTTACAATATTGCCTCACATTCGCCCATTCACTCACTCATTCATACACCGACGGCGGTGTCAGCCATGCAAGGCGATCCAGCTCGTCGGAAGCAGCTGGGGTTAGGTGTCTTGCTCAAGGACACCTCGACACTTGGTCAGGTGGAACCGGGGATTGAACCACCAACCTTCCGGTTTGTAGACAATCTACATGAACCACTGAGCCACTGCCGCCCGGGTGGTTGCAAGGATGTTATGGTTGATTACTAGGGTGTTCTGGGTGGTTGCTAGGCGGTTGCTAGGGTATTTTGGGTGGTTGCTGGGGTCTTCTGGGTGGTTGGCTATGGTGTTATGGATGGTTACTAGGGTGTTTTGGGTGGTTGCTAGGGTGTTGCTAGATGGTTGATAGGGTGTTCTGGGTGGTTGCTATGGTGTTGCTAGGTGGTTGCTAGGGTGTCCTGGGTGGTTGCTATGGTGTTGCTAGGCGGTTGCTAGGGTCTTTTGGGTGGTTGCTAGGTGGTTGCTAGGGTGTTGCTAAGCGGTTGCTAAGGTATTTTGGGTGGTTGCTAGGGTGTTTCTAGGTGGTTGCTATGGTGTTGCTAGGCGGTTGCTAAGGTATTCTGGGTGGTTGCTAGGCGGTTGCTATGGTGTTGCTAGGATATTTTCAGTGGTTGCTATGGTCTTTTGGGTGGTTGCTAGGCGGTTGCTAGGGTATTTTGGGTGGTTGCTAGGGTCTTCTGGGTGGTTGGCTATGGTGTTATGGATGGCTACTAGGGTGTTTTGGGTGGTTGCTAGGGTGTTGCTAGATGGTTGATAGGGTGTTCTGGGTGGTTGCTATAGTGTTGCTAGGAGGTTGCTAGGGTGTTCTGGGTGGATGCTATGGTGTTGCTAGGCGGTTGCTAAGGTACTCTGGGTGGTTGCAAGGCGGTTGCTAGGGTCTTTTGGGTGGTTGCTAGGGTGTTCTGGGTGGTTGCTAGGCGGTTGCTATGGTCTTGCTAAGCGAGAGCTGCGGTATTTTGGGTGGTTGCTAGGGTGTTTCTATGCGGTTGCTATGGTGTTCTGGGTGGTTGCTATGGTGTTGCTAGGTGGTTGCTAAGGTATTCTGGGTGGTTGCTAGGCGGTTGCTATGGTGTTCTGGGTGGTTGCAATGGTGTTGCTAGGTGGTTGCTAAGGTAGTCTGGGTGGTTGCTAGGCGGTTGCTTTGGTGTTCTGGGTGGTTGCTAGAATATTTTCAGTGGTTGCTATGGTCTTTTGGGTGGTTGAGGCGGTTGCTAGGGTATTTTGGGTGGTTGCTAGTGTGTTCTGGGTGGTTGCTAGGATATTATGGGTGGTTGCCAGGGTCTTTTGGTTTGTTGCTAGGTGGTTGCTAGGGTGTTCTTGGTGGTTGCTAGGCGGTTGCTATGGTTTTCTGGGTGGTTGCTAGAATATTTTCAGTGGTTGCTATGGTCTTTTGGGTGGTTGAGGCGGTTGCTAGGGTATTTTGGGTGGTTGCTAGTGTGTTCTGGGTGGTTGCTAGGATATTATGGGTGGTTGCCAGGGTCTTTTGGTTTGTTGCTAGGTGGTTGCTGGGGTGTTCTGGGTGGTTGCTAGGCGGTTGCCCGGGTGGTTGCTATGTTGTTGCTAGGCAGTTGCTAAGGTATTTTGGGTGGTTGCTAGGCGGTTGCTAGGGTGTTGCTAGGAGGTTGCTAGGGTGTTCTGGGTGGTTACTAGGGTGTTCTAAGGTATTTTGGGTGGTTGCTAGGGTGTTCTGGGTGGTTGTTAGGCAGTTGCTACGGTGTTCTGAGGTATTTTGGGTGGTTGCAAGGGTGTTCTGACTGGTTGCTATGGTGTTGCTATGGTGTTCTAAGGTATTTTGGGTGGTTGCTAGGGTGTTGCTATTGTGTTTTGGGTGGTTGCTAGGCGGTTGCTAGAATATTTTTGGTGGTTGCTAGGGTCTTTTGGGTGGTTGCTAGGGTGTTCTGAGTGGTTACTAGGGTGTTCTAAGGTATTTTGGGTGGTTGCTAGGGTGTTCTGGGTGGTTGTTAGGCAGTTGCTACGCTGTTATGAGTGGTTGCTATGGTGTTGCTAGGGTGTTCTAAGGTATTATAGGTGGTTGCTAGGGTGTTCTGGGTGGTTGTTAGGCAGTTGCTAGGGTGTTCTGAGTGGTTGATATGGTGTTCTAAGTTATTCTGGATGGTTGCTAGGGTGTTCTGGGTGGTTGCTAGGCGGTTGCTAGGTTGTTCTTAGTGGTTGCTATTGTGTTCTAGGCGGTTACACACACACACACACACACACACACATTAACTCACATACAAATACACACACACACATACAAAAACTCGATAACACTTACACACTCAGAGTTTATATGCGTTACAGTTTATAAGTTAAAATGAAATAAATTTAGCAGTTTGAAGTTTAAATTATCTTAAAGTTTATATAAGTTTGACGTTTAAAAAGTTTAAATTAGTTTAAAGTTTAATTTAGTTTGAATTTTAAAGTTTTTGAAGTTTAAAATAGTTTGAAGTAGATAGATAGATCTATCAACCACTCAAAAGACCATAGCAACCACTGAAAATGTCCTAGCAACCACCCAGAATACTATAAGCAACCGCCTAGCAACACCCTAGCAACCACCCAAAATATCTTAGCAACCGCCTAGCAACCACCCAGAATACCTTAGCAACCGCTTAGCAACCGCCTAGAAACCACCCAAAAGACACTAGCAACCACCCAAAATACCATAGCAACCGCCTTGCAACCACTCAGAATACCTTAGCAACCGCCTAGCAACACAATAGTAACCACCCAGAATACCCTAGCAACCACCTAGCAACACCCTAGCAACCACCCAAAATATCTTAGCAACCGCCTAGCAACCACCCAGAATACCTTAGAAACCGCCTAGCAACCGCCTAGAAACCACCCAAAAGACCCTAGCAACCACCCAAAATACCCTAGCAACCGCCTAGCAACACAATAGCAACCACCCAGAATACCCTAGCAACCACCTAGCAACACCCTAGCAACCACCCAAAATACCTTAGCAACCGCTAACAAAACCCTAGCAACCGCCCAAAATATCTTAGCAACCACCTAGCAACACCCTAGCAACCGCCTAGCAACCACCCATAACACCTTAGCCTCCGCCTAGCAACACGATTGCAACCACCCAGAACACCCTAGCAACCTCCTAGCAACACCCTAGCAACCGCCTAGCAACCACCCAAAATACCTTAGCAACTGCCTAGCAACAACATAGCAACCACCCAGAACACCCAGGCAACCGCCTAGAAACCACCCAGAATACCCTAGCAACCGCCTAGCAACACCATAATGACCACCCATAACATCCTAGCCACTGCCTAGCAACCACCCAGAATACCTTAGCAACCACCTAGCAACACCATAGCAACCACCCAGAACAGCCTATCAACCGCATAGAAACACCCTAGCAACCACCCAAAATACCTTAGCCATCGCTTAGCAACACCATAGCAACCACCTAGCAACCACCCAGAACACCCTAGAAACCACCCAAAAGACCCTAGCAACCACCCAAAAGACCCTAGCAACCGCCTTGCAACCACCCAGAGTACCATAGCAACCTCCTAGCAAACACCCTAGCAACCGCCTAGCAACCACCCAAAATACCTTAGCAACTGCCTAGCAACAACATAGCAACACCCAGGCAACCGCCTAGCAACCACCCAGAACACCCTAGCAACAAACCAAAAGACCCTGGCAACCACCCATAATATCTTAGCAACCACCCAGAACACAATAGCAACCACCCAAAATACCCTAGCAACCGCCTCAACCACCCAAAAGACCATAGCAACCACTGAAAATATTTTAGCAACCACCCAGAACACCATAGCAACCGCCTAGCAACCACCCAGAATACTTTAGCAACCACCTAGCAACACCAAAGCAACCACCCAGAACAGCCTAGCAACCGCATAGAAACACCCTAGCAACCACCCAAAATACCTTAGCTCTCGCTTAGCAACACCATAGCAACCGCCTAGCAACCACCCAGAACACCCTAGCAACCACGTAGCAACCACCCAAAAGACCCTAGCAACCGCCTCGCAACCACCCAGAGTACCTTAGCAACCGCCTAGCAACACCATAGCATCCACCCAGAACACCCTAGCAACCTCCTAGCAACACCCTAGCAACCGCCTAGCAACCACCCAAAATACCTTAGCAACTGCCTAGCAACAACATAGCAACCACCAAGACCACCCAGAACACCCAGGCAACCGCCTAGAAACAACCCAGAATACCCTAGCAACCGCCTAGCAACACCATAACGACCACCCATAACATCCTAGCAACTGCCTAGCAACCACCCAGAATACCTTATCAACCACCTAGCAACACCATAGCAACCACCCAGAACAGCCTAGCAACCGCATAGAAACACCATAGCAACCACCCAAAATACCTTAGTCATCGCTTAGCAACACCATAGCAACCGCCTAGCAACCACCCAGAACACCCTAGCAACCACCCAAAAGAACCTAGCAACCTCCTTGCAACCACCCAGAGTACCTTAGCAACCACCTAGCAACACCATAGCAACCACCCAGAACACCCTAGCAACCTCCTAGCAACACCCTAGCAACAGCCTAGCAACCACCCAAAATACCTCAGCAACTGCCTAGCAACAACATAACAACCACCCAGAACACCCAGGCAACCGCCTAGAAACCACCCAGAATACCCTAGCAACCGCCTAGCAACACCATAACGACCTCCCATAACATCCTAGCAACTGCATAGCAAAAAACATTCTGGTCCAAACTTTCTCAAGCCAATTTAAAGTTTGTCTCGACGAACTTTCGCATCTAATTATTATTACTATTATTATCTTAATAATTCTATTATTATTTCTGGTCAAAGGTTCCCTAAAAAGTTTTTAAACTATGTAAAATTATAGACTCCATCTGATGATAAATATGTCTAACCTCTCCATCAAAATTTTCTAGTGACGGGTCACATCTAAATTTTTAAAATGGCCCAAGTGCGATTCTTGTTGCAATAGTCTGTTAACATTGGCTCAATGAGAAATACGTCAGACTAATTGAATTTTTTTTACAGTGTAACACAAGAAAGAGTTCACTAGTATATATAGAAAGGTCAAGTTTCGAGTACTCCTTGGCCAGAAAAAATTTCAGTATGTCAAAAATGGACTTTTGTCAGGATGGAATAACATCTTTAAGGACTCTTTGGCCAGAAATATGTTCAGTAGGTCAAAAGCGTACCATTGTACATAGGCTATGCACTTCTTGTATTGCATTACACCAACGATCTAACGTTGTGCAACTTGAAGCATAACATACAGATTATGCACTTCTCGCACTGCAGTGCATTGCACACCAGAACAAAATCATTCCCAGGTTCATTATGAGTGTTATTGCATTGCATTGCACAAACGTTGTGCACTGAAGAATAACATACAGGTTATGCACTTTTTACATTGCATTAAATTGCACACCAGAACTAACTCATTCCCATGTTCAAAGACATAAAGTGTGTTGTTGCATTGCATTGCACTAAAGATCTAACGTTGTGCACTGAAGAATAACATACAGGTTATGCACTTTTTACATTGCATTAAATTGCACACCAGAACTAACTCATTCCCATGTTCAAAGAAGAGATAAAGTGTGTTGTTGCATTGCATTGCACTAAAGATCTAACGTTGTGCACTGAAGAATAACATATAAGTTATGCACTTCTTACATTGCATTGCATTGCACACCGGATCAAACTCATTCCCATGTTCATTAAAGACATAACTATGTGTGTTGATCTGACACACAACACACGATCTGACGTTGTGCACTGAATAACAATATGCACTTTTCGCATTGCATTGTATTACATTGCACACCAGAACTAACTCATTTCCATGTTGATTAAAGACATAATGTGTGTTGTTGCATTGCACATTGCATTGTATTGCATTGCATTGCATTGCATTGCATTGCATTGCACTAACGATCTAACGTTGTGAACTGAAAAATAACACGTACTTTTCGCATTGCATTGCATTGCATTGCATGGCATTGCACTGCACTAACGATCTGACGTTGTGCACTGAATAACAATATGCACTTTTCACATTGCATTGCATTGCCCACCAGAACTAACTCATTCCCATGTTGATTAAAGACATAACGTGTGGTTGCATTGCATTGCATTGCATTGCATTGCCTTGTTTTGCTTTGCACTGCATTGCATTGCATTGCATTAACGATCTAACGTTGTGCACTGAAGAATAACATATGCACTTTTCACATTGCATTGCATTGCACACCAGAACTAAATCCTTCCCATGTTCCTTAAAGAGATATGTGTGTTGTTGCATTGCATTGCATTGCACTAAACATAGGTTATGCATTTTTGCATTGCATTGCACACCAGAACTAACTCATTCCTATGTTGATTAAAGACATAACGTGTGGTTGCATTGCATTGCATTGCATTGCATTGCATTGCATTGCATTGCATTGCATTGAATTGCTTTGCATTGCTTTGCATTGCATTGCATTGCATTGCACAAACGATCTAACCGTTGTGCACTGAATGTGTGCACATATAGGTTATGCACTTCTTGCATTGCATTGCACACCAGAACTGTCATTGCCATGTTCATTAAAGAGATAACGTGTGGTTGCATTGCATTGCATTGCATTGCATAGCATTGCATTGCATTGCATTGCATTGCATTGCATTGCTTTGCTTTGCACTGCATTGCATTGCATTTAATTGCATTAACGATCTAACGTTGTGCACTGAAGAATAACATATGCACTTTTCACATTGCATTGCATTGCACACCAGAACTAACTCATTCCCATGTTGATTAAAGACATAACGTGTGGTTGCATTGCATTGCATTGCATTGCATTGCATTGCATTGCATTGCATTGCATTGCATTGTTTTGCTTTGCTTTGCACTGCATTGCATTGTTTTGCTTTGCTTTGCACTGCATTGCATTGCATTAACGAGCTAACGTAGTGCACTGAAGAATAACATATGCACTTTTCACATTGCATTGCATTGCACACCAGAACTAATCCTTCCCATGTTCATTAAAAAGATATGTGTGTTGTTAACGTTGTGCAATATTATAGCTTATGCACTTTTTGCATTGCATTGCACACCGAAAATAACTAATTCCCATGTTGATTAAAGACATAACGTGTGGTTGCATTGCATTGCTTTGCTTTGCACTGCATTGCATTGCATTGCATTGCATTGCATTGAATTGCTTTGCACTGCATTGCATTGCATTGCATTGCATTGCATTGCATTGCATTGCACTGCATTGAATTGCATTGCATTGCATTGCATTGCATTGCATTGCATTAACGATCTAACTTTGGGCACTGAAGAATAACATATGCACTTTTCACAATGCATTGCACACCAGAACTAAATCCTTCCCATGTTCATTAAAGAGATATGTGTTTTGTTGCATTGCATTGCACAAACGATCTAACCGTTGTGCACTGAAGAATAACATATAGGTTATGCACTTTTTGCATTGCATTGCACACCAGAACTGTCATTCCCATGTTCAATAAAGAGATAACGTGTGTTGTTGCATTGCATTGCATTGCACTAACATACGTTATGCACTTTTTGCATTGCATTGCATTGGACACCAGAACTAACTCATTCTCATGTTGATTAAAGACATAACGTGTGGTTGCATTGCATTGCATTGCATTGCCTTGTTTTGCTTTGCACTGCATTGCATTGCATTGCATTGCATTAACGATCTAACGTTGTGCACTGAAGAATAACATATGCACTTTTCACTTTGCATTGCATTGCACACCAGAACTAACTCATTCCCATGTTGATTAAAGACATAACGTGTGGTTGCATTGCATTGCATTGCACTGCATTGCATTGCATTGCATGGCATTGTTTTGCTTTGCACTGTATTGCATTGCATTGCATTGCATTAACGATCTAACGTTGTGCACTGAAGTATAACATATGCACTTTTCACATTGCATTGCATTGCACACCAGAACTAAATCCTTCCCATGTTCATTAAAGAGATATTTGTGTTGTTAACGTTGTGCAATATTATAGCTTATGCACTTTTCGCATTGCATTGCATTGCACACCAGAAATAACTCATTGCCATGTTCATTAAAGAGAATTCTCTCTATGTCTTTAATTAACATGGGAATGAGTTAGTTCTGGTGTGCAATGCAATGCAAAAAGTACAAAACCTATGGTGTTGCTAGGCGGTTGCTAAGGTATTCTGGGTGGTTGCTAGGCGGTTGCTATGGTATTTTGGGTGGTTGTTAGGGTGTTCTGGGTGGTTGCAAGGATGTTATGGTTGATTACTAGGGTGTTCTGGGTGGTTGCTAGGCGGTTGCTAGGGTATTTTGGGTGGTTGCTGGGGTCTTCTGGGTGGTTGGCTATGGTGTTATGGATGGTTACTAGGGTGTTTTGGGTGGTTGCTAGGGTGTTGCTAGATGGTTGATAGGGTGTTCTGGGTGGTTGCTATGGTGTTGCTAGGTGGTTGCTAGGGTGTCCTGGGTGGTTGCTATGGTGTTGCTAGGCGGTTGCTAGGGTCTTTTGGGTGGTTGCTAGGTGGTTGCTAGGGTGTTGCTAAGCGGTTGCTAAGGTATTTTGGGTGGTTGCTAGGCTGTTTCTAGGTGGTTGCTATGGTGTTGCTAGGCGGTTGCTAAGGTATTCTGGGTGGTTGCTAGGCGGTTGCTATGGTGTTGCTAGGATATTTTCAGTGGTTGCTATGGTCTTTTGGGTGGTTGCTAGGCGGTTGCTAGGGTATTTTGGGTGGTTGCTAGGGTCTTCTGGGTGGTTGGCTATGGTGTTATGGATGGTTACTAGGGTGTTTTGGGTGGTTGCTAGGGTGTTGCTAGATGGTTGATAGGGTGTTCTGGGTGGTTGCTATAGTGTTGCTAGGAGGTTGCTAGGGTGTTCTGGGTGGATGCTATGGTGTTGCTAGGCGGTTGCTAAGGTACTCTGGGTGGTTGCAAGGCGGTTGCTAGGGTCTTTTGGGTGGTTGCTAGGGTGTTCTGGGTGGTTGCTAGGCGGTTGCTATGGTCTTGCTAAGCGAGAGCTACGGTATTTTGGGTGGTTGCTAGGGTGTTTCTATGCGGTTGCTATGGTGTTCTGGGTGGTTGCTATGGTGTTGCTAGGTGGTTGCTAAGGTATTCTGGGTGGTTGCTAGGCGGTTGCTATGGTGTTCTGGGTGGTTGCAATGGTGTTGCTAGGTGGTTGCTAAGGTAGTCTGGGTGGTTGCTAGGCGGTTGCTTTGGTGTTCTGGGTGGTTGCTAGAATATTTTCAGTGGTTGCTATGGTCTTTTGGGTGGTTGAGGCGGTTGCTAGGGTATTTTGGGTGGTTGCTAGTGTGTTCTGGGTGGTTGCTAGGATATTATGGGTGGTTGCCAGGGTCTTTTGGTTTGTTGCTAGGTGGTTGCTAGGGTGTTCTTAGTGGTTGCTAGGCGGTTGCTATGGTTTTCTGGGTGGTTGCTAGAATATTTTCAGTGGTTGCTATGGTCTTTTGGGTGGTTGAGGCGGTTGCTAGGGTATTTTGGGTGGTTGCTAGTGTGTTCTGGGTGGTTGCTAGGATATTGTGGGTGGTTGCCAGGGTCTTTTGGTTTGTTGCTAGGTGGTTGCTGGGGTGTTCTGGGTGGTTGCTAGGCGGTTGCCTGGGTGGTTGCTATGTTGTTGCTAGGCAGTTGCTAAGGTATTTTGGGTGGTTGCTAGGCGGTTGCTAGGGTGTTGCTAGGAGGTTGCTATGGTACTCTGGGTGGTTGCAAGGCGGTTGCTAGGGTCTTTTGGGTGGTTGCTAGGGTCTTTTGGGTGGTTTCTAGGGTGTTCTGGGTGGTTGCTAGGTGGTTGCCATGGTGTTGCTAAGCGATGGCTAAGGTATTTTGGGTGGTTGCTAGGGTGTTTCTATGCGGTTGCTAGGCTGTTCTGGGTGGTTGCTATGGTGTTGCTAGGTGGTTGCTAAGGTATTCTGGGTGGTTGCTAGGCAGTTGCTAGAATGTTATGGGTGGTCATTATGGTGTTGCTAGGCGGTTGCTAGGGTATTCTGGGTGGTTTCTAGGCGGTTGCCTGAGTGTGCTGGGTGATTGCTATGTTGTTGCTAGGCAGTTGCTAAGGTATTTTGGGTGGTTGCTAGGCGGTTGCTAGGGTGTTGCTAGGAGGTTGCTAGGGTGTTCTGGGTGGTTACTAGGGTGTTCTAAGGTATTTTGGGTGGTTGCTAGGGTGTTCTGGGTGGTTACTAGGGTGTTCTAAGGTATTTTGGGTGGTTGCTAGGGTGTTCTGGGTGGTTGTTAGGCAGTTGCTACGGTGTTCTGAGGTATTTTGGGTGGTTGCAAGGGTGTTCTGACTGGTTGCTATGGTGTTGCTATGGTGTTCTAAGGTATTTTGGGTGGTTGCTAGGGTGTTGCTATTGTGTTTTGGGTGGTTGCTAGGCGGTTGCTAGAATATTTTTGGTGGTTGCTAGGGTCTTTTGGGTGGTTGCTAGGGTGTTCTGAGTGGTTACTAGGGTGTTCTAAGGTATTTTGGGTGGTTGCTAGGGTGTTCTGGGTGGTTGTTAGGCAGTTGCTACGGTGTTATGAGTGGTTGCTATGGTGTTGCTAGGGTGTTCTAAGGTATTATAGGTGGTTGCTAGGGTGTTCTGGGTGGTTGTTAGGCAGTTGCTAGGGTGTTCTGAGTGGTTGATATGGTGTTCTAAGTTATTCTGGATGGTTGCTAGGGTGTTCTGGGTGGTTGCTAGGCGGTTGATAGGTTGTTCTTAGTGGTTGCTATTGTGTTCTAGGCGGTTACACACACACACACACACACACACACACACACATTAACTCACATACAAATACACACACACACATACACTAACTCGATAACACTTACACACTCAGCGTTTATATGCGTTACAGTTTATAAGTTAAAATGAAATAAATTTAGCAGTTTGAAGTTTAAATTATCTTAAAGTTTATATAAGTTTGACGTTTAAAAAGTTTAAATTAGTTTAAAGTTTAATTTAGTTAGAATTTTAAAGTTTTTGAAGTTTAAAATAGTTTGAAGTAGATAGATAGATCTATCAACCACTCAAAAGACCATAGCAACCACTGAAAATGTCCTAGCAACCACCCAGAATACTATAAGCAACCGCCTAGCAACACCCTAGCAACCACCCAAAATATCTTAGCAACCGCCTAGCAACCACCCAGAATACCTTAGCAACCGCTTAGCAACCGCCTAGAAACCACCCAAAAGACACTAGCAACCACCCAAAATACCATAGCAACCGCCTTGCAACCACTCAGAATACCTTAGCAACCGCCTAGCAACACAATAGTAACCACCCAGAATACCCTAGCAACCACCTAGCAACACCCTAGCAACCACCCAAAATATCTTAGCAACCGCCTAGCAACCACCCAGAATACCTTAGAAACCGCCTAGCAACCGCCTAGAAACCACCCAAAAGACCCTAGCAACCACCCAAAATACCCTAGCAACCGCCTAGCAACACAATAGCAACCACCCAGAATACCCTAGCAACAACCTAGCAACACCCTAGCAACCACCCAAAATACCTTAGCAACCGCTAACAAAACCCTAGCAACCGCCCAAAATATCTTAGCAACCACCTAGCAACACCCTAGCAACCGCCTAGCAACCACCCATAACACCTTAGCCTCCGCCTAGCAACACGATTGCAACCACCCAGAACACCCTAGCAACCTCCTAGCAACACCCTAGCAACCGCCTAGCAACCACCCAAAATACCTTAGCAACTGCCTAGCAACAACATAGCAACCACCCAGAACACCCAGGCAACCGCCTAGAAACCACCCAGAATACCCTAGCATCCGCCTAGCAACACCATAATGACCACCCATAACATCCTAGCAACTGCCTAGCAACCACCCAGAATACCTTAGCAACCACCTAGCAACACCATAGCAACCACCCAGAACAGCCTAGCAACCGCATAGAAACACCCTAGCAACCACCCAAAATACCTTAGCCATCGCTTAGCAACACCATAGCAACCACCTAGCAACCACCCAGAACACCCTAGAAACCACCCAAAAGACCCTAGCAACCACCCAAAAGACCCTAGCAACCGCCTTGCAACCACCCAGAGTACCATAGCAACCTCCTAGCAAACACCCTAGCAACCGCCTAGCAACCACCCAAAATACCTTAGCAACTGCCTAGCAACAACATAGCAACACCCAGGCAACCGCCTAGCAACCACCCAGAACACCCTAGCAACAAACCAAAAGACCCTGGCAACCACCCATAATATCTTAGCAACCACCCAGAACACAATAGCAACCACCCAAAAATACCCTAGCAAACGCCTCAACCACCCAAAAGACCATAGCAACCACTGAAAATATTCTAGCAACCACCCAGAACACCATAGCAACCGCCTAGCAACCACCCAGAATACTTTAGCAACCACCTAGCAACACCAAAGCAACCACCCAGAACAGCCTAGCAACCGCATAGAAACACCCTAGCAACCACCCAAAATACCTTAGCTCTCGCTTAGCAACACCATAGCAACCGCCTAGCAACCACCCAGAACACCCTAGCAACCACGTAGCAACCACCCAAAAGACCCTAGCAACCGCCTCGCAACCACCCAGAGTACCTTAGCAACCGCCTAGCAACACCATAGCATCCACCCAGAACACCCTAGCAACCTCCTAGCAACACCCTAGCAACCGCCTAGCAACCACCCAAAATACCTTAGCAACTGCCTTGCAACACCATAACGACCACCCATAACATCCTAGCAACTGCCTAGCAACCACCCAGAATACCTTATCAACCACCTAGCAACACCATAGCAACCACCCAGAACAGCCTAGCAACCGCATAGAAACACCATAGCAACCACCCAAAATACCTTAGCCATCGCTTAGCAACACCATAGCAACCGCCTAGCAACCACCCAGAACACCCTAGCAACCACCCAAAAGAACCTAGCAACCTCCTTGCAACCACCCAGAGTACCTTAGCAACCACCTAGCAACACCATAGCAACCACCCAGAACACCCTAGCAACCTCCTAGCAACACCCTAGCAACCGCCTAGCAACCACCCAAAATACCTCAGCAACTGCCTAGCAACAACATAACAACCACCCAGAACACCCAGGCAACCGCCTAGAAACCACCCAGAATACCCTAGCAACCGCCTAGCAACACCATAACGACCACCCATAACATCCTAGCAACTGCATAGCAAAAAACATTCTGGTCCAAACTTTCTCAAGCCAATTTTAAGTTTGTCTCGACGAACTTTCGCATCTAATCATTATTACTATTATTATCTTAATAATTCTATTATTATTTCTGGTCAAAGGTTCCCTAAAAAGTTTTTAAACTATGTAAAATTATAGACTCCATCTGATGATAAATATGTCTAACCTCTCCATCAAAATTTTCTAGTGACGGGTCACATCTAAATTTTTAAAATGGCCCAAGTGCGATTCTTGTTGCAATAGTCTGTTAACATTGGCTCAATGAGAAATACGTCAGACTAATTGAATTTTTTTTACAGTGTAACACAAGAAAGAGTTCACTAGTATATATAGAAAGGTCAAGTTTCGAGTACTCCTTGGCCAGAAAAAATTTCAGTATGTCAAAAATGGACTTTTGTCAGGATGGAATAACATCTTTAAGGACTCTTTGGCCAGAAATATGTTCAGTAGGTCAAAAGCGTACCATTGTAATAGCATTATGTGCTTTGCACAAACGATCTAACGTTGAGCATCATTAAAGAAACATAGGCTATGCACTTCTTGTATTGCATTACACCAACGATCTAACGTTGTGCAACTTGAAGCATAACATACAGATTATGCACTTCTCGCACTGCAGTGCATTGCACACCAGAACAAAATCATTCCCAGGTTCA
This sequence comes from Leuciscus leuciscus, assembly GCF_965113295.1. Lineage (NCBI taxonomy): Eukaryota > Metazoa > Chordata > Actinopteri > Cypriniformes > Leuciscidae > Leuciscus > Leuciscus leuciscus. The sequence goes on along the minus strand of NC_138736.1, from coordinate 24,299,260 downwards.
TTATGAGTGTTATTGCATTGCATTGCACAAACGTTGTGCACTGAAGAATAACATACAGGTTATGCACTTTTTACATTGCATTAAATTGCACACCAGAACTAACTCATTCCCATGTTCAAAGACATAAAGGGTGTTGTTGCATTGCATTGCACTAAAGATCTAACGTTGTGCACTGAAGAATAACATACAGGTTATGCACTTTTTACATTGCATTAAATTGCACACCAGAACTAACTCATTCCCATGTTCAAAGAAGAGATAAAGTGTGTTGTTGCATTGCATTGCACTAAAGATCTAACGTTGTGCACTGAAGAATAACATATAAGTTATGCACTTCTTACATTGCATTGCATTGCACACCGGATCAAACTCATTCCCATGTTCATTAAAGACATAACTATGTGTGTTGATCTGACACACAACACACGATCTGACGTTGTGCACTGAATAACAATATGCACTTTTCGCATTGCATTGTATTACATTGCACACCAGAACTAACTCATTTCCATGTTGATTAAAGACATAATGTGTGTTGTTGCATTGCACATTGCATTGTATTGCATTGCATTGCATTGCATTGCATTGCATTGCATTGCATTGCACTAACGATCTAACGTTGTGAACTGAAAAATAACACGTACTTTTCGCATTGCATTGCATGGCATTGCACTGCACTAACGATCTGACGTTGTGCACTGAATAACAATATGCACTTTTCACATTGCATTGCATTGCCCACCAGAACTAACTCATTCCCATGTTGATTAAAGACATAACGTGTGGTTGCATTGCATTGCATTGCATTGCATTGCCTTGTTTTGCTTTGCACTGCATTGCATTGCATTGCATTAACGATCTAACGTTGTGCACTGAAGAATAACATATGCACTTTTCACATTGCATTGCATTGCACACCAGAACTAAATCCTTCCCATGTTCATTAAAGAGATATGTGTGTTGTTGCATTGCATTGCATTGCACTAAACATAGGTTATGCATTTTTGCATTGCATTGCATTGCACACCAGAACTAACTCATTCCTATGTTGATTAAAGACATAACGTGTGGTTGCATTGCATTGCATTGCATTGCATTGCATTGCATTGCATTGCATTGCATTGCATTGCATTGCATTGCATTGCATTGCATTGCATTGCATTGCATTGCTTTGCATTGCTTTGCATTGCATTGCATTGCACAAACGATCTAACCGTTGTGCACTGAATGTGTGCACATATAGGTTATGCACTTTTTGCATTGCATTGCACACCAGAACTGTCATTGCCATGTTCATTAAAGAGATAACGTGTGGTTGCATTGCATTGCATTGCATTGCTTTGCACTGCATTGCATTGCATTTAATTGCATTAACGATCTAACGTTGTGCACTGAAGAATAACATATGCACTTTTCACATTGCATTGCATTGCACACCAGAACTAACTCATTCCCATGTTGATTAAAGACATAACGTGTGGTTGCATTGCATTGCATTGCATTGCATTGCATTGCATTGCATTGCATTGCATTGCATTGCATTGCATTGCATTGCATTGCATTGCATTGCATTGTTTTGCTTTGCTTTGCACTGCATTGCATTGCATTGCATTAACGAGCTAACGTAGTGCACTGAAGAATAACATATGCACTTTTCACATTGCATTGCATTGCACACCAGAACTAATCCTTCCCATGTTCATTAAAAAGATATGTGTGTTGTTAACGTTGTGCAATATTATAGCTTATGCACTTTTCGCATTGCATTGCACACCGAAAATAACTAATTCCCATGTTGATAAAGACATAACGTGTGGTTGCATTGCATTGAATTGCTTTGCTTTGCACTGCATTGCATTGCATTGCATTGCATTGCATTGCATTGAATTGAATTGAATTGAATTGCTTTGCTTTGCTTTGCTTTGCACTGCATTGCATTGCATTGCATTGCATTGCATTGCACTGCATTGCATTGCATTGCATTGCATTGCATTGCATTGCATTGCATTGCATTGCATTAACGATCTAACTTTGTGCACTGAAGAATAACATATGCACTTTTCACAATGCATTGCACACCAGAACTAAATCCTTCCCATGTTCATTAAAGAGATATGTGTTTTGTTGCATTGCATTGCACAAACGATCTAACCGAGAATAACATATAGGTTATGCACTTTTTGCATTGCATTGCACACCAGAACTGTCATTCCCATGTTCAATAAAGAGATAACGTGTGTTGTTGCATTGCATTGCATTGCACTAACATACGTTATGCACTTTTTGCATTGCATTGCATTGGACACCAGAACTAACTCATTCTCATGTTGATTAAAGACATAACGTGTGGTTGCATTGCATTGCATTGCATTGCATTGCCTTGTTTTGCTTTGCACTGCATTGCATTGCATTGCATTAACGATCTAACGTTGTGCACTGAAGAATAACATATGCACTTTTCACTTTGCATTGCATTGCACACCAGAACTAACTCATTCCCATGTTGATTAAAGACATAACGTGTGGTTGCATTGCATTGCATTGCACTGCATTGCATTGCATTGCATGGCATTGTTTTGCTTTGCACTGTATTGCATTGCATTGCATTGCATTAACGATCTAACGTTGTGCACTGAAGTATAACATATGCACTTTTCACATTGCATTGCATTGCACACCAGAACTAAATCCTTCCCATGTTCATTAAAGAGATATTTGTGTTGTTAACGTTGTGCAATATTATAGCTTATGCACTTTTCGCATTGCATTGCATTGCACACCAGAAATAACTCATTGCCATGTTCATTAAAGAGAATTCTCTCTATGTCTTTAATTAACATGGGAATGAGTTAGTTCTGGTGTGCAATGCAATGCAAAAAGTACAAAACCTATGGTGTTGCTAGGCGGTTGCTAAGGTATTCTGGGTGGTTGCTAGGCGGTTGCTATGGTATTTTGGGTGGTTGTTAGGGTGTTCTGGGTGGTTGCAAGGATGTTATGGTTGATTACTAGGGTGTTCTGGGTGGTTGCTAGGCGGTTGCTAGGGTATTTTGGGTGGTTGCTGGGGTCTTCTGGGTGGTTGGCTATGGTGTTTTGGGTGGTTGCTAGGGTGTTGCTAGATGGTTGATAGGGTGTTCTGGGTGGTTGCTATGGTGTTGCTAGGCGGTTGCTAGGGTCTTTTGGGTGGTTGCTAGGTGGTTGCTAGGGTGTTGCTAAGCGGTTGCTAAGGTATTTTGGGTGGTTGCTAGGCTGTTTCTAGGTGGTTGCTATGGTGTTGCTAGGCGGTTGCTAAGGTATTCTGGGTGGTTGCTAGGCGGTTGCTATGGTGTTGCTAGGATATTTTCAGTGGTTGCTATGGTCTTTTGGGTGGTTGCTAGGCGGTGCTAGGGTATTTTGGGTGGTTGCTAGGGTCTTCTGGGTGGTTGGCTATGGTGTTATGGATGGTTACTAGGGTGTTTTGGGTGGTTGCTAGGGTGTTGCTAGATGGTTGATAGGGTGTTCTGGGTGGTTGCTATAGTGTTGCTAGGAGGTTGCTAGGGTGTTCTGGGTGGATGCTATGGTGTTGCTAGGCGGTTGCTAAGGTACTCTGGGTGGTTGCAAGGCGGTTGCTAGGGTCTTTTGGGTGGTTGCTAGGGTGTTCTGGGTGGTTGCTAGGCGGTTGCTATGGTCTTGCTAAGCGAGAGCTACGGTATTTTGGGTGGTTGCTAGGGTGTTTCTATGCGGTTGCTATGGTGTTCTGGGTGGTTGCTATGGTGTTGCTAGGTGGTTGCTAAGGTATTCTGGGTGGTTGCTAGGCGGTTGCTATGGTGTTCTGGGTGGTTGCAATGGTGTTGCTAGGTGGTTGCTAAGGTAGTCTGGGTGGTTGCTAGGCGGTTGCTTTGGTGTTCTGGGTGGTTGCTAGAATATTTTCAGTGGTTGCTATGGTCTTTTGGGTGGTTGAGGCGGTTGCTAGGGTATTTTGGGTGGTTGCTAGTGTGTTCTGGGTGGTTGCTAGGATATTATGGGTGGTTGCCAGGGTCTTTTGGTTTGTTGCTAGGTGGTTGCTAGGGTGTTCTTGGTGGTTGCTAGGCGGTTGCTATGGTTTTCTGGGTGGTTGCTAGAATATTTTCAGTGGTTGCTATGGTCTTTTGGGTGGTTGAGGCGGTTGCTAGGGTATTTTGGGTGGTTGCTAGTGTGTTCTGGGTGGTTGCTAGGATATTATGGGTGGTTGCCAGGGTCTTTTGGTTTGTTGCTAGGTGGTTGCTGGGGTGTTCTGGGTGGTTGCTAGGCGGTTGCCTGGGTGGTTGCTATGTTGTTGCTAGGCAGTTGCTAAGGTATTTTGGGTGGTTGCTAGGCGGTTGCTAGGGTGTTGCTAGGAGGTTGCTATGGTACTCTGGGTGGTTGCAAGGCGGTTGCTAGGGTCTTTTGGGTGGTTGCTAGGGTCTTTTGGGTGGTTTCTAGGGTGTTCTGGGTGGTTGCTAGGTGGTTGCCATGGTGTTGCTAAGCGATGGCTAAGGTATTTTGGGTGGTTGCTAGGGTGTTTCTATGCGGTTGCTAGAATGTTATGGGTGGTCATTATGGTGTTGCCTGGCGGTTGCTAGGGTATTCTGGGTGGTTTCTAGGCGGTTGCCTGGGTGTGCTGGGTGATTGCTATGTTGTTGCTAGGCAGTTGCTAAGGTATTTTGGGTGGTTGCTAGGCGGTTGCTAGGGTGTTGCTAGGAGGTTGCTAGGGTGTTCTGGGTGGTTACTAGGGTGTTCTAAGGTATTTTGGGTGGTTGCTAGGGTGTTCTGGGTGGTTGTTAGGCAGTTGCTACGGTGTTCTGAGGTATTTTGGGTGGTTGCAAGGGTGTTCTGACTGGTTGCTATGGTGTTCCTATGGTGTTCTAAGGTATTTTGGGTGGTTGCTAGGGTGTTGCTATTGTGTTTTGGGTGGTTGCTAGGCGGTTGCTAGAATATTTTTGGTGGTTGCTAGGGTCTTTTGGGTGGTTGCTAGGGTGTTCTGAGTGGTTACTAGGGTGTTCTAAGGTATTTTGGGTGGTTGCTAGGGTGTTCTGGGTGGTTGTTAGGCAGTTGCTACGCTGTTATGAGTGGTTGCTATGGTGTTGTTAGGGTGTTCTAAGGTATTATAGGTGGTTGCTAGGGTGTTCTGGGTGGTTGTTAGGCAGTTGCTAGGGTGTTCTGAGTGGTTGATATGGTGTTCTAAGTTATTCTGGATGGTTGCTAGGGTGTTCTGGGTGGTTGCTAGGCGGTTGCTAGGTTGTTCTTAGTGGTTGCTATTGTGTTCTAGGCGGTTACACACACACACACACACACACACACACACACACACATTAACTCACATACAAATACACACACACACATACACTAACTCGATAACACTTACACACTCAGAGTTTATATGCGTTACAGTTTATAAGTTAAAATGAAATAAATTTAGCAGTTTGAAGTTTAAATTATCTTAAAGTTTATATAAGTTTGACGTTTAAAAAGTTTAAATTAGTTTAAAGTTTAATTTAGTTTGAATTTTAAAGTTTTTGAAGTTTAAAATAGTTTGAAGTAGATAGATAGATCTATCAACCACTAAAAAGACCATAGCAACCACTGAAAATGTCCTAGCAACCACCCAGAATACTATAAGCAACCGCCTAGCAACACCCTAGCAACCACCCAAAATATCTTAGCAACCGCCTAGCAACCACCCAGAATACCTTAGCAACCGCTTAGCAACCGCCTAGAAACCACCCAAAAGACACTAGCAACCACCCAAAATACCATAGCAACCGCCTTGCAACCACTCAGAATACCTTAGCAACCGCCTAGCAACACAATAGTAACCACCCAGAATACCCTAGCAACCACCTAGCAACACCCTAGCAACCACCCAAAATATCTTAGCAACCGCCTAGCAACCACCCAGAATACCTTAGAAACCGCCTAGCAACCGCCTAGAAACCACCCAAAAGACCCTAGCAACCACCCAAAATACCCTAGCAACCGCCTAGCAACACAATAGCAACCACCCAGAATACCCTAGCAACCACCTAGCAACACCCTAGCAACCACCCAAAATACCTTAGCAACCGCTAACAAAACCCTAGCAACCGCCCAAAATATCTTAGCAACCACCTAGCAACACCCTAGCAACCGCCTAGCAACCACCCATAACACCTTAGCCTCCGCCTAGCAACACGATTGCAACCACCCAGAACACCCTAGCAACCTCCTAGCAACACCCTAGCAACCGCCTAGCAACCACCCAAAATACCTTAGCAACTGCCTAGCAACAACATAGCAACCACCCAGAACACCCAGGCAACCGCCTAGAAACCACCCAGAATACCCTAGCAACCGCCTAGCAACACCATAATGACCACCCATAACATCCTAGCAACTGCCTAGCAACCACCCAGAATACCTTAGCAACCACCTAGCAACACCATAGCAACCACCCAGAACAGCCTATCAACCGCATAGAAACACCCTAGCAACCACCCAAAATACCTTAGCCATCGCTTAGCAACACCATAGCAACCACCTAGCAACCACCCAGAACACCCTAGAAACCACCCAAAAGACCCTAGCAACCACCCAAAAGACCCTAGCAACCGCCTTGCAACCACCCAGAGTACCATAGCAACCTCCTAGCAAACACCCTAGCAACCGCCTAGCAACCACCCAAAATACCTTAGCAACTGCCTAGCAACAACATAGCAACACCCAGGCAACCGCCTAGCAACCACCCAGAACACCCTAGCAACAAACCAAAAGACCCTGGCAACCACCCATAATATCTTAGCAACCACCCAGAACACAATAGCAACCACCCAAAATACCCTAGCAACCGCCTCAACCACCCAAAAGACCATAGCAACCACTGAAAATATTCTAGCAACCACCCAGAACACCATAGCAACCGCCTAGCAACCACCCAGAATACTTTAGCAACCACCTAGCAACACCAAAGCAACCACCCAGAACAGCCTAGCAACCGCATAGAAACACCCTAGCAACCACCCAAAATACCTTAGCTCTCGCTTAGCAACACCATAGCAACCGCCTAGCAACCACCCAGAACACCCTAGCAACCACGTAGCAACCACCCAAAAGACCCTAGCAACCGCCTCGCAACCACCCAGAGTACCTTAGCAACCGCCTAGCAACACCATAGCATCCACCCAGAACACCCTAGCAACCTCCTAGCAACACCCTAGCAACCGCCTAGCAACCACCCAAAATACCTTAGCAACTGCCTAGCAACAACATAGCAACCACCAAGAACACCCAGGCAACCGCCTAGAAACAACCCAGAATACCCTAGCAACCGCCTAGCAACACCATAACGACCACCCATAACATCCTAGCAACTGCCTAGCAACCACCCAGAATACCTTATCAACCACCTAGCAACACCATAGCAACCACCCAGAACAGCCTAGCAACCGCATAGAAACACCATAGCAACCACCCAAAATACCTTAGCCATCGCTTAGCAACACCATAGCAACCGCCTAGCAACCACCCAGAACACCCTAGCAACCACCCAAAAGAACCTAGCAACCTCCTTGCAACCACCCAGAGTACCTTAGCAACCACCTAGCAACACCATAGCAACCACCCAGAACACCCTAGCAACCTCCTAGCAACACCCTAGCAACCGCCTAGCAACCACCCAAAATACCTCAGCAACTGCCTAGCAACAACATAGCAACCACCCAGAACACCCAGGCAACCGCCTAGAAACCACCCAGAATACCCTAGCAACCGACTAGCAACACCATAACGACCACCCATAACATCCTAGCAACTGCATAGCAAAAAACATTCTGGTCCAAACTTTCTCAAGCCAATTTAAAGTTTGTCTCGACGAACTTTCGCATCTAATTATTATTACTATTATTATCTTAATAATTCTATTATTATTTCTGGTCAAAGGTTCCCTAAAAAGTTTTTAAACTATGTAAAATTATAGACTCCATCTGATGATAAATATGTCTAACCTCTCCATCAAAATTTTCTAGTGACGGGTCACATCTAAATTTTTAAAATGGCCCAAGTGCGATTCTTGTTGCAATAGTCTGTTAACATTGGCTCAATGAGAAATACGTCAGACTAATTGAATTTTTTTTACAGTGTAACACAAGAAAGAGTTCACTAGTATATATAGAAAGGTCAAGTTTCGAGTACTCCTTGGCCAGAAAAAATTTCAGTATGTCAAAAATGGACTTTTGTCAGGATGGAATAACATCTTTAAGGACTCTTTGGCCAGAAATATGTTCAGTAGGTCAAAAGCGTACCATTGTAATAGCATTATGTGCTTTGCACAAACGATCTAACGTTGAGCATCATTAAAGAAACATAGGCTATGCACTTATTGTATTGCATTACACCAACGATCTAACGTTGTGCAACTTGAAGCATAACATACAGATTATGCACTTCTCGCACTGCAGTGCATTGCACACCAGAACAAAATCATTCCCAGGTTCATTATGAGTGTTATTGCATTGCATTGCACAAACGTTGTGCACTGAAGAATAACATACAGGTTATGCACTTTTTACATTGCATTAAATTGCACACCAGAACTAACTCATTCCCATGTTCAAAGACATAAAGTGTGTTGTTGCATTGCATTGCACTAAAGATCTAACGTTGTGCACTGAAGAATAACATACAGGTTATGCACTTTTTACATTGCATTAAATTGCACACCAGAACTAACTCATTCCCATGTTCAAAGAAGAGATAAAGTGTGTTGTTGCATTGCATTGCACTAAAGATCTAACGTTGTGCACTGAAGAATAACATATAAGTTATGCACTTCTTACATTGCATTGCATTGCACACCGGATCAAACTCATTCCCATGTTCATTAAAGACATAACTATGTGTGTTGATCTGACACACAACACACGATCTGACGTTGTGCACTGAATAACAATATGCACTTTTCGCATTGCATTGTATTACATTGCACACCAGAACTAACTCATTTCCATGTTGATTAAAGACATAATGTGTGTTGTTGCATTGCACATTGCATTGTATTGCATTGCATTGCATTGCATTGCATTGCATTGCACTAACGATCTAACGTTGTGAACTGAAAAATAACACGTACTTTTCGCATTGCATTGCATTGCATTGCATGGCATTGCACTGCACTAACGATCTGACGTTGTGCACTGAATAACAATATGCACTTTTCACATTGCATTGCATTGCCCACCAGAACTAACTCATTCCCATGTTGATTAAAGACATAACGTGTGGTTGCATTGCATTGCATTGCATTGCATTGCCTTGTTTTGCTTTGCACTGCATTGCATTGCATTGCATTAACGATCTAACGTTGTGCACTGAAGAATAACATATGCACTTTTCACATTGCATTGCATTGCACACCAGAACTAAATCCTTCCCATGTTCATTAAAGAGATATGTGTGTTGTTGCATTGCATTGCATTGCACTAAACATAGGTTATGCATTTTTGCATTGCATTGCACACCAGAACTAACTCATTCCTATGTTGATTAAAGACATAACGTGTGGTTGCATTGCATTGCATTGCATTGCATTGCATTGCATTGCATTGCATTGAATTGCTTTGCATTGCTTTGCATTGCATTGCATTGCATTGCACAAACGATCTAACCGTTGTGCACTGAATGTGTGCACATATAGGTTATGCACTTTTTGCATTGCATTGCACACCAGAACTGTCATTGCCATGTTCATTAAAGAGATAACGTGTGGTTGCATTGCATTGCATTGCATTGCATAGCATTGCATTGCATTGCATTGCATTGCATTGCATTGCATTGCATTGCATTGCATTGCTTTGCTTTGCACTGCATTGCATTGCATTTAATTGCATTAACGATCTAACGTTGTGCACTGAAGAATAACATATGCACTTTTCACATTGCATTGCATTGCACACCAGAACTAACTCATTCCCATGTTGATTAAAGACATAACGTGTGGTTGCATTGCATTGCATTGCATTGCATTGCATTGCATTGCATTGTTTTGCTTTGCTTTGCAATGCATTGCATTGTTTTGCTTTGCTTTGCACTTTATTGCATTGCATTAACGAGCTAACGTAGTGCACTGAAGAATAACATATGCACTTTTCACATTGCATTGCATTGCACACCAGAACTAATCCTTCCCATGTTCATTAAAAAGATATGTGTGTTGTTAACGTTGTGCAATATTATAGCTTATGCACTTTTTGCATTGCATTGCACACCGAAAATAACTAATTCCCATGTTGATTAAAGACATAACGTGTGGTTGCATTGCATTGCATTGCTTTGCTTTGCACTGCATTGCATTGCATTGCATTGCATTGCATTGAATTGCTTTGCACTGCATTGCATTGCATTGCATTGCATTGCATTGCATTGCATTGCACTGCATTGCATTGCATTGCATTGCATTGCATTGCATTGCATTAACGATCTAACTTTGTGCACTGAAGAATAACATATGCACTTTTCACAATGCATTGCACACCAGAACTAAATCCTTCCCATGTTCATTAAAGAGATATGTGTTTTGTTGCATTGCATTGCACAAACGATCTAACCGTTGTGCACTGAAGAATAACATATAGGTTATGCACTTTTTGCATTGCATTGCACACCAGAACTGTCATTCCCATGTTCAATAAAGAGATAACGTGTGTTGTTGCATTGCATTGCATTGCACTAACATACGTTATGCACTTTTTGCATTGCATTGCATTGGACACCAGAACTAACTCATTCTCATGTTGATTAAAGACATAACGTGTGGTTGCATTGCATTGCATTGCATTGCCTTGTTTTGCTTTGCACTGCATTGCATTGCATTGCATTGCATTAACGATCTAACGTTGTGCACTGAAGAATAACATATGCACTTTTCACTTTGCATTGCATTGCACACCAGAACTAACTCATTCCCATGTTGATTAAAGACATAACGTGTGGTTGCATTGCATTGCATTGCACTGCATTGCATTGCATTGCATGGCATTGTTTTGCTTTGCACTGTATTGCATTGCATTGCATTGCATTAACGATCTAACGTTGTGCACTGAAGTATAACATATGCACTTTTCACATTGCATTGCATTGCACACCAGAACTAAATCCTTCCCATGTTCATTAAAGAGATATTTGTGTTGTTAACGTTGTGCAATATTATAGCTTATGCACTTTTCGCATTGCATTGCATTGCACACCAGAAATAACTCATTGCCATGTTCATTAAAGAGAATTCTCTCTATGTCTTTAATTAACATGGGAATGAGTTAGTTCTGGTGTGCAATGCAATGCAAAAAGTACAAAACCTATGGTGTTGCTAGGCGGTTGCTAAGGTATTCTGGGTGGTTGCTAGGCGGTTGCTATGGTATTTTGGGTGGTTGTTAGGGTGTTCTGGGTGGTTGCAAGGATGTTATGGTTGATTACTAGGGTGTTCTGGGTGGTTGCTAGGCGGTTGCTAGGGTATTTTGGGTGGTTGCTGGGGTCTTCTGGGTGGTTGGCTATGGTGTTATGGATGGTTACTAGGGTGTTTTGGGTGGTTGCTAGGGTGTTGCTAGATGGTTGATAGGGTGTTCTGGGTGGTTGCTATGGTGTTGCTAGGTGGTTGCTAGGGTGTCCTGGGTGGTTGCTATGGTGTTGCTAGGCGGTTGCTAGGGTCTTTTGGGTGGTTGCTAGGTGGTTGCTAGGGTGTTGCTAAGCGGTTGCTAAGGTATTTTGGGTGGTTGCTAGGCTGTTTCTAGGTGGTTGCTATGGTGTTGCTAGGCGGTTGCTAAGGTATTCTGGGTGGTTGCTAGGCGGTTGCTATGGTGTTGCTAGGATATTTTCAGTGGTTGCTATGGTCTTTTGGGTGGTTGCTAGGCGGTTGCTAGGGTATTTTGGGTGGTTGCTAGGGTCTTCTGGGTGGTTGGCTATGGTGTTATGGATGGTTACTAGGGTGTTTTGGGTGGTTGCTAGGGTGTTGCTAGATGGTTGATAGGGTGTTCTGGGTGGTTGCTATAGTGTTGCTAGGAGGTTGCTAGGGTGTTCTGGGTGGATGCTATGGTGTTGCTAGGCGGTTGCTAAGGTACTCTGGGTGGTTGCAAGGCGGTTGCTAGGGTCTTTTGGGTGGTTGCTAGGGTGTTCTGGGTGGTTGCTAGGCGGTTGCTATGGTCTTGCTAAGCGAGAGCTACGGTATTTTGGGTGGTTGCTAGGGTGTTTCTATGCGGTTGCTATGGTGTTCTGGGTGGTTGCTATGGTGTTGCTAGGTGGTTGCTAAGGTATTCTGGGTGGTTGCTAGGCGGTTGCTATGGTGTTCTGGGTGGTTGCAATGGTGTTGCTAGGTGGTTGCTAAGGTAGTCTGGGTGGTTGCTAGGCGGTTGCTTTGGTGTTCTGGGTGGTTGCTAGAATATTTTCAGTGGTTGCTATGGTCTTTTGGGTGGTTGAGGCGGTTGCTAGGGTATTTTGGGTGGTTGCTAGTGTGTTCTGGGTGGTTGCTAGGATATTATGGGTGGTTGCCAGGGTCTTTTGGTTTGTTGCTAGGTGGTTGCTAGGGTGTTCTTAGTGGTTGCTAGGCGGTTGCTATGGTTTTCTGGGTGGTTGCTAGAATATTTTCAGTGGTTGCTATGGTCTTTTGGGTGGTTGAGGCGGTTGCTAGGGTATTTTGGGTGGTTGCTAGTGTGTTCTGGGTGGTTGCTAGGATATTGTGGGTGGTTGCCAGGGTCTTTTGGTTTGTTGCTAGGTGGTTGCTGGGGTGTTCTGGGTGGTTGCTAGGCGGTTGCCTGGGTGGTTGCTATGTTGTTGCTAGGCAGTTGCTAAGGTATTTTGGGTGGTTGCTAGGCGGTTGCTAGGGTGTTGCTAGGAGGTTGCTATGGTACTCTGGGTGGTTGCAAGGCGGTTGCTAGGGTCTTTTGGGTGGTTGCTAGGGTCTTTTGGGTGGTTTCTAGGGTGTTCTGGGTGGTTGCTAGGTGGTTGCCATGGTGTTGCTAAGCGATGGCTAAGGTATTTTGGGTGGTTGCTAGGGTGTTTCTATGCGGTTGCTAGGCTGTTCTGGGTGGTTGCTATGGTGTTGCTAGGTGGTTGCTAAGGTATTCTGGGTGGTTGCTAGGCAGTTGCTAGAATGTTATGGGTGGTCATTATGGTGTTGCTAGGCGGTTGCTAGGGTATTCTGGGTGGTTTCTAGGCGGTTGCCTGAGTGTGCTGGGTGATTGCTATGTTGTTGCTAGGCAGTTGCTAAGGTATTTTGGGTGGTTGCTAGGCGGTTGCTAGGGTGTTGCTAGGAGGTTGCTAGGGTGTTCTGGGTGGTTACTAGGGTGTTCTAAGGTATTTTGGGTGGTTGCTAGGGTGTTCTGGGTGGTTACTAGGGTGTTCTAAGGTATTTTGGGTGGTTGCTAGGGTGTTCTGGGTGGTTGTTAGGCAGTTGCTACGGTGTTCTGAGGTATTTTGGGTGGTTGCAAGGGTGTTCTGACTGGTTGCTATGGTGTTGCTATGGTGTTCTAAGGTATTTTGGGTGGTTGCTAGGGTGTTGCTATTGTGTTTTGGGTGGTTGCTAGGCGGTTGCTAGAATATTTTTGGTGGTTGCTAGGGTCTTTTGGGTGGTTGCTAGGGTGTTCTGAGTGGTTACTAGGGTGTTCTAAGGTATTTTGGGTGGTTGCTAGGGTGTTCTGGGTGGTTGTTAGGCAGTTGCTACGGTGTTATGAGTGGTTGCTATGGTGTTGCTAGGGTGTTCTAAGGTATTATAGGTGGTTGCTAGGGTGTTCTGGGTGGTTGTTAGGCAGTTGCTAGGGTGTTCTGAGTGGTTGATATGGTGTTCTAAGTTATTCTGGATGGTTGCTAGGGTGTTCTGGGTGGTTGCTAGGCGGTTGATAGGTTGTTCTTAGTGGTTGCTATTGTGTTCTAGGCGGTTACACACACACACACACACACACACACACACACACACACATTAACTCACATACAAATACACACACACACATACACTAACTCGATAACACTTACACACTCAGCGTTTATATGCGTTACAGTTTATAAGTTAAAATGAAATAAATTTAGCAGTTTGAAGTTTAAATTATCTTAAAGTTTATATAAGTTTGACGTTTAAAAAGTTTAAATTAGTTTAAAGTTTAATTTAGTTAGAATTTTAAAGTTTTTGAAGTTTAAAATAGTTTGAAGTAGATAGATAGATCTATCAACCACTCAAAAGACCATAGCAACCACTGAAAATGTCCTAGCAACCACCCAGAATACTATAAGCAACCGCCTAGCAACACCCTAGCAACCACCCAAAATATCTTAGCAACCGCCTAGCAACCACCCAGAATACCTTAGCAACCGCTTAGCAACCGCCTAGAAACCACCCAAAAGACACTAGCAACCACCCAAAATACCATAGCAACCGCCTTGCAACCACTCAGAATACCTTAGCAACCGCCTAGCAACACAATAGTAACCACCCAGAATACCCTAGCAACCACCTAGCAACACCCTAGCAACCACCCAAAATATCTTAGCAACCGCCTAGCAACCACCCAGAATACCTTAGAAACCGCCTAGCAACCGCCTAGAAACCACCCAAAAGACCCTAGCAACCACCCAAAATACCCTAGCAACCGCCTAGCAACACAATAGCAACCACCCAGAATACCCTAGCAACAACCTAGCAACACCCTAGCAACCACCCAAAATACCTTAGCAACCGCTAACAAAACCCTAGCAACCGCCCAAAATATCTTAGCAACCACCTAGCAACACCCTAGCAACCGCCTAGCAACCACCCATAACACCTTAGCCTCCGCCTAGCAACACGATTGCAACCACCCAGAACACCCTAGCAACCTCCTAGCAACACCCTAGCAACCGCCTAGCAACCACCCAAAATACCTTAGCAACTGCCTAGCAACAACATAGCAACCACCCAGAACACCCAGGCAACCGCCTAGAAACCACCCAGAATACCCTAGCATCCGCCTAGCAACACCATAATGACCACCCATAACATCCTAGCAACTGCCTAGCAACCACCCAGAATACCTTAGCAACCACCTAGCAACACCATAGCAACCACCCAGAACAGCCTAGCAACCGCATAGAAACACCCTAGCAACCACCCAAAATACCTTAGCCATCGCTTAGCAACACCATAGCAACCACCTAGCAACCACCCAGAACACCCTAGAAACCACCCAAAAGACCCTAGCAACCACCCAAAAGACCCTAGCAACCGCCTTGCAACCACCCAGAGTACCATAGCAACCTCCTAGCAAACACCCTAGCAACCGCCTAGCAACCACCCAAAATACCTTAGCAACTGCCTAGCAACAACATAGCAACACCCAGGCAACCGCCTAGCAACCACCCAGAACACCCTAGCAACAAACCAAAAGACCCTGGCAACCACCCATAATATCTTAGCAACCACCCAGAACACAATAGCAACCACCCAAAAATACCCTAGCAAACGCCTCAACCACCCAAAAGACCATAGCAACCACTGAAAATATTCTAGCAACCACCCAGAACACCATAGCAACCGCCTAGCAACCACCCAGAATACTTTAGCAACCACCTAGCAACACCAAAGCAACCACCCAGAACAGCCTAGCAACCGCATAGAAACACCCTAGCAACCACCCAAAATACCTTAGCTCTCGCTTAGCAACACCATAGCAACCGCCTAGCAACCACCCAGAACACCCTAGCAACCACGTGGCAACCACCCAAAAGACCCTAGCAACCGCCTCGCAACCACCCAGAGTACCTTAGCAACCGCCTAGCAACACCATAGCATCCACCCAGAACACCCTAGCAACCTCCTAGCAACACCCTAGCAACCGCCTAGCAACCACCCAAAATACCTTAGCAACTGCCTTGCAACACCATAACGACCACCCATAACATCCTAGCAACTGCCTAGCAACCACCCAGAATACCTTATCAACCACCTAGCAACACCATAGCAACCACCCAGAACAGCCTAGCAACCGCATAGAAACACCATAGCAACCACCCAAAATACCTTAGCCATCGCTTAGCAACACCATAGCAACCGCCTAGCAACCACCCAGAACACCCTAGCAACCACCCAAAAGAACCTAGCAACCTCCTTGCAACCACCCAGAGTACCTTAGCAACCACCTAGCAACACCATAGCAACCACCCAGAACACCCTAGCAACCTCCTAGCAACACCCTAGCAACCGCCTAGCAACCACCCAAAATACCTCAGCAACTGCCTAGCAACAACATAACAACCACCCAGAACACCCAGGCAACCGCCTAGAAACCACCCAGAATACCCTAGCAACCGCCTAGCAACACCATAACGACCACCCATAACATCCTAGCAACTGCATAGCAAAAAACATTCTGGTCCAAACTTTCTCAAGCCAATTTAAAGTTTGTCTCGACGAACTTTCGCATCTAATCATTATTACTATTATTATCTTAATAATTCTATTATTATTTCTGGTCAAAGGTTCCCTAAAAAGTTTTTAAACTATGTAAAATTATAGACTCCATCTGATGATAAATATGTCTAACCTCTCCATCAAAATTTTCTAGTGACGGGTCACATCTAAATTTTTAAAATGGCCCAAGTGCGATTCTTGTTGCAATAGTCTGTTAACATTGGCTCAATGAGAAATACGTCAGACTAATTGAATTTTTTTTACAGTGTAACACAAGAAAGAGTTCACTAGTATATATAGAAAGGTCAAGTTTCGAGTACTCCTTGGCCAGAAAAAATTTCAGTATGTCAAAAATGGACTTTTGTCAGGATGGAATAACATCTTTAAGGACTCTTTGGCCAGAAATATGTTCAGTAGGTCAAAAGCGTACCATTGTAATAGCATTATGTGCTTTGCACAAACGATCTAACGTTGAGCATCATTAAAGAAACATAGCCTATGCACTTCTTGTATTGCATTACACCAACGATCTAACGTTGTGCAACTTGAAGCATAACATACAGATTATGCACTTCTCGCACTGCAGTGCATTGCACACCAGAACAAAATCATTCCCAGGTTCATTATGAGTGTTATTGCATTGCATTGCACAAACGTTGTGCACTGAAGAATAACATACAGGTTATGCACTTTTTACATTGCATTAAATTGCACACCAGAACTAACTCATTCCCATGTTCAAAGACATAAAGTGTGTTGTTGCATTGCATTGCACTAAAGATCTAACGTTGTGCACTGAAGAATAACATACAGGTTATGCACTTTTTACATTGCATTAAATTGCACACCAGAACTAACTCATTCCCATGTTCAAAGAAGAGATAAAGTGTGTTGTTGCATTGCATTGCACTAAAGATCTAACGTTGTGCACTGAAGAATAACATATAAGTTATGCACTTCTTACATTGCATTGCATTGCACACCGGATCAAACTCATTCCCATGTTCATTAAAGACATAACTATGTGTGTTGATCTGACACACAACACACGATCTGACGTTGTGCACTGAATAACAATATGCACTTTTCGCATTGCATTGTATTACATTGCACACCAGAACTAACTCATTTCCATGTTGATTAAAGACATAATGTGTGTTGTTGCATTGCACATTGCATTGTATTGCATTGCATTGCATTGCATTGCATTGCATTGCATTGCATTGCACTAACGATCTAACGTTGTGAACTGAAAAATAACACGTACTTTTCGCATTGCATTGCATTGCATTGCATGGCATTGCACTGCACTAACGATCTGACGTTGTGCACTGAATAACAATATGCACTTTTCACATTGCATTGCATTGCCCACCAGAACTAACTCATTCCCATGTTGATTAAAGACATAACGTGTGGTTGCATTGCATTGCATTGCATTGCATTGCCTTGTTTTGCTTTGCACTGCATTGCATTGCATTGCATTAACGATCTAACGTTGTGCACTGAAGAATAACATATGCACTTTTCACATTGCATTGCATTGCACACCAGAACTAAATCCTTCCCATGTTCATTAAAGAGATATGTGTGTTGTTGCATTGCATTGCATTGCACTAAACATAGGTTATGCATTTTTGCATTGCATTGCATTGCACACCAGAACTAACTCATTCCTATGTTGATTAAAGACATAACGTGTGGTTGCATTGCATTGCATTGCATTGCATTGCATTGCATTGCATTGCATTGCATTGCATTGCTTTGCATTGCTTTGCATTGCATTGCATTGCACAAACGATCTAACCGTTGTGCACTGAATGTGTGCACATATAGGTTATGCACTTTTTGCATTGCATTGCACACCAGAACTGTCATTGCCATGTTCATTAAAGAGATAACGTGTGGTTGCATTGCATTGCATTGCATTGCTTTGCACTGCATTGCATTGCATTTAATTGCATTAACGATCTAACGTTGTGCACTGAAGAATAACATATGCACTTTTCACATTGCATTGCATTGCACACCAGAACTAACTCATTCCCATGTTGATTAAAGACATAACGTGTGGTTGCATTGCATTGCATTGCATTGCATTGCATTGCATTGCATTGCATTGCATTGCATTGCATTGCATTGCATTGCATTGCATTGCATTGTTTTGCTTTGCTTTGCACTGCATTGCATTGCATTGCATTAACGAGCTAACGTAGTGCACTGAAGAATAACATATGCACTTTTCACATTGCATTGCATTGCACACCAGAACTAATCCTTCCCATGTTCATTAAAAAGATATGTGTGTTGTTAACGTTGTGCAATATTATAGCTTATGCACTTTTCGCATTGCATTGCACACCGAAAATAACTAATTCCCATGTTGATAAAGACATAACGTGTGGTTGCATTGCATTGAATTGCTTTGCTTTGCACTGCATTGCATTGCATTGCATTGCATTGCATTGAATTGAATTGAATTGAATTGCTTTGCTTTGCTTTGCACTGCATTGCATTGCATTGCATTGCATTGCATTGCACTGCATTGCATTGCATTGCATTGCATTGCATTGCATTGCATTGCATTGCATTGCATTGCATTGCATTAACGATCTAACTTTGTGCACTGAAGAATAACATATGCACTTTTCACAATGCATTGCACACCAGAACTAAATCCTTCCCATGTTCATTAAAGAGATATGTGTTTTGTTGCATTGCATTGCACAAACGATCTAACCGAGAATAACATATAGGTTATGCACTTTTTGCATTGCATTGCACACCAGAACTGTCATTCCCATGTTCAATAAAGAGATAACGTGTGTTGTTGCATTGCATTGCATTGCACTAACATACGTTATGCACTTTTTGCATTGCATTGCATTGGACACCAGAACTAACTCATTCTCATGTTGATTAAAGACATAACGTGTGGTTGCATTGCATTGCATTGCATTGCATTGCCTTGTTTTGCTTTGCACTGCATTGCATTGCATTGCATTAACGATCTAACGTTGTGCACTGAAGAATAACATATGCACTTTTCACTTTGCATTGCATTGCACACCAGAACTAACTCATTCCCATGTTGATTAAAGACATAACGTGTGGTTGCATTGCATTGCATTGCACTGCATTGCATTGCATTGCATGGCATTGTTTTGCTTTGCACTGTATTGCATTGCATTGCATTGCATTAACGATCTAACGTTGTGCACTGAAGTATAACATATGCACTTTTCACATTGCATTGCATTGCACACCAGAACTAAATCCTTCCCATGTTCATTAAAGAGATATTTGTGTTGTTAACGTTGTGCAATATTATAGCTTATGCACTTTTCGCATTGCATTGCATTGCACACCAGAAATAACTCATTGCCATGTTCATTAAAGAGAATTCTCTCTATGTCTTTAATTAACATGGGAATGAGTTAGTTCTGGTGTGCAATGCAATGCAAAAAGTACAAAACCTATGGTGTTGCTAGGCGGTTGCTAAGGTATTCTGGGTGGTTGCTAGGCGGTTGCTATGGTATTTTGGGTGGTTGTTAGGGTGTTCTGGGTGGTTGCAAGGATGTTATGGTTGATTACTAGGGTGTTCTGGGTGGTTGCTAGGCGGTTGCTAGGGTATTTTGGGTGGTTGCTGGGGTCTTCTGGGTGGTTGGCTATGGTGTTTTGGGTGGTTGCTAGGGTGTTGCTAGATGGTTGATAGGGTGTTCTGGGTGGTTGCTATGGTGTTGCTAGGTGGTTGCTAGGGTGTCCTGGGTGGTTGCTATGGTGTTGCTAGGCGGTTGCTAGGGTCTTTTGGGTGGTTGCTAGGTGGTTGCTAGGGTGTTGCTAAGCGGTTGCTAAGGTATTTTGGGTGGTTGCTAGGCTGTTTCTAGGTGGTTGCTATGGTGTTGCTAGGCGGTTGCTAAGGTATTCTGGGTGGTTGCTAGGCGGTTGCTATGGTGTTGCTAGGATATTTTCAGTGGTTGCTATGGTCTTTTGGGTGGTTGCTAGGCGGTGCTAGGGTATTTTGGGTGG
The DNA here is from genome assembly GCF_965113295.1 of Leuciscus leuciscus. Lineage (NCBI taxonomy): Eukaryota > Metazoa > Chordata > Actinopteri > Cypriniformes > Leuciscidae > Leuciscus > Leuciscus leuciscus. Next base: position 24,278,841 of record NC_138736.1, on the reverse strand, counting down.
TTGCTAGGGTCTTCTGGGTGGTTGGCTATGGTGTTATGGATGGTTACTAGGGTGTTTTGGGTGGTTGCTAGGGTGTTGCTAGATGGTTGATAGGGTGTTCTGGGTGGTTGCTATAGTGTTGCTAGGAGGTTGCTAGGGTGTTCTGGGTGGATGCTATGGTGTTGCTAGGCGGTTGCTAAGGTACTCTGGGTGGTTGCAAGGCGGTTGCTAGGGTCTTTTGGGTGGTTGCTAGGGTGTTCTGGGTGGTTGCTAGGCGGTTGCTATGGTCTTGCTAAGCGAGAGCTACGGTATTTTGGGTGGTTGCTAGGGTGTTTCTATGCGGTTGCTATGGTGTTCTGGGTGGTTGCTATGGTGTTGCTAGGTGGTTGCTAAGGTATTCTGGGTGGTTGCTAGGCGGTTGCTATGGTGTTCTGGGTGGTTGCAATGGTGTTGCTAGGTGGTTGCTAAGGTAGTCTGGGTGGTTGCTAGGCGGTTGCTTTGGTGTTCTGGGTGGTTGCTAGAATATTTTCAGTGGTTGCTATGGTCTTTTGGGTGGTTGAGGCAGTTGCTAGGGTATTTTGGGTGGTTGCTAGTGTGTTCTGGGTGGTTGCTAGGATATTATGGGTGGTTGCCAGGGTCTTTTGGTTTGTTGCTAGGTGGTTGCTAGGGTGTTCTTGGTGGTTGCTAGGCGGTTGCTATGGTTTTCTGGGTGTTTGCTAGAATATTTTCAGTGGTTGCTATGGTCTTTTGGGTGGTTGAGGCGGTTGCTAGGGTATTTTGGGTGGTTGCTAGTGTGTTCTGGGTGGTTGCTAGGATATTATGGGTGGTTGCCAGGGTCTTTTGGTTTGTTGCTAGGTGGTTGCTGGGGTGTTCTGGGTGGTTGCTAGGCGGTTGCCTGGGTGGTTGCTATGTTGTTGCTAGGCAGTTGCTAAGGTATTTTGGGTGGTTGCTAGGCGGTTGCTAGGGTGTTGCTAGGAGGTTGCTATGGTACTCTGGGTGGTTGCAAGGCGGTTGCTAGGGTCTTTTGGGTGGTTGCTAGGGTCTTTTGGGTGGTTTCTAGGGTGTTCTGGGTGGTTGCTAGGTGGTTGCCATGGTGTTGCTAAGCGATGGCTAAGGTATTTTGGGTGGTTGCTAGGGTGTTTCTATGCGGTTGCTAGAATGTTATGGGTGGTCATTATGGTGTTGCCTGGCGGTTGCTAGGGTATTCTGGGTGGTTTCTAGGCGGTTGCCTGGGTGTGCTGGGTGATTGCTATGTTGTTGCTAGGCAGTTGCTAAGGTATTTTGGGTGGTTGCTAGGCGGTTGCTAGGGTGTTGCTAGGAGGTTGCTAGGGTGTTCTGGGTGGTTACTAGGGTGTTCTAAGGTATTTTGGGTGGTTGCTAGGGTGTTCTGGGTGGTTGTTAGGCAGTTGCTACGGTGTTCTGAGGTATTTTGGGTGGTTGCAAGGGTGTTCTGACTGGTTGCTATGGTGTTCCTATGGTGTTCTAAGGTATTTTGGGTGGTTGCTAGGGTGTTGCTATTGTGTTTTGGGTGGTTGCTAGGCGGTTGCTAGAATATTTTTGGTGGTTGCTAGGGTCTTTTGGGTGGTTGCTAGGGTGTTCTGAGTGGTTACTAGGGTGTTCTAAGGTATTTTGGGTGGTTGCTAGGGTGTTCTGGGTGGTTGTTAGGCAGTTGCTACGCTGTTATGAGTGGTTGCTATGGTGTTGCTAGGGTGTTCTAAGGTATTATAGGTGGTTGCTAGGGTGTTCTGGGTGGTTGTTAGGCAGTTGCTAGGGTGTTCTGAGTGGTTGATATGGTGTTCTAAGTTATTCTGGATGGTTGCTAGGGTGTTCTGGGTGGTTGCTAGGCGGTTGCTAGGTTGTTCTTAGTGGTTGCTATTGTGTTCTAGGCGGTTACACACACACACACACACACACACACATTAACTCACATACAAATACACACACACACATACACTAACTCGATAACACTTACACACTCAGAGTTTATATGCGTTACAGTTTATAAGTTAAAATGAAATAAATTTAGCAGTTTGAAGTTTAAATTATCTTAAAGTTTATATAAGTTTGACGTTTAAAAAGTTTAAATTAGTTTAAAGTTTAATTTAGTTTGAATTTTAAAGTTTTTGAAGTTTAAAATAGTTTGAAGTAGATAGATAGATCTATCAACCACTAAAAAGACCATAGCAACCACTGAAAATGTCCTAGCAACCACCCAGAATACTATAAGCAACCGCCTAGCAACACCCTAGCAACCACCCAAAATATCTTAGCAACCGCCTAGCAACCACCCAGAATACCTTAGCAACCGCTTAGCAACCGCCTAGAAACCACCCAAAAGACACTAGCAACCACCCAAAATACCATAGCAACCGCCTTGCAACCACTCAGAATACCTTAGCAACCGCCTAGCAACACAATAGTAACCACCCAGAATACCCTAGCAACCACCTAGCAACACCCTAGCAACCACCCAAAATATCTTAGCAACCGCCTAGCAACCACCCAGAATACCTTAGAAACCGCCTAGCAACCGCCTAGAAACCACCCAAAAGACCCTAGCAACCACCCAAAATACCCTAGCAACCGCCTAGCAACACAATAGCAACCACCCAGAATACCCTAGCAACCACCTAGCAACACCCTAGCAACCACCCAAAATACCTTAGCAACCGCTAACAAAACCCTAGCAACCGCCCAAAATATCTTAGCAACCACCTAGCAACACCCTAGCAACCGCCTAGCAACCACCCATAACACCTTAGCCTCCGCCTAGCAACACGATTGCAACCACCCAGAACACCCTAGCAACCTCCTAGCAACACCCTAGCAACCGCCTAGCAACCACCCAAAATACCTTAGCAACTGCCTAGCAACAACATAGCAACCACCCAGAACACCCAGGCAACCGCCTAGAAACCACCCAGAATACCCTAGCAACCGCCTAGCAACACCATAATGACCACCCATAACATCCTAGCAACTGCCTAGCAACCACCCAGAATACCTTAGCAACCACCTAGCAACACCATAGCAACCACCCAGAACAGCCTATCAACCGCATAGAAACACCCTAGCAACCACCCAAAATACCTTAGCCATCGCTTAGCAACACCATAGCAACCATCTAGCAACCACCCAGAACACCCTAGAAACCACCCAAAAGACCCTAGCAACCACCCAAAAGACCCTAGCAACCGCCTTGCAACCACCCAGAGTACCATAGCAACCTCCTAGCAAACACCCTAGCAACCGCCTAGCAACCACCCAAAATACCTTAGCAACTGCCTAGCAACAACATAGCAACACCCAGGCAACCGCCTAGCAACCACCCAGAACACCCTAGCAACCACCCAAAAGACCCTAGCAACCGCCTTGCAACCACCCAGAGTACCATAGCAACCTCCTAGCAAACACCCTAGCAACCGCCTAGCAACCACCCAAAATACCTTAGCAACTGCCTAGCAACAACATAGCAACACCCAGGCAACCGCCTAGCAACCACCCAGAACACCCTAGCAACAAACCAAAAGACCCTGGCAACCACCCATAATATCTTAGCAACCACCCAGAACACAATAGCAACCACCCAAAAATACCCTAGCAAACGCCTCAACCACCCAAAAGACCATAGCAACCACTGAAAATATTCTAGCAACCACCCAGAACACCATAGCAACCGCCTATCAACCACCCAGAATACTTTAGCAACCACCTAGCAACACCAAAGCAACCACCCAGAACAGCCTAGCAACCGCATAGAAACACCCTAGCAACCACCCAAAATACCTTAGCTCTCGCTTAGCAACACCATAGCAACCGCCTAGCAACCACCCAGAACACCCTAGCAACCACGTGGCAACCACCCAAAAGACCCTAGCAACCGCCTCGCAACCACCCAGAGTACCTTAGCAACCGCCTAGCAACACCATAGCATCCACCCAGAACACCCTAGCAACCTCCTAGCAACACCCTAGCAACCGCCTAGCAACCACCCAAAATACCTTAGCAACTGCCTTGCAACACCATAACGACCACCCATAACATCCTAGCAACTGCCTAGCAACCACCCAGAATACCTTATCAACCACCTAGCAACACCATAGCAACCACCCAGAACAGCCTAGCAACCGCATAGAAACACCATAGCAACCACCCAAAATACCTTAGCCATCGCTTAGCAACACCATAGCAACCGCCTAGCAACCACCCAGAACACCCTAGCAACCACCCAAAAGAACCTAGCAACCTCCTTGCAACCACCCAGAGTACCTTAGCAACCACCTAGCAACACCATAGCAACCACCCAGAACACCCTAGCAACCTCCTAGCAACACCCTAGCAACCGCCTAGCAACCACCCAAAATACCTCAGCAACTGCCTAGCAACAACATAACAACCACCCAGAACACCCAGGCAACCGCCTAGAAACCACCCAGAATACCCTAGCAACCGCCTAGCAACACCATAACGACCACCCATAACATCCTAGCAACTGCATAGCAAAAAACATTCTGGTCCAAACTTTCTCAAGCCAATTTAAAGTTTGTCTCGACGAACTTTCGCATCTAATCATTATTACTATTATTATCTTAATAATTCTATTATTATTTCTGGTCAAAGGTTCCCTAAAAAGTTTTTAAACTATGTAAAATTATAGACTCCATCTGATGATAAATATGTCTAACCTCTCCATCAAAATTTTCTAGTGACGGGTCACATCTAAATTTTTAAAATGGCCCAAGTGCGATTCTTGTTGCAATAGTCTGTTAACATTGGCTCAATGAGAAATACGTCAGACTAATTGAATTTTTTTTACAGTGTAACACAAGAAAGAGTTCACTAGTATATATAGAAAGGTCAAGTTTCGAGTACTCCTTGGCCAGAAAAAATTTCAGTATGTCAAAAATGGACTTTTGTCAGGATGGAAAAACATCTTTAAGGACTCTTTGGCCAGAAATATGTTCAGTAGGTCAAAAGCGTACCATTGTAATAGCATTATGTGCTTTGCACAAACGATCTAACGTTGAGCATCATTAAAGAAACATAGCCTATGCACTTCTTGTATTGCATTACACCAACGATCTAACGTTGTGCAACTTGAAGCATAACATACAGATTATGCACTTCTCGCACTGCAGTGCATTGCACACCAGAACAAAATCATTCCCAGGTTCATTATGAGTGTTATTGCATTGCATTGCACAAACGTTGTGCACTGAAGAATAACATACAGGTTATGCACTTTTTACATTGCATTAAATTGCACACCAGAACTAACTCATTCCCATGTTCAAAGACATAAAGTGTGTTGTTGCATTGCATTGCACTAAAGATCTAACGTTGTGCACTGAAGAATAACATACAGGTTATGCACTTTTTACATTGCATTAAATTGCACACCAGAACTAACTCATTCCCATGTTCAAAGAAGAGATAAAGTGTGTTGTTGCATTGCATTGCACTAAAGATCTAACGTTGTGCACTGAAGAATAACATATAAGTTATGCACTTCTTACATTGCATTGCATTGCACACCGGATCAAACTCATTCCCATGTTCATTAAAGACATAACTATGTGTGTTGATCTGACACACAACACACGATCTGACGTTGTGCACTGAATAACAATATGCACTTTTCGCATTGCATTGTATTACATTGCACACCAGAACTAACTCATTTCCATGTTGATTAAAGACATAATGTGTGTTGTTGCATTGCACATTGCATTGTATTGCATTGCATTGCATTGCATTGCATTGCATTGCATTGCATTGCATTGCATTGCACTAACGATCTAACGTTGTGAACTGAAAAATAACACGTACTTTTCGCATTGCATTGCATTGCATTGCATGGCATTGCACTGCACTAACGATCTGACGTTGTGCACTGAATAACAATATGCACTTTTCACATTGCATTGCATTGCCCACCAGAACTAACTCATTCCCATGTTGATTAAAGACATAACGTGTGGTTGCATTGCATTGCATTGCATTGCATTGCCTTGTTTTGCTTTGCACTGCATTGCATTGCATTGCATTAACGATCTAACGTTGTGCACTGAAGAATAACATATGCACTTTTCACATTGCATTGCATTGCACACCAGAACTAAATCCTTCCCATGTTCATTAAAGAGATATGTGTGTTGTTGCATTGCATTGCATTGCACTAAACATAGGTTATGCATTTTTGCATTGCATTGCATTGCACACCAGAACTAACTCATTCCTATGTTGATTAAAGACATAACGTGTGGTTGCATTGCATTGCATTGCATTGCATTGCATTGCATTGCATTGCATTGCATTGCTTTGCATTGCTTTGCATTGCATTGCATTGCACAAACGATCTAACCGTTGTGCACTGAATGTGTGCACATATAGGTTATGCACTTTTTGCATTGCATTGCACACCAGAACTGTCATTGCCATGTTCATTAAAGAGATAACGTGTGGTTGCATTGCATTGCATTGCATTGCTTTGCACTGCATTGCATTGCATTTAATTGCATTAACGATCTAACGTTGTGCACTGAAGAATAACATATGCACTTTTCACATTGCATTGCATTGCACACCAGAACTAACTCATTCCCATGTTGATTAAAGACATAACGTGTGGTTGCATTGCATTGCATTGCATTGCATTGCATTGCATTGCATTGCATTGCATTGCATTGCATTGCATTGCATTGCATTGCATTGCATTGTTTTGCTTTGCTTTGCACTGCATTGCATTGCATTGCATTAACGAGCTAACGTAGTGCACTGAAGAATAACATATGCACTTTTCACATTGCATTGCATTGCACACCAGAACTAATCCTTCCCATGTTCATTAAAAAGATATGTGTGTTGTTAACGTTGTGCAATATTATAGCTTATGCACTTTTCGCATTGCATTGCACACCGAAAATAACTAATTCCCATGTTGATAAAGACATAACGTGTGGTTGCATTGCATTGAATTGCTTTGCTTTGCACTGCATTGCATTGCATTGCATTGCATTGCATTGAATTGAATTGAATTGAATTGCTTTGCTTTGCTTTGCACTGCATTGCATTGCATTGCATTGCATTGCATTGCACTGCATTGCATTGCATTGCATTGCATTGCATTGCATTGCATTGCATTGCATTGCATTGCATTAACGATCTAACTTTGTGCACTGAAGAATAACATATGCACTTTTCACAATGCATTGCACACCAGAACTAAATCCTTCCCATGTTCATTAAAGAGATATGTGTTTTGTTGCATTGCATTGCACAAACGATCTAACCGAGAATAACATATAGGTTATGCACTTTTTGCATTGCATTGCACACCAGAACTGTCATTCCCATGTTCAATAAAGAGATAACGTGTGTTGTTGCATTGCATTGCATTGCACTAACATACGTTATGCACTTTTTGCATTGCATTGCATTGGACACCAGAACTAACTCATTCTCATGTTGATTAAAGACATAACGTGTGGTTGCATTGCATTGCATTGCATTGCATTGCCTTGTTTTGCTTTGCACTGCATTGCATTGCATTGCATTAACGATCTAACGTTGTGCACTGAAGAATAACATATGCACTTTTCACTTTGCATTGCATTGCACACCAGAACTAACTCATTCCCATGTTGATTAAAGACATAACGTGTGGTTGCATTGCATTGCATTGCACTGCATTGCATTGCATTGCATGGCATTGTTTTGCTTTGCACTGTATTGCATTGCATTGCATTGCATTAACGATCTAACGTTGTGCACTGAAGTATAACATATGCACTTTTCACATTGCATTGCATTGCACACCAGAACTAAATCCTTCCCATGTTCATTAAAGAGATATTTGTGTTGTTAACGTTGTGCAATATTATAGCTTATGCACTTTTCGCATTGCATTGCATTGCACACCAGAAATAACTCATTGCCATGTTCATTAAAGAGAATTCTCTCTATGTCTTTAATTAACATGGGAATGAGTTAGTTCTGGTGTGCAATGCAATGCAAAAAGTACAAAACCTATGGTGTTGCTAGGCGGTTGCTAAGGTATTCTGGGTGGTTGCTAGGCGGTTGCTATGGTATTTTGGGTGGTTGTTAGGGTGTTCTGGGTGGTTGCAAGGATGTTATGGTTGATTACTAGGGTGTTCTGGGTGGTTGCTAGGCGGTTGCTAGGGTATTTTGGGTGGTTGCTGGGGTCTTCTGGGTGGTTGGCTATGGTGTTTTGGGTGGTTGCTAGGGTGTTGCTAGATGGTTGATAGGGTGTTCTGGGTGGTTGCTATGGTGTTGCTAGGTGGTTGCTAGGGTGTCCTGGGTGGTTGCTATGGTGTTGCTAGGCGGTTGCTAGGGTCTTTTGGGTGGTTGCTAGGTGGTTGCTAGGGTGTTGCTAAGCGGTTGCTAAGGTATTTTGGGTGGTTGCTAGGCTGTTTCTAGGTGGTTGCTATGGTGTTGCTAGGCGGTTGCTAAGGTATTCTGGGTGGTTGCTAGGCGGTTGCTATGGTGTTGCTAGGATATTTTCAGTGGTTGCTATGGTCTTTTGGGTGGTTGCTAGGCGGTGCTAGGGTATTTTGGGTGGTTGCTAGGGTCTTCTGGGTGGTTGGCTATGGTGTTATGGATGGTTACTAGGGTGTTTTGGGTGGTTGCTAGGGTGTTGCTAGATGGTTGATAGGGTGTTCTGGGTGGTTGCTATAGTGTTGCTAGGAGGTTGCTAGGGTGTTCTGGGTGGATGCTATGGTGTTGCTAGGCGGTTGCTAAGGTACTCTGGGTGGTTGCAAGGCGGTTGCTAGGGTCTTTTGGGTGGTTGCTAGGGTGTTCTGGGTGGTTGCTAGGCGGTTGCTATGGTCTTGCTAAGCGAGAGCTACGGTATTTTGGGTGGTTGCTAGGGTGTTTCTATGCGGTTGCTATGGTGTTCTGGGTGGTTGCTATGGTGTTGCTAGGTGGTTGCTAAGGTATTCTGGGTGGTTGCTAGGCGGTTGCTATGGTGTTCTGGGTGGTTGCAATGGTGTTGCTAGGTGGTTGCTAAGGTAGTCTGGGTGGTTGCTAGGCGGTTGCTTTGGTGTTCTGGGTGGTTGCTAGAATATTTTCAGTGGTTGCTATGGTCTTTTGGGTGGTTGAGGCGGTTGCTAGGGTATTTTGGGTGGTTGCTAGTGTGTTCTGGGTGGTTGCTAGGATATTATGGGTGGTTGCCAGGGTCTTTTGGTTTGTTGCTAGGTGGTTGCTAGGGTGTTCTTGGTGGTTGCTAGGCGGTTGCTATGGTTTTCTGGGTGGTTGCTAGAATATTTTCAGTGGTTGCTATGGTCTTTTGGGTGGTTGAGGCGGTTGCTAGGGTATTTTGGGTGGTTGCTAGTGTGTTCTGGGTGGTTGCTAGGATATTATGGGTGGTTGCCAGGGTCTTTTGGTTTGTTGCTAGGTGGTTGCTGGGGTGTTCTGGGTGGTTGCTAGGCGGTTGCCTGGGTGGTTGCTATGTTGTTGCTAGGCAGTTGCTAAGGTATTTTGGGTGGTTGCTAGGCGGTTGCTAGGGTGTTGCTAGGAGGTTGCTATGGTACTCTGGGTGGTTGCAAGGCGGTTGCTAGGGTCTTTTGGGTGGTTGCTAGGGTCTTTTGGGTGGTTTCTAGGGTGTTCTGGGTGGTTGCTAGGTGGTTGCCATGGTGTTGCTAAGCGATGGCTAAGGTATTTTGGGTGGTTGCTAGGGTGTTTCTATGCGGTTGCTAGAATGTTATGGGTGGTCATTATGGTGTTGCCTGGCGGTTGCTAGGGTATTCTGGGTGGTTTCTAGGCGGTTGCCTGGGTGTGCTGGGTGATTGCTATGTTGTTGCTAGGCAGTTGCTAAGGTATTTTGGGTGGTTGCTAGGCGGTTGCTAGGGTGTTGCTAGGAGGTTGCTAGGGTGTTCTGGGTGGTTACTAGGGTGTTCTAAGGTATTTTGGGTGGTTGCTAGGGTGTTCTGGGTGGTTGTTAGGCAGTTGCTACGGTGTTCTGAGGTATTTTGGGTGGTTGCAAGGGTGTTCTGACTGGTTGCTATGGTGTTCCTATGGTGTTCTAAGGTATTTTGGGTGGTTGCTAGGGTGTTGCTATTGTGTTTTGGGTGGTTGCTAGGCGGTTGCTAGAATATTTTTGGTGGTTGCTAGGGTCTTTTGGGTGGTTGCTAGGGTGTTCTGAGTGGTTACTAGGGTGTTCTAAGGTATTTTGGGTGGTTGCTAGGGTGTTCTGGGTGGTTGTTAGGCAGTTGCTACGCTGTTATGAGTGGTTGCTATGGTGTTGCTAGGGTGTTCTAAGGTATTATAGGTGGTTGCTAGGGTGTTCTGGGTGGTTGTTAGGCAGTTGCTAGGGTGTTCTGAGTGGTTGATATGGTGTTCTAAGTTATTCTGGATGGTTGCTAGGGTGTTCTGGGTGGTTGCTAGGCGGTTGCTAGGTTGTTCTTAGTGGTTGCTATTGTGTTCTAGGCGGTTACACACACACACACACACACACACACACATTAACTCACATACAAATACACACACACACATACACTAACTCGATAACACTTACACACTCAGAGTTTATATGCGTTACAGTTTATAAGTTAAAATGAAATAAATTTAGCAGTTTGAAGTTTAAATTATCTTAAAGTTTATATAAGTTTGACGTTTAAAAAGTTTAAATTAGTTTAAAGTTTAATTTAGTTTGAATTTTAAAGTTTTTGAAGTTTAAAATAGTTTGAAGTAGATAGATAGATCTATCAACCACTAAAAAGACCATAGCAACCACTGAAAATGTCCTAGCAACCACCCAGAATACTATAAGCAACCGCCTAGCAACACCCTAGCAACCACCCAAAATATCTTAGCAACCGCCTAGCAACCACCCAGAATACCTTAGCAACCGCTTAGCAACCGCCTAGAAACCACCCAAAAGACACTAGCAACCACCCAAAATACCATAGCAACCGCCTTGCAACCACTCAGAATACCTTAGCAACCGCCTAGCAACACAATAGTAACCACCCAGAATACCCTAGCAACCACCTAGCAACACCCTAGCAACCACCCAAAATATCTTAGCAACCGCCTAGCAACCACCCAGAATACCTTAGAAACCGCCTAGCAACCGCCTAGAAACCACCCAAAAGACCCTAGCAACCACCCAAAATACCCTAGCAACCGCCTAGCAACACAATAGCAACAACCCAGAATACCCTAGCAACCACCTAGCAACACCCTAGCAACCACCCAAAATACCTTAGCAACCGCTAACAAAACCCTAGCAACCGCCCAAAATATCTTAGCAACCACCTAGCAACACCCTAGCAACCGCCTAGCAACCACCCATAACACCTTAGCCTCCGCCTAGCAACACGATTGCAACCACCCAGAACACCCTAGCAACCTCCTAGCAACACCCTAGCAACCGCCTAGCAACCACCCAAAATACCTTAGCAACTGCCTAGCAACAACATAGCAACCACCCAGAACACCCAGGCAACCGCCTAGAAACCACCCAGAATACCCTAGCAACCGCCTAGCAACACCATAATGACCACCCATAACATCCTAGCAACTGCCTAGCAACCACCCAGAATACCTTAGCAACCACCTAGCAACACCATAGCAACCACCCAGAACAGCCTATCAACCGCATAGAAACACCCTAGCAACCACCCAAAATACCTTAGCCATCGCTTAGCAACACCATAGCAACCATCTAGCAACCACCCAGAACACCCTAGAAACCACCCAAAAGACCCTAGCAACCACCCAAAAGACCCTAGCAACCGCCTTGCAACCACCCAGAGTACCATAGCAACCTCCTAGCAAACACCCTAGCAACCGCCTAGCAACCACCCAAAATACCTTAGCAACTGCCTAGCAACAACATAGCAACACCCAGGCAACCGCCTAGCAACCACCCAGAACACCCTAGCAACAAACCAAAAGACCCTGGCAACCACCCATAATATCTTAGCAACCACCCAGAACACAATAGCAACCACCCAAAATACCCTAGCAACCGCCTCAACCACCCAAAAGACCATAGCAACCACTGAAAATATTCTAGCAACCACCCAGAACACCATAGCAACCGCCTAGCAACCACCCAGAATACTTTAGCAACCACCTAGCAACACCAAAGCAACCACCCAGAACAGCCTAGCAACCGCATAGAAACACCCTAGCAACCACCCAAAATACCTTAGCTCTCGCTTAGCAACACCATAGCAACCGCCTAGCAACCACCCAGAACACCCTAGCAACCACGTAGCAACCACCCAAAAGACCCTAGCAACCGCCTCGCAACCACCCAGAGTACCTTAGCAACCGCCTAGCAACACCATAGCATCCACCCAGAACACCCTAGCAACCTCCTAGCAACACCCTAGCAACCGCCTAGCAACCACCCAAAATACCTTAGCAACTGCCTAGCAACAACATGGCAACCACCCAGAACACCCAGGCAACCGCCTAGAAACAACCCAGAATACCCTAGCAACCGCCTAGCAACACCATAACGACCACCCATAACATCCTAGCAACTGCCTAGCAACCACCCAGAATACCTTATCAACCACCTAGCAACACCATAGCAACCACCCAGAACAGCCTAGCAACCGCATAGAAACACCATAGCAACCACCCAAAATACCTTAGCCATCGCTTAGCAACACCATAGCAACCGCCTAGCAACCACCCAGAACACCCTAGCAACCACCCAAAAGAACCTAGCAACCTCCTTGCAACCACCCAGAGTACCTTAGCAACCACCTAGCAACACCATAGCAACCACCCAGAACACCCTAGCAACCTCCTAGCAACACCCTAGCAACCGCCTAGCAACCACCCAAAATACCTCAGCAACTGCCTAGCAACAACATAGCAACCACCCAGAACACCCAGGCAACCGCCTAGAAACCACCCAGAATACCCTAGCAACCGACTAGCAACACCATAACGACCACCCATAACATCCTAGCAACTGCATAGCAAAAAACATTCTGGTCCAAACTTTCTCAAGCCAATTTAAAGTTTGTCTCGACGAACTTTCGCATCTAATTATTATTACTATTATTATCTTAATAATTCTATTATTATTTCTGGTCAAAGGTTCCCTAAAAAGTTTTTAAACTATGTAAAATTATAGACTCCATCTGATGATAAATATGTCTAACCTCTCCATCAAAATTTTCTAGTGACGGGTCACATCTAAATTTTTAAAATGGCCCAAGTGCGATTCTTGTTGCAATAGTCTGTTAACATTGGCTCAATGAGAAATACGTCAGACTAATTGAATTTTTTTTACAGTGTAACACAAGAAAGAGTTCACTAGTATATATAGAAAGGTCAAGTTTCGAGTACTCCTTGGCCAGAAAAAATTTCAGTATGTCAAAAATGGACTTTTGTCAGGATGGAATAACATCTTTAAGGACTCTTTGGCCAGAAATATGTTCAGTAGGTCAAAAGCGTACCATTGTAATAGCATTATGTGCTTTGCACAAACGATCTAACGTTGAGCATCATTAAAGAAACATAGGCTATGCACTTATTGTATTGCATTACACCAACGATCTAACGTTGTGCAACTTGAAGCATAACATACAGATTATGCACTTCTCGCACTGCAGTGCATTGCACACCAGAACAAAATCATTCCCAGGTTCATTATGAGTGTTATTGCATTGCATTGCACAAACGTTGTGCACTGAAGAATAACATACAGGTTATGCACTTTTTACATTGCATTAAATTGCACACCAGAACTAACTCATTCCCATGTTCAAAGACATAAAGTGTGTTGTTGCATTGCATTGCACTAAAGATCTAACGTTGTGCACTGAAGAATAACATACAGGTTATGCACTTTTTACATTGCATTAAATTGCACACCAGAACTAACTCATTCCCATGTTCAAAGAAGAGATAAAGTGTGTTGTTGCATTGCATTGCACTAAAGATCTAACGTTGTGCACTGAAGAATAACATATAAGTTATGCACTTCTTACATTGCATTGCATTGCACACCGGATCAAACTCATTCCCATGTTCATTAAAGACATAACTATGTGTGTTGATCTGACACACAACACACGATCTGACGTTGTGCACTGAATAACAATATGCACTTTTCGCATTGCATTGTATTACATTGCACACCAGAACTAACTCATTTCCATGTTGATTAAAGACATAATGTGTGTTGTTGCATTGCACATTGCATTGTATTGCATTGCATTGCATTGCATTGCATTGCATTGCACTAACGATCTAACGTTGTGAACTGAAAAATAACACGTACTTTTCGCATTGCATTGCATTGCATTGCATGGCATTGCACTGCACTAACGATCTGACGTTGTGCACTGAATAACAATATGCACTTTTCACATTGCATTGCATTGCCCACCAGAACTAACTCATTCCCATGTTGATTAAAGACATAACGTGTGGTTGCATTGCATTGCATTGCATTGCATTGCCTTGTTTTGCTTTGCACTGCATTGCATTGCATTGCATTAACGATCTAACGTTGTGCACTGAAGAATAACATATGCACTTTTCACATTGCATTGCATTGCACACCAGAACTAAATCCTTCCCATGTTCATTAAAGAGATATGTGTGTTGTTGCATTGCATTGCATTGCACTAAACATAGGTTATGCATTTTTGCATTGCATTGCACACCAGAACTAACTCATTCCTATGTTGATTAAAGACATAACGTGTGGTTGCATTGCATTGCATTGCATTGCATTGCATTGCATTGCATTGCATTGCATTGCATTGAATTGCTTTGCATTGCTTTGCATTGCATTGCATTGCATTGCACAAACGATCTAACCGTTGTGCACTGAATGTGTGCACATATAGGTTATGCACTTTTTGCATTGCATTGCACACCAGAACTGTCATTGCCATGTTCATTAAAGAGATAACGTGTGGTTGCATTGCATTGCATTGCATTGCATAGCATTGCATTGCATTGCATTGCATTGCATTGCATTGCATTGCATTGCATTGCATTGCTTTGCTTTGCACTGCATTGCATTGCATTTAATTGCATTAACGATCTAACGTTGTGCACTGAAGAATAACATATGCACTTTTCACATTGCATTGCATTGCACACCAGAACTAACTCATTCCCATGTTGATTAAAGACATAACGTGTGGTTGCATTGCATTGCATTGCATTGCATTGCATTGCATTGCATTGTTTTACTTTGCTTTGCAATGCATTGCATTGTTTTGCTTTGCTTTGCACTTTATTGCATTGCATTAACGAGCTAACGTAGTGCACTGAAGAATAACATATGCACTTTTCACATTGCATTGCATTGCACACCAGAACTAATCCTTCCCATGTTCATTAAAAAGATATGTGTGTTGTTAACGTTGTGCAATATTATAGCTTATGCACTTTTTGCATTGCATTGCACACCGAAAATAACTAATTCCCATGTTGATTAAAGACATAACGTGTGGTTGCATTGCATTGCATTGCTTTGCTTTGCACTGCATTGCATTGCATTGCATTGCATTGCATTGAATTGCTTTGCACTGCATTGCATTGCATTGCATTGCATTGCATTGCATTGCATTGCATTGCACTGCATTGCATTGCATTGCATTGCATTGCATTGCATTGCATTGCATTAACGATCTAACTTTGTGCACTGAAGAATAACATATGCACTTTTCACAATGCATTGCACACCAGAACTAAATCCTTCCCATGTTCATTAAAGAGATATGTGTTTTGTTGCATTGCATTGCACAAACGATCTAACCGTTGTGCACTGAAGAATAACATATAGGTTATGCACTTTTTGCATTGCATTGCACACCAGAACTGTCATTCCCATGTTCAATAAAGAGATAACGTGTGTTGTTGCATTGCATTGCATTGCACTAACATACGTTATGCACTTTTTGCATTGCATTGCATTGGACACCAGAACTAACTCATTCTCATGTTGATTAAAGACATAACGTGTGGTTGCATTGCATTGCATTGCATTGCCTTGTTTTGCTTTGCACTGCATTGCATTGCATTGCATTGCATTAACGATCTAACGTTGTGCACTGAAGAATAACATATGCACTTTTCACTTTGCATTGCATTGCACACCAGAACTAACTCATTCCCATGTTGATTAAAGACATAACGTGTGGTTGCATTGCATTGCATTGCACTGCATTGCATTGCATTGCATGGCATTGTTTTGCTTTGCACTGTATTGCATTGCATTGCATTGCATTAACGATCTAACGTTGTGCACTGAAGTATAACATATGCACTTTTCACATTGCATTGCATTGCACACCAGAACTAAATCCTTCCCATGTTCATTAAAGAGATATTTGTGTTGTTAACGTTGTGCAATATTATAGCTTATGCACTTTTCGCATTGCATTGCATTGCACACCAGAAATAACTCATTGCCATGTTCATTAAAGAGAATTCTCTCTATGTCTTTAATTAACATGGGAATGAGTTAGTTCTGGTGTGCAATGCAATGCAAAAAGTACAAAACCTATGGTGTTGCTAGGCGGTTGCTAAGGTATTCTGGGTGGTTGCTAGGCGGTTGCTATGGTATTTTGGGTGGTTGTTAGGGTGTTCTGGGTGGTTGCAAGGATGTTATGGTTGATTACTAGGGTGTTCTGGGTGGTTGCTAGGCGGTTGCTAGGGTATTTTGGGTGGTTGCTGGGGTCTTCTGGGTGGTTGGCTATGGTGTTATGGATGGTTACTAGGGTGTTTTGGGTGGTTGCTAGGGTGTTGCTAGATGGTTGATAGGGTGTTCTGGGTGGTTGCTATGGTGTTGCTAGGTGGTTGCTAGGGTGTCCTGGGTGGTTGCTATGGTGTTGCTAGGCGGTTGCTAGGGTCTTTTGGGTGGTTGCTAGGTGGTTGCTAGGGTGTTGCTAAGCGGTTGCTAAGGTATTTTGGGTGGTTGCTAGGCTGTTTCTAGGTGGTTGCTATGGTGTTGCTAGGCGGTTGCTAAGGTATTCTGGGTGGTTGCTAGGCGGTTGCTATGGTGTTGCTAGGATATTTTCAGTGGTTGCTATGGTCTTTTGGGTGGTTGCTAGGCGGTTGCTAGGGTATTTTGGGTGGTTGCTAGGGTCTTCTGGGTGGTTGGCTATGGTGTTATGGATGGTTACTAGGGTGTTTTGGGTGGTTGCTAGGGTGTTGCTAGATGGTTGATAGGGTGTTCTGGGTGGTTGCTATAGTGTTGCTAGGAGGTTGCTAGGGTGTTCTGGGTGGATGCTATGGTGTTGCTAGGCGGTT
This sequence comes from Leuciscus leuciscus, assembly GCF_965113295.1. NCBI lineage: Eukaryota > Metazoa > Chordata > Actinopteri > Cypriniformes > Leuciscidae > Leuciscus > Leuciscus leuciscus. The sequence goes on along the minus strand of NC_138736.1, from coordinate 24,261,600 downwards.
GCTAAGGTACTCTGGGTGGTTGCAAGGCGGTTGCTAGGGTCTTTTGGGTGGTTGCTAGGGTGTTCTGGGTGGTTGCTAGGCGGTTGCTATGGTCTTGCTAAGCGAGAGCTACGGTATTTTGGGTGGTTGCTAGGGTGTTTCTATGCGGTTGCTATGGTGTTCTGGGTGGTTGCTATGGTGTTGCTAGGTGGTTGCTAAGGTATTCTGGGTGGTTGCTAGGCGGTTGCTATGGTGTTCTGGGTGGTTGCAATGGTGTTGCTAGGTGGTTGCTAAGGTAGTCTGGGTGGTTGCTAGGCGGTTGCTTTGGTGTTCTGGGTGGTTGCTAGAATATTTTCAGTGGTTGCTATGGTCTTTTGGGTGGTTGAGGCGGTTGCTAGGGTATTTTGGGTGGTTGCTAGTGTGTTCTGGGTGGTTGCTAGGATATTATGGGTGGTTGCCAGGGTCTTTTGGTTTGTTGCTAGGTGGTTGCTAGGGTGTTCTTAGTGGTTGCTAGGCGGTTGCTATGGTTTTCTGGGTGGTTGCTAGAATATTTTCAGTGGTTGCTATGGTCTTTTGGGTGGTTGAGGCGGTTGCTAGGGTATTTTGGGTGGTTGCTAGTGTGTTCTGGGTGGTTGCTAGGATATTGTGGGTGGTTGCCAGGGTCTTTTGGTTTGTTGCTAGGTGGTTGCTGGGGTGTTCTGGGTGGTTGCTAGGCGGTTGCCTGGGTGGTTGCTATGTTGTTGCTAGGCAGTTGCTAAGGTATTTTGGGTGGTTGCTAGGCGGTTGCTAGGGTGTTGCTAGGAGGTTGCTATGGTACTCTGGGTGGTTGCAAGGCGGTTGCTAGGGTCTTTTGGGTGGTTGCTAGGGTCTTTTGGGTGGTTTCTAGGGTGTTCTGGGTGGTTGCTAGGTGGTTGCCATGGTGTTGCTAAGCGATGGCTAAGGTATTTTGGGTGGTTGCTAGGGTGTTTCTATGCGGTTGCTAGGCTGTTCTGGGTGGTTGCTATGGTGTTGCTAGGTGGTTGCTAAGGTATTCTGGGTGGTTGCTAGGCAGTTGCTAGAATGTTATGGGTGGTCATTATGGTGTTGCTAGGCGGTTGCTAGGGTATTCTGGGTGGTTTCTAGGCGGTTGCCTGAGTGTGCTGGGTGATTGCTATGTTGTTGCTAGGCAGTTGCTAAGGTATTTTGGGTGGTTGCTAGGCGGTTGCTAGGGTGTTGCTAGGAGGTTGCTAGGGTGTTCTGGGTGGTTACTAGGGTGTTCTAAGGTATTTTGGGTGGTTGCTAGGGTGTTCTGGGTGGTTACTAGGGTGTTCTAAGGTATTTTGGGTGGTTGCTAGGGTGTTCTGGGTGGTTGTTAGGCAGTTGCTACGGTGTTCTGAGGTATTTTGGGTGGTTGCAAGGGTGTTCTGACTGGTTGCTATGGTGTTGCTATGGTGTTCTAAGGTATTTTGGGTGGTTGCTAGGGTGTTGCTATTGTGTTTTGGGTGGTTGCTAGGCGGTTGCTAGAATATTTTTGGTGGTTGCTAGGGTCTTTTGGGTGGTTGCTAGGGTGTTCTGAGTGGTTACTAGGGTGTTCTAAGGTATTTTGGGTGGTTGCTAGGGTGTTCTGGGTGGTTGTTAGGCAGTTGCTACGGTGTTATGAGTGGTTGCTATGGTGTTGCTAGGGTGTTCTAAGGTATTATAGGTGGTTGCTAGGGTGTTCTGGGTGGTTGTTAGGCAGTTGCTAGGGTGTTCTGAGTGGTTGATATGGTGTTCTAAGTTATTCTGGATGGTTGCTAGGGTGTTCTGGGTGGTTGCTAGGCGGTTGATAGGTTGTTCTTAGTGGTTGCTATTGTGTTCTAGGCGGTTACACACACACACACACACACACACACACACACACACATTAACTCACATACAAATACACACACACACATACACTAACTCGATAACACTTACACACTCAGCGTTTATATGCGTTACAGTTTATAAGTTAAAATGAAATAAATTTAGCAGTTTGAAGTTTAAATTATCTTAAAGTTTATATAAGTTTGACGTTTAAAAAGTTTAAATTAGTTTAAAGTTTAATTTAGTTAGAATTTTAAAGTTTTTGAAGTTTAAAATAGTTTGAAGTAGATAGATAGATCTATCAACCACTCAAAAGACCATAGCAACCACTGAAAATGTCCTAGCAACCACCCAGAATACTATAAGCAACCGCCTAGCAACACCCTAGCAACCACCCAAAATATCTTAGCAACCGCCTAGCAACCACCCAGAATACCTTAGCAACCGCTTAGCAACCGCCTAGAAACCACCCAAAAGACACTAGCAACCACCCAAAATACCATAGCAACCGCCTTGCAACCACTCAGAATACCTTAGCAACCGCCTAGCAACACAATAGTAACCACCCAGAATACCCTAGCAACCACCTAGCAACACCCTAGCAACCACCCAAAATATCTTAGCAACCGCCTAGCAACCACCCAGAATACCTTAGAAACCGCCTAGCAACCGCCTAGAAACCACCCAAAAGACCCTAGCAACCACCCAAAATACCCTAGCAACCGCCTAGCAACACAATAGCAACCACCCAGAATACCCTAGCAACAACCTAGCAACACCCTAGCAACCACCCAAAATACCTTAGCAACCGCTAACAAAACCCTAGCAACCGCCCAAAATATCTTAGCAACCACCTAGCAACACCCTAGCAACCGCCTAGCAACCACCCATAACACCTTAGCCTCCGCCTAGCAACACGATTGCAACCACCCAGAACACCCTAGCAACCTCCTAGCAACACCCTAGCAACCGCCTAGCAACCACCCAAAATACCTTAGCAACTGCCTAGCAACAACATAGCAACCACCCAGAACACCCAGGCAACCGCCTAGAAACCACCCAGAATACCCTAGCATCCGCCTAGCAACACCATAATGACCACCCATAACATCCTAGCAACTGCCTAGCAACCACCCAGAATACCTTAGCAACCACCTAGCAACACCATAGCAACCACCCAGAACAGCCTAGCAACCGCATAGAAACACCCTAGCAACCACCCAAAATACCTTAGCCATCGCTTAGCAACACCATAGCAACCACCTAGCAACCACCCAGAACACCCTAGAAACCACCCAAAAGACCCTAGCAACCACCCAAAAGACCCTAGCAACCGCCTTGCAACCACCCAGAGTACCATAGCAACCTCCTAGCAAACACCCTAGCAACCGCCTAGCAACCACCCAAAATACCTTAGCAACTGCCTAGCAACAACATAGCAACACCCAGGCAACCGCCTAGCAACCACCCAGAACACCCTAGCAACAAACCAAAAGACCCTGGCAACCACCCATAATATCTTAGCAACCACCCAGAACACAATAGCAACCACCCAAAAATACCCTAGCAAACGCCTCAACCACCCAAAAGACCATAGCAACCACTGAAAATATTCTAGCAACCACCCAGAACACCATAGCAACCGCCTATCAACCACCCAGAATACTTTAGCAACCACCTAGCAACACCAAAGCAACCACCCAGAACAGCCTAGCAACCGCATAGAAACACCCTAGCAACCACCCAAAATACCTTAGCTCTCGCTTAGCAACACCATAGCAACCGCCTAGCAACCACCCAGAACACCCTAGCAACCACGTGGCAACCACCCAAAAGACCCTAGCAACCGCCTCGCAACCACCCAGAGTACCTTAGCAACCGCCTAGCAACACCATAGCATCCACCCAGAACACCCTAGCAACCTCCTAGCAACACCCTAGCAACCGCCTAGCAACCACCCAAAATACCTTAGCAACTGCCTTGCAACACCATAACGACCACCCATAACATCCTAGCAACTGCCTAGCAACCACCCAGAATACCTTATCAACCACCTAGCAACACCATAGCAACCACCCAGAACAGCCTAGCAACCGCATAGAAACACCATAGCAACCACCCAAAATACCTTAGCCATCGCTTAGCAACACCATAGCAACCGCCTAGCAACCACCCAGAACACCCTAGCAACCACCCAAAAGAACCTAGCAACCTCCTTGCAACCACCCAGAGTACCTTAGCAACCACCTAGCAACACCATAGCAACCACCCAGAACACCCTAGCAACCTCCTAGCAACACCCTAGCAACCGCCTAGCAACCACCCAAAATACCTCAGCAACTGCCTAGCAACAACATAACAACCACCCAGAACACCCAGGCAACCGCCTAGAAACCACCCAGAATACCCTAGCAACCGCCTAGCAACACCATAACGACCACCCATAACATCCTAGCAACTGCATAGCAAAAAACATTCTGGTCCAAACTTTCTCAAGCCAATTTAAAGTTTGTCTCGACGAACTTTCGCATCTAATCATTATTACTATTATTATCTTAATAATTCTATTATTATTTCTGGTCAAAGGTTCCCTAAAAAGTTTTTAAACTATGTAAAATTATAGACTCCATCTGATGATAAATATGTCTAACCTCTCCATCAAAATTTTCTAGTGACGGGTCACATCTAAATTTTTTAAATGGCCCAAGTGCGATTCTTGTTGCAATAGTCTGTTAACATTGGCTCAATGAGAAATACGTCAGACTAATTGAATTTTTTTTACAGTGTAACACAAGAAAGAGTTCACTAGTATATATAGAAAGGTCAAGTTTCGAGTACTCCTTGGCCAGAAAAAATTTCAGTATGTCAAAAATGGACTTTTGTCAGGATGGAATAACATCTTTAAGGACTCTTTGGCCAGAAATATGTTCAGTAGGTCAAAAGCGTACCATTGTAATAGCATTATGTGCTTTGCACAAACGATCTAACGTTGAGCATCATTAAAGAAACATAGCCTATGCACTTCTTGTATTGCATTACACCAACGATCTAACGTTGTGCAACTTGAAGCATAACATACAGATTATGCACTTCTCGCACTGCAGTGCATTGCACACCAGAACAAAATCATTCCCAGGTTCATTATGAGTGTTATTGCATTGCATTGCACAAACGTTGTGCACTGAAGAATAACATACAGGTTATGCACTTTTTACATTGCATTAAATTGCACACCAGAACTAACTCATTCCCATGTTCAAAGACATAAAGTGTGTTGTTGCATTGCATTGCACTAAAGATCTAACGTTGTGCACTGAAGAATAACATACAGGTTATGCACTTTTTACATTGCATTAAATTGCACACCAGAACTAACTCATTCCCATGTTCAAAGAAGAGATAAAGTGTGTTGTTGCATTGCATTGCACTAAAGATCTAACGTTGTGCACTGAAGAATAACATATAAGTTATGCACTTCTTACATTGCATTGCATTGCACACCGGATCAAACTCATTCCCATGTTCATTAAAGACATAACTATGTGTGTTGATCTGACACACAACACACGATCTGACGTTGTGCACTGAATAACAATATGCACTTTTCGCATTGCATTGTATTACATTGCACACCAGAACTAACTCATTTCCATGTTGATTAAAGACATAATGTGTGTTGTTGCATTGCACATTGCATTGTATTGCATTGCATTGCATTGCATTGCATTGCATTGCATTGCATTGCATTGCACTAACGATCTAACGTTGTGAACTGAAAAATAACACGTACTTTTCGCATTGCATTGCATTGCATTGCATGGCATTGCACTGCACTAACGATCTGACGTTGTGCACTGAATAACAATATGCACTTTTCACATTGCATTGCATTGCCCACCAGAACTAACTCATTCCCATGTTGATTAAAGACATAACGTGTGGTTGCATTGCATTGCATTGCATTGCATTGCCTTGTTTTGCTTTGCACTGCATTGCATTGCATTGCATTAACGATCTAACGTTGTGCACTGAAGAATAACATATGCACTTTTCACATTGCATTGCATTGCACACCAGAACTAAATCCTTCCCATGTTCATTAAAGAGATATGTGTGTTGTTGCATTGCATTGCATTGCACTAAACATAGGTTATGCATTTTTGCATTGCATTGCATTGCACACCAGAACTAACTCATTCCTATGTTGATTAAAGACATAACGTGTGGTTGCATTGCATTGCATTGCATTGCATTGCATTGCATTGCATTGCATTGCATTGCTTTGCATTGCTTTGCATTGCATTGCATTGCACAAACGATCTAACCGTTGTGCACTGAATGTGTGCACATATAGGTTATGCACTTTTTGCATTGCATTGCACACCAGAACTGTCATTGCCATGTTCATTAAAGAGATAACGTGTGGTTGCATTGCATTGCATTGCATTGCTGTGCACTGCATTGCATTGCATTTAATTGCATTAACGATCTAACGTTGTGCACTGAAGAATAACATATGCACTTTTCACATTGCATTGCATTGCACACCAGAACTAACTCATTCCCATGTTGATTAAAGACATAACGTGTGGTTGCATTGCATTGCATTGCATTGCATTGCATTGCATTGCATTGCATTGCATTGCATTGCATTGCATTGCATTGCATTGTTTTGCTTTGCTTTGCACTGCATTGCATTGCATTGCATTAACGAGCTAACGTAGTGCACTGAAGAATAACATATGCACTTTTCACATTGCATTGCATTGCACACCAGAACTAATCCTTCCCATGTTCATTAAAAAGATATGTGTGTTGTTAACGTTGTGCAATATTATAGCTTATGCACTTTTCGCATTGCATTGCACACCGAAAATAACTAATTCCCATGTTGATAAAGACATAACGTGTGGTTGCATTGCATTGAATTGCTTTGCTTTGCACTGCATTGCATTGCATTGCATTGCATTGCATTGAATTGAATTGAATTGAATTGCTTTGCTTTGCTTTGCTTTGCACTGCATTGCATTGCATTGCATTGCATTGCATTGCACTGCATTGCATTGCATTGCATTGCATTGCATTGCATTGCATTGCATTGCATTGCATTGCATTAACGATCTAACTTTGTGCACTGAAGAATAACATATGCACTTTTCACAATGCATTGCACACCAGAACTAAATCCTTCCCATGTTCATTAAAGAGATATGTGTTTTGTTGCATTGCATTGCACAAACGATCTAACCGAGAATAACATATAGGTTATGCACTTTTTGCATTGCATTGCACACCAGAACTGTCATTCCCATGTTCAATAAAGAGATAACGTGTGTTGTTGCATTGCATTGCATTGCACTAACATACGTTATGCACTTTTTGCATTGCATTGCATTGGACACCAGAACTAACTCATTCTCATGTTGATTAAAGACATAACGTGTGGTTGCATTGCATTGCATTGCATTGCATTGCCTTGTTTTGCTTTGCACTGCATTGCATTGCATTGCATTAACGATCTAACGTTGTGCACTGAAGAATAACATATGCACTTTTCACTTTGCATTGCATTGCACACCAGAACTAACTCATTCCCATGTTGATTAAAGACATAACGTGTGGTTGCATTGCATTGCATTGCACTGCATTGCATTGCATTGCATGGCATTGTTTTGCTTTGCACTGTATTGCATTGCATTGCATTGCATTAACGATCTAACGTTGTGCACTGAAGTATAACATATGCACTTTTCACATTGCATTGCATTGCACACCAGAACTAAATCCTTCCCATGTTCATTAAAGAGATATTTGTGTTGTTAACGTTGTGCAATATTATAGCTTATGCACTTTTCGCATTGCATTGCATTGCACACCAGAAATAACTCATTGCCATGTTCATTAAAGAGAATTCTCTCTATGTCTTTAATTAACATGGGAATGAGTTAGTTCTGGTGTGCAATGCAATGCAAAAAGTACAAAACCTATGGTGTTGCTAGGCGGTTGCTAAGGTATTCTGGGTGGTTGCTAGGCGGTTGCTATGGTATTTTGGGTGGTTGTTAGGGTGTTCTGGGTGGTTGCAAGGATGTTATGGTTGATTACTAGGGTGTTCTGGGTGGTTGCTAGGCGGTTGCTAGGGTATTTTGGGTGGTTGCTGGGGTCTTCTGGGTGGTTGGCTATGGTGTTTTGGGTGGTTGCTAGGGTGTTGCTAGATGGTTGATAGGGTGTTCTGGGTGGTTGCTATGGTGTTGCTAGGTGGTTGCTAGGGTGTCCTGGGTGGTTGCTATGGTGTTGCTAGGCGGTTGCTAGGGTCTTTTGGGTGGTTGCTAGGTGGTTGCTAGGGTGTTGCTAAGCGGTTGCTAAGGTATTTTGGGTGGTTGCTAGGCTGTTTCTAGGTGGTTGCTATGGTGTTGCTAGGCGGTTGCTAAGGTATTCTGGGTGGTTGCTAGGCGGTTGCTATGGTGTTGCTAGGATATTTTCAGTGGTTGCTATGGTCTTTTGGGTGGTTGCTAGGCGGTGCTAGGGTATTTTGGGTGGTTGCTAGGGTCTTCTGGGTGGTTGGCTATGGTGTTATGGATGGTTACTAGGGTGTTTTGGGTGGTTGCTAGGGTGTTGCTAGATGGTTGATAGGGTGTTCTGGGTGGTTGCTATAGTGTTGCTAGGAGGTTGCTAGGGTGTTCTGGGTGGATGCTATGGTGTTGCTAGGCGGTTGCTAAGGTACTCTGGGTGGTTGCAAGGCGGTTGCTAGGGTCTTTTGGGTGGTTGCTAGGGTGTTCTGGGTGGTTGCTAGGCGGTTGCTATGGTCTTGCTAAGCGAGAGCTACGGTATTTTGGGTGGTTGCTAGGGTGTTTCTATGCGGTTGCTATGGTGTTCTGGGTGGTTGCTATGGTGTTGCTAGGTGGTTGCTAAGGTATTCTGGGTGGTTGCTAGGCGGTTGCTATGGTGTTCTGGGTGGTTGCAATGGTGTTGCTAGGTGGTTGCTAAGGTAGTCTGGGTGGTTGCTAGGCGGTTGCTTTGGTGTTCTGGGTGGTTGCTAGAATATTTTCAGTGGTTGCTATGGTCTTTTGGGTGGTTGAGGCGGTTGCTAGGGTATTTTGGGTGGTTGCTAGTGTGTTCTGGGTGGTTGCTAGGATATTATGGGTGGTTGCCAGGGTCTTTTGGTTTGTTGCTAGGTGGTTGCTAGGGTGTTCTTGGTGGTTGCTAGGCGGTTGCTATGGTTTTCTGGGTGGTTGCTAGAATATTTTCAGTGGTTGCTATGGTCTTTTGGGTGGTTGAGGCGGTTGCTAGGGTATTTTGGGTGGTTGCTAGTGTGTTCTGGGTGGTTGCTAGGATATTATGGGTGGTTGCCAGGGTCTTTTGGTTTGTTGCTAGGTGGTTGCTGGGGTGTTCTGGGTGGTTGCTAGGCGGTTGCCTGGGTGGTTGCTATGTTGTTGCTAGGCAGTTGCTAAGGTATTTTGGGTGGTTGCTAGGCGGTTGCTAGGGTGTTGCTAGGAGGTTGCTATGGTACTCTGGGTGGTTGCAAGGCGGTTGCTAGGGTCTTTTGGGTGGTTGCTAGGGTCTTTTGGGTGGTTTCTAGGGTGTTCTGGGTGGTTGCTAGGTGGTTGCCATGGTGTTGCTAAGCGATGGCTAAGGTATTTTGGGTGGTTGCTAGGGTGTTTCTATGCGGTTGCTAGAATGTTATGGGTGGTCATTATGGTGTTGCCTGGCGGTTGCTAGGGTATTCTGGGTGGTTTCTAGGCGGTTGCCTGGGTGTGCTGGGTGATTGCTATGTTGTTGCTAGGCAGTTGCTAAGGTATTTTGGGTGGTTGCTAGGCGGTTGCTAGGGTGTTGCTAGGAGGTTGCTAGGGTGTTCTGGGTGGTTACTAGGGTGTTCTAAGGTATTTTGGGTGGTTGCTAGGGTGTTCTGGGTGGTTGTTAGGCAGTTGCTACGGTGTTCTGAGGTATTTTGGGTGGTTGCAAGGGTGTTCTGACTGGTTGCTATGGTGTTCCTATGGTGTTCTAAGGTATTTTGGGTGGTTGCTAGGGTGTTGCTATTGTGTTTTGGGTGGTTGCTAGGCGGTTGCTAGAATATTTTTGGTGGTTGCTAGGGTCTTTTGGGTGGTTGCTAGGGTGTTCTGAGTGGTTACTAGGGTGTTCTAAGGTATTTTGGGTGGTTGCTAGGGTGTTCTGGGTGGTTGTTAGGCAGTTGCTACGCTGTTATGAGTGGTTGCTATGGTGTTGCTAGGGTGTTCTAAGGTATTATAGGTGGTTGCTAGGGTGTTCTGGGTGGTTGTTAGGCAGTTGCTAGGGTGTTCTGAGTGGTTGATATGGTGTTCTAAGTTATTCTGGATGGTTGCTAGGGTGTTCTGGGTGGTTGCTAGGCGGTTGCTAGGTTGTTCTTAGTGGTTGCTATTGTGTTCTAGGCGGTTACACACACACACACACACACACACACACATTAACTCACATACAAATACACACACACACATACACTAACTCGATAACACTTACACACTCAGAGTTTATATGCGTTACAGTTTATAAGTTAAAATGAAATAAATTTAGCAGTTTGAAGTTTAAATTATCTTAAAGTTTATATAAGTTTGACGTTTAAAAAGTTTAAATTAGTTTAAAGTTTAATTTAGTTTGAATTTTAAAGTTTTTGAAGTTTAAAATAGTTTGAAGTAGATAGATAGATCTATCAACCACTAAAAAGACCATAGCAACCACTGAAAATGTCCTAGCAACCACCCAGAATACTATAAGCAACCGCCTAGCAACACCCTAGCAACCACCCAAAATATCTTAGCAACCGCCTAGCAACCACCCAGAATACCTTAGCAACCGCTTAGCAACCGCCTAGAAACCACCCAAAAGACACTAGCAACCACCCAAAATACCATAGCAACCGCCTTGCAACCACTCAGAATACCTTAGCAACCGCCTAGCAACACAATAGTAACCACCCAGAATACCCTAGCAACCACCTAGCAACACCCTAGCAACCACCCAAAATATCTTAGCAACCGCCTAGCAACCACCCAGAATACCTTAGAAACCGCCTAGCAACCGCCTAGAAACCACCCAAAAGACCCTAGCAACCACCCAAAATACCCTAGCAACCGCCTAGCAACACAATAGCAACCACCCAGAATACCCTAGCAACCACCTAGCAACACCCTAGCAACCACCCAAAATACCTTAGCAACCGCTAACAAAACCCTAGCAACCGCCCAAAATATCTTAGCAACCACCTAGCAACACCCTAGCAACCGCCTAGCAACCACCCATAACACCTTAGCCTCCGCCTAGCAACACGATTGCAACCACCCAGAACACCCTAGCAACCTCCTAGCAACACCCTAGCAACCGCCTAGCAACCACCCAAAATACCTTAGCAACTGCCTAGCAACAACATAGCAACCACCCAGAACACCCAGGCAACCGCCTAGAAACCACCCAGAATACCCTAGCAACCGCCTAGCAACACCATAATGACCACCCATAACATCCTAGCAACTGCCTAGCAACCACCCAGAATACCTTAGCAACCACCTAGCAACACCATAGCAACCACCCAGAACAGCCTATCAACCGCATAGAAACACCCTAGCAACCACCCAAAATACCTTAGCCATCGCTTAGCAACACCATAGCAACCACCTAGCAACCACCCAGAACACCCTAGAAACCACCCAAAAGACCCTAGCAACCACCCAAAAGACCCTAGCAACCGCCTTGCAACCACCCAGAGTACCATAGCAACCTCCTAGCAAACACCCTAGCAACCGCCTAGCAACCACCCAAAATACCTTAGCAACTGCCTAGCAACAACATAGCAACACCCAGGCAACCGCCTAGCAACCACCCAGAACACCCTAGCAACAAACCAAAAGACCCTGGCAACCACCCATAATATCTTAGCAACCACCCAGAACACAATAGCAACCACCCAAAATACCCTAGCAACCGCCTCAACCACCCAAAAGACCATAGCAACCACTGAAAATATTCTAGCAACCACCCAGAACACCATAGCAACCGCCTAGCAACCACCCAGAATACTTTAGCAACCACCTAGCAACACCAAAGCAACCACCCAGAACAGCCTAGCAACCGCATAGAAACACCCTAGCAACCACCCAAAATACCTTAGCTCTCGCTTAGCAACACCATAGCAACCGCCTAGCAACCACCCAGAACACCCTAGCAACCACGTAGCAACCACCCAAAAGACCCTAGCAACCGCCTCGCAACCACCCAGAGTACCTTAGCAACCGCCTAGCAACACCATAGCATCCACCCAGAACACCCTAGCAACCTCCTAGCAACACCCTAGCAACCGCCTAGCAACCACCCAAAATACCTTAGCAACTGCCTAGCAACAACATAGCAACCACCCAGAACACCCAGGCAACCGCCTAGAAACAACCCAGAATACCCTAGCAACCGCCTAGCAACACCATAACGACCACCCATAACATCCTAGCAACTGCCTAGCAACCACCCAGAATACCTTATCAACCACCTAGCAACACCATAGCAACCACCCAGAACAGCCTAGCAACCGCATAGAAACACCATAGCAACCACCCAAAATACCTTAGCCATCGCTTAGCAACACCATAGCAACCGCCTAGCAACCACCCAGAACACCCTAGCAACCACCCAAAAGAACCTAGCAACCTCCTTGCAACCACCCAGAGTACCTTAGCAACCACCTAGCAACACCATAGCAACCACCCAGAACACCCTAGCAACCTCCTAGCAACACCCTAGCAACCGCCTAGCAACCACCCAAAATACCTCAGCAACTGCCTAGCAACAACATAGCAACCACCCAGAACACCCAGGCAACCGCCTAGAAACCACCCAGAATACCCTAGCAACCGACTAGCAACACCATAACGACCACCCATAACATCCTAGCAACTGCATAGCAAAAAACATTCTGGTCCAAACTTTCTCAAGCCAATTTAAAGTTTGTCTCGACGAACTTTCGCATCTAATTATTATTACTATTATTATCTTAATAATTCTATTATTATTTCTGGTCAAAGGTTCCCTAAAAAGTTTTTAAACTATGTAAAATTATAGACTCCATCTGATGATAAATATGTCTAACCTCTCCATCAAAATTTTCTAGTGACGGGTCACATCTAAATTTTTAAAATGGCCCAAGTGCGATTCTTGTTGCAATAGTCTGTTAACATTGGCTCAATGAGAAATACGTCAGACTAATTGAATTTTTTTTACAGTGTAACACAAGAAAGAGTTCACTAGTATATATAGAAAGGTCAAGTTTCGAGTACTCCTTGGCCAGAAAAAATTTCAGTATGTCAAAAATGGACTTTTGTCAGGATGGAATAACATCTTTAAGGACTCTTTGGCCAGAAATATGTTCAGTAGGTCAAAAGCGTACCATTGTAATAGCATTATGTGCTTTGCACAAACGATCTAACGTTGAGCATCATTAAAGAAACATAGGCTATGCACTTATTGTATTGCATTACACCAACGATCTAACGTTGTGCAACTTGAAGCATAACATACAGATTATGCACTTCTCGCACTGCAGTGCATTGCACACCAGAACAAAATCATTCCCAGGTTCATTATGAGTGTTATTGCATTGCATTGCACAAACGTTGTGCACTGAAGAATAACATACAGGTTATGCACTTTTTACATTGCATTAAATTGCACACCAGAACTAACTCATTCCCATGTTCAAAGACATAAAGTGTGTTGTTGCATTGCATTGCACTAAAGATCTAACGTTGTGCACTGAAGAATAACATACAGGTTATGCACTTTTTACATTGCATTAAATTGCACACCAGAACTAACTCATTCCCATGTTCAAAGAAGAGATAAAGTGTGTTGTTGCATTGCATTGCACTAAAGATCTAACGTTGTGCACTGAAGAATAACATATAAGTTATGCACTTCTTACATTGCATTGCATTGCACACCGGATCAAACTCATTCCCATGTTCATTAAAGACATAACTATGTGTGTTGATCTGACACACAACACACGATCTGACGTTGTGCACTGAATAACAATATGCACTTTTCGCATTGCATTGTATTACATTGCACACCAGAACTAACTCATTTCCATGTTGATTAAAGACATAATGTGTGTTGTTGCATTGCACATTGCATTGTATTGCATTGCATTGCATTGCATTGCATTGCATTGCATTGCACTAACGATCTAACGTTGTGAACTGAAAAATAACACGTACTTTTCGCATTGCATTGCATTGCATTGCATGGCATTGCACTGCACTAACGATCTGACGTTGTGCACTGAATAACAATATGCACTTTTCACATTGCATTGCATTGCCCACCAGAACTAACTCATTCCCATGTTGATTAAAGACATAACGTGTGGTTGCATTGCATTGCATTGCATTGCATTGCCTTGTTTTGCTTTGCACTGCATTGCATTGCATTGCATTAACGATCTAACGTTGTGCACTGAAGAATAACATATGCACTTTTCACATTGCATTGCATTGCACACCAGAACTAAATCCTTCCCATGTTCATTAAAGAGATATGTGTGTTGTTGCATTGCATTGCATTGCACTAAACATAGGTTATGCATTTTTGCATTGCATTGCACACCAGAACTAACTCTTTCCTATGTTGATTAAAGACATAACGTGTGGTTGCATTGCATTGCATTGCATTGCATTGCATTGCATTGCATTGCATTGAATTGCTTTGCATTGCTTTGCATTGCATTGCATTGCATTGCACAAACGATCTAACCGTTGTGCACTGAATGTGTGCACATATAGGTTATGCACTTTTTGCATTGCATTGCACACCAGAACTGTCATTGCCATGTTCATTAAAGAGATAACGTGTGGTTGCATTGCACTGCATTGCATTGCATAGCATTGCATTGCATTGCATTGCATTGCATTGCATTGCATTGCATTGCATTGCTTTGCTTTGCACTGCATTGCATTGCATTTAATTGCATTAACGATCTAACGTTGTGCACTGAAGAATAACATATGCACTTTTCACATTGCATTGCATTGCACACCAGAACTAACTCATTCCCATGTTGATTAAAGACATAACGTGTGGTTGCATTGCATTGCATTGCATTGCATTGCATTGCATTGCATTGCATTGTTTTGCTTTGCTTTGCACTGCATTGCATTGTTTTGCTTTGCTTTGCACTGCATTGCATTGCATTAACGAGCTAACGTAGTGCACTGAAGAATAACATATGCACTTTTCACATTGCATTGCATTGCACACCAGAACTAATCCTTCCCATGTTCATTAAAAAGATATGTGTGTTGTTAACGTTGTGCAATATTATAGCTTATGCACTTTTTGCATTGCATTGCACACCGAAAATAACTAATTCCCATGTTGATTAAAGACATAACGTGTGGTTGCATTGCATTGCATTGCTTTGCTTTGCACTGCATTGCATTGCATTGCATTGCATTGCATTGCATTGCATTGCATTGAATTGCTTTGCACTGCATTGCATTGCATTGCATTGCATTGCATTGCATTGCATTGCATTGCATTGCACTGCATTGCATTGCATTGCATTGCATTGCATTGCATTGCATTAACGATCTAACTTTGTGCACTGAAGAATAACATATGCACTTTTCACAATGCATTGCACACCAGAACTAAATCCTTCCCATGTTCATTAAAGAGATATGTGTTTTGTTGCATTGCATTGCACAAACGATCTAACCGTTGTGCACTGAAGAATAACATATAGGTTATGCACTTTTTGCATTGCATTGCACACCAGAACTGTCATTCCCATGTTCAATAAAGAGATAACGTGTGTTGTTGCATTGCATTGCATTGCACTAACATACGTTATGCACTTTTTGCATTGCATTGCATTGGACACCAGAACTAACTCATTCTCATGTTGATTAAAGACATAACGTGTGGTTGCATTGCATTGCATTGCATTGCCTTGTTTTGCTTTGCACTGCATTGCATTGCATTGCATTGCATTGCATTAACGATCTAACGTTGTGCACTGAAGAATAACATATGCACTTTTCACTTTGCATTGCATTGCACACCAGAACTAACTCATTCCCATGTTGATTAAAGACATAACGTGTGGTTGCATTGCATTGCATTGCACTGCATTGCATTGCATTGCATGGCATTGTTTTGCTTTGCACTGTATTGCATTGCATTGCATTGCATTAACGATCTAACGTTGTGCACTGAAGTATAACATATGCACTTTTCACATTGCATTGCATTGCACACCAGAACTAAATCCTTCCCATGTTCATTAAAGAGATATTTGTGTTGTTAACGTTGTGCAATATTATAGCTTATGCACTTTTCGCATTGCATTGCATTGCACACCAGAAATAACTCATTGCCATGTTCATTAAAGAGAATTCTCTCTATGTCTTTAATTAACATGGGAATGAGTTAGTTCTGGTGTGCAATGCAATGCAAAAAGTACAAAACCTATGGTGTTGCTAGGCGGTTGCTAAGGTATTCTGGGTGGTTGCTAGGCGGTTGCTATGGTATTTTGGGTGGTTGTTAGGGTGTTCTGGGTGGTTGCAAGGATGTTATGGTTGATTACTAGGGTGTTCTGGGTGGTTGCTAGGCGGTTGCTAGGGTATTTTGGGTGGTTGCTGGGGTCTTCTGGGTGGTTGGCTATGGTGTTATGGATGGTTACTAGGGTGTTTTGGGTGGTTGCTAGGGTGTTGCTAGATGGTTGATAGGGTGTTCTGGGTGGTTGCTATGGTGTTGCTAGGTGGTTGCTAGGGTGTCCTGGGTGGTTGCTATGGTGTTGCTAGGCGGTTGCTAGGGTCTTTTGGGTGGTTGCTAGGTGGTTGCTAGGGTGTTGCTAAGCGGTTGCTAAGGTATTTTGGGTGGTTGCTAGGCTGTTTCTAGGTGGTTGCTATGGTGTTGCTAGGCGGTTGCTAAGGTATTCTGGGTGGTTGCTAGGCGGTTGCTATGGTGTTGCTAGGATATTTTCAGTGGTTGCTATGGTCTTTTGGGTGGTTGCTAGGCGGTTGCTAGGGTATTTTGGGTGGTTGCTAGGGTCTTCTGGGTGGTTGGCTATGGTGTTATGGATGGTTACTAGGGTGTTTTGGGTGGTTGCTAGGGTGTTGCTAGATGGTTGATAGGGTGTTCTGGGTGGTTGCTATAGTGTTGCTAGGAGGTTGCTAGGGTGTTCTGGGTGGATGCTATGGTGTTGCTAGGCGGTTGCTAAGGTACTCTGGGTGGTTGCAAGGCGGTTGCTAGGGTCTTTTGGGTGGTTGCTAGGGTGTTCTGGGTGGTTGCTAGGCGGTTGCTATGGTCTTGCTAAGCGAGAGCTACGGTATTTTGGGTGGTTGCTAGGGTGTTTCTATGCGGTTGCTATGGTGTTCTGGGTGGTTGCTATGGTGTTGCTAGGTGGTTGCTAAGGTATTCTGGGTGGTTGCTAGGCGGTTGCTATGGTGTTCTGGGTGGTTGCAATGGTGTTGCTAGGTGGTTGCTAAGGTAGTCTGGGTGGTTGCTAGGCGGTTGCTTTGGTGTTCTGGGTGGTTGCTAGAATATTTTCAGTGGTTGCTATGGTCTTTTGGGTGGTTGAGGCGGTTGCTAGGGTATTTTGGGTGGTTGCTAGTGTGTTCTGGGTGGTTGCTAGGATATTATGGGTGGTTGCCAGGGTCTTTTGGTTTGTTGCTAGGTGGTTGCTAGGGTGTTCTTAGTGGTTGCTAGGCGGTTGCTATGGTTTTCTGGGTGGTTGCTAGAATATTTTCAGTGGTTGCTATGGTCTTTTGGGTGGTTGAGGCGGTTGCTAGGGTATTTTGGGTGGTTGCTAGTGTGTTCTGGGTGGTTGCTAGGATATTGTGGGTGGTTGCCAGGGTCTTTTGGTTTGTTGCTAGGTGGTTGCTGGGGTGTTCTGGGTGGTTGCTAGGCGGTTGCCTGGGTGGTTGCTATGTTGTTGCTAGGCAGTTGCTAAGGTATTTTGGGTGGTTGCTAGGCGGTTGCTAGGGTGTTGCTAGGAGGTTGCTATGGTACTCTGGGTGGTTGCAAGGCGGTTGCTAGGGTCTTTTGGGTGGTTGCTAGGGTCTTTTGGGTGGTTTCTAGGGTGTTCTGGGTGGTTGCTAGGTGGTTGCCATGGTGTTGCTAAGCGATGGCTAAGGTATTTTGGGTGGTTGCTAGGGTGTTTCTATGCGGTTGCTAGGCTGTTCTGGGTGGTTGCTATGGTGTTGCTAGGTGGTTGCTAAGGTATTCTGGGTGGTTGCTAGGCAGTTGCTAGAATGTTATGGGTGGTCATTATGGTGTTGCTAGGCGGTTGCTAGGGTATTCTGGGTGGTTTCTAGGCGGTTGCCTGAGTGTGCTGGGTGATTGCTATGTTGTTGCTAGGCAGTTGCTAAGGTATTTTGGGTGGTTGCTAGGCGGTTGCTAGGGTGTTGCTAGGAGGTTGCTAGGGTGTTCTGGGTGGTTACTAGGGTGTTCTAAGGTATTTTGGGTGGTTGCTAGGGTGTTCTGGGTGGTTACTAGGGTGTTCTAAGGTATTTTGGGTGGTTGCTAGGGTGTTCTGGGTGGTTGTTAGGCAGTTGCTACGGTGTTCTGAGGTATTTTGGGTGGTTGCAAGGGTGTTCTGACTGGTTGCTATGGTGTTGCTATGGTGTTCTAAGGTATTTTGGGTGGTTGCTAGGGTGTTGCTATTGTGTTTTGGGTGGTTGCTAGGCGGTTGCTAGAATATTTTTGGTGGTTGCTAGGGTCTTTTGGGTGGTTGCTAGGGTGTTCTGAGTGGTTACTAGGGTGTTCTAAGGTATTTTGGGTGGTTGCTAGGGTGTTCTGGGTGGTTGTTAGGCAGTTGCTACGGTGTTATGAGTGGTTGCTATGGTGTTGCTAGGGTGTTCTAAGGTATTATAGGTGGTTGCTAGGGTGTTCTGGGTGGTTGTTAGGCAGTTGCTAGGGTGTTCTGAGTGGTTGATATGGTGTTCTAAGTTATTCTGGATGGTTGCTAGGGTGTTCTGGGTGGTTGCTAGGCGGTTGATAGGTTGTTCTTAGTGGTTGCTATTGTGTTCTAGGCGGTTACACACACACACACACACACACACACACACACATTAACTCACATACAAATACACACACACACATACACTAACTCGATAACACTTACACACTCAGCGTTTATATGCGTTACAGTTTATAAGTTAAAATGAAATAAATTTAGCAGTTTGAAGTTTAAATTATCTTAAAGTTTATATAAGTTTGACGTTTAAAAAGTTTAAATTAGTTTAAAGTTTAATTTAGTTAGAATTTTAAAGTTTTTGAAGTTTAAAATAGTTTGAAGTAGATAGATAGATCTATCAACCACTCAAAAGACCATAGCAACCACTGAAAATGTCCTAGCAACCACCCAGAATACTATAAGCAACCGCCTAGCAACACCCTAGCAACCACCCAAAATATATTAGCAACCGCCTAGCAACCACCCAGAATACCTTAGCAACCGCTTAGCAACCGCCTAGAAACCACCCAAAAGACACTAGCAACCACCCAAAATACCATAGCAACCGCCTTGCAACCACTCAGAATACCTTAGCAACCGCCTAGCAACACAATAGTAACCACCCAGAATACCCTAGCAACCACCTAGCAACACCCTAGCAACCACCCAAAAGACCCTAGCAACCGCCTTGCAACCACCCAGAGTACCATAGCAACCTCCTAGCAAACACCCTAGCAACCGCCTAGCAACCACCCAAAATACCTTAGCAACTGCCTAGCAACAACATAGCAACACCCAGGCAACCGCCTAGCAACCACCCAGAACACCCTAGCAACAAACCAAAAGACCCTGGCAACCACCCATAATATCTTAGCAACCACCCAGAACACAATAGCAACCACCCAAAAATACCCTAGCAACCGCCTCAACCACCCAAAAGACCATAGCAACCACTGAAAATATTCTAGCAACCACCCAGAACACCATAGCAACCGCCTAGCAACCACCCAGAATACTTTAGCAACCACCTAGCAACACCAAAGCAACCACCCAGAACAGCCTAGCAACCGCATAGAAACACCCTAGCAACCACCCAAAATACCTTAGCTCTCGCTTAGCAACACCATAGCAACCGCCTAGCAACCACCCAGAACATCCTAGCAACCACGTAGGAACCACCCAAAAGACCCTAGCAACCGCCTCGCAACCACCCAGATTACCTTAGCAACCGCCTAGCAACACCATAGCATCCACCCAGAACACCCTAGCAACCTCCTAGCAACACCCTAGCAACCGCCTAGCAACCACCCAAAATACCTTAGCAACTGCCTTGCAACACCATAACGACCACCCATAACATCCTAGCAACTGCCTAGCAACCACCCAGAATACCTTATCAACCACCTAGCAACACCATAGCAACCACCCAGAACAGCCTAGCAACCGCATAGAAACACCATAGCAACCACCCAAAATACCTTAGCCATCGCTTAGCAACACCATAGCAACCGCCTAGCAACCACCCAGAACACCCTAGCAACCACCCAAAAGAACCTAGCAACCTCCTTGCAACCACCCAGAGTACCTTAGCAACCACCTAGCAACACCATAGCAACCACCCAGAACACCCTAGCAACCTCCTAGCAACACCCTAGCAACCGCCTAGCAACCACCCAAAATACCTCAGCAACTGCCTAGCAACAACATAACAACCACCCAGAACACCCAGGCAACCGCCTAGAAACCACCCAGAATACCCTAGCAACCGCCTAGCAACACCATAACGACCACCCATAACATCCTAGCAACTGCATAGCAAAAAACATTCTGGTCCAAACTTTCTCAAGCCAATTTAAAGTTTGTCTCGACGAACTTTCGCATCTAATTATTATTACTATTATTATCTTAATAATTCTATTATTATTTCTGGTCAAAGGTTCCCTAAAAAGTTTTTAAACTATGTAAAATTATAGACTCCATCTGATGATAAATATGTCTAACCTCTCCATCAAAATTTTCTAGTGACGGGTCACATCTAAATTTTTAAAATGGCCCAAGTGCGATTCTTGTTGCAATAGTCTGTTAACATTGGCTCAATGAGAAATACGTCAGACTAATTGAATTTTTTTTACAGTGTAACACAAGAAAGAGTTCACTAGTATATATAGAAAGGTCAAGTTTCGAGTACTCCTTGGCCAGAAAAAATTTCAGTATGTCAAAAATGGACTTTTGTCAGGATGGAATAACATCTTTAAGGACTCTTTGGCCAGAAATATGTTCAGTAGGTCAAAAGCGTACCATTGTAATAGCATTATGTGCTTTGCACAAACGATCTAACGTTGAGCATCATTAAAGAAACATAGGCTATGCACTTCTTGTATTGCATTACACCAACGATCTAACGTTGTGCAACTTGAAGCATAACATACAGATTATGCACTTCTCGCACTGCAGTGCATTGCACACCAGAACAAAATCATTCCCAGGTTCATTATGAGTGTTATTGCATTGCATTGCACAAACGTTGTGCACTGAAGAATAACATACAGGTTATGCACTTTTTACATTGCATTAAATTGCACACCAGAACTAACTCATTCCCATGTTCAAAGACATAAAGTGTGTTGTTGCATTGCATTGCACTAAAGATCTAACGTTGTGCACTGAAGAATAACATACAGGTTATGCACTTTTTACATTGCATTAAATTGCACACCAGAACTAACTCATTCCCATGTTCAAAGAAGAGATAAAGTGTGTTGTTGCATTGCATTGCACTAAAGATCTAACGTTGTGCACTGAAGAATAACATATAAGTTATGCACTTCTTACATTGCATTGCATTGCACACCGGATCAAACTCATTCCCATGTTCATTAAAGACATAACTATGTGTGTTGATCTGACACACAACACACGATCTGACGTTGTGCACTGAATAACAATATGCACTTTTCGCATTGCATTGTATTACATTGCACACCAGAACTAACTCATTTCCATGTTGATTAAAGACATAATGTGTGTTGTTGCATTGCACATTGCATTGTATTGCATTGCATTGCATTGCATTGCATTGCATTGCACTAACGATCTAACGTTGTGAACTGAAAAATAACACGTACTTTTCGCATTGCATTGCATTGCATTGCATGGCATTGCACTGCACTAACGATCTGACGTTGTGCACTGAATAACAATATGCACTTTTCACATTGCATTGCATTGCCCACCAGAACTAACTCATTCCCATGTTGATTAAAGACATAACGTGTGGTTGCATTGCATTGCATTGCATTGCATTGCCTTGTTTTGCTTTGCACTGCATTGCATTGCATTGCATTAACGATCTAACGTTGTGCACTGAAGAATAACATATGCACTTTTCACATTGCATTGCATTGCACACCAGAACTAAATCCTTCCCATGTTCATTAAAGAGATATGTGTGTTGTTGCATTGCATTGCATTGCACTAAACATAGGTTATGCATTTTTGCATTGCATTGCATTGCACACCAGAACTAACTCATTCCTATGTTGATTAAAGACATAACGTGTGGTTGCATTGCATTGCATTGCATTGCATTGCATTGCATTGCATTGCATTGCATTGCTTTGCATTGCTTTGCATTGCATTGCATTGCACAAACGATCTAACCGTTGTGCACTGAATGTGTGCACATATAGGTTATGCACTTTTTGCATTGCATTGCACACCAGAACTGTCATTGCCATGTTCATTAAAGAGATAACGTGTGGTTGCATTGCATTGCATTGCATTGCATTGCATAGCATTGCATTGCATTGCATTGCATTGCATTGCATTGCATTGCATTGCATTGCTTTGCTTTGCACTGCATTGCATTGCATTTAATTGCATTAACGATCTAACGTTGTGCACTGAAGAATAACATATGCACTTTTCACATTGCATTGCATTGCACACCAGAACTAACTCATTCCCATGTTGATTAAAGACATAACGTGTGGTTGCATTGCATTGCATTGCATTGCATTGCATTGCATTGCATTGCATTGCATTGCATTGCATTGTTTTGCTTTGCTTTGCACTGCATTGCATTGCATTGCATTAACGAGCTAACGTAGTGCACTGAAGAATAACATATGCACTTTTCACATTGCATTGCATTGCACACCAGAACTAATCCTTCCCATGTTCATTAAAAAGATATGTGTGTTGTTAACGTTGTGCAATATTATAGCTTATGCACTTTTCGCATTGCATTGCACACCGAAAATAACTAATTCCCATGTTGATAAAGACATAACGTGTGGTTGCATTGCATTGAATTGCTTTGCTTTGCACTGCATTGCATTGCATTGCATTGCATTGAATTGAATTGAATTGAATTGCTTTGCTTTGCTTTGCTTTGCTTTGCACTGCATTGCATTGCATTGCATTGCATTGCATTGCACTGCATTGCATTGCATTGCATTGCATTGCATTGCATTGCATTGCATTGCATTAACGATCTAACTTTGTGCACTGAAGAATAACATATGCACTTTTCACAATGCATTGCACACCAGAACTAAATCCTTCCCATGTTCATTAAAGAGATATGTGTTTTGTTGCATTGCATTGCACAAACGATCTAACCGAGAATAACATATAGGTTATGCACTTTTTGCATTGCATTGCACACCAGAACTGTCATTCCCATGTTCAATAAAGAGATAACGTGTGTTGTTGCATTGCATTGCATTGCACTAACATACGTTAAGCACTTTTTGCATTGCATTGCATTGGACACCAGAACTAACTCATTCTCATGTTGATTAAAGACATAACGTGTGGTTGCATTGCATTGCATTGCATTGCATTGCCTTGTTTTGCTTTGCACTGCATTGCATTGCATTGCATTAACGATCTAACGTTGTGCACTGAAGAATAACATATGCACTTTTCACTTTGCATTGCATTGCACACCAGAACTAACTCATTCCCATGTTGATTAAAGACATAACGTGTGGTTGCATTGCATTGCATTGCACTGCATTGCATTGCATTGCATGGCATTGTTTTGCTTTGCACTGTATTGCATTGCATTGCATTGCATTAACGATCTAACGTTGTGCACTGAAGTATAACATATGCACTTTTCACATTGCATTGCATTGCACACCAGAACTAAATCCTTCCCATGTTCATTAAAGAGATATTTGTGTTGTTAACGTTGTGCAATATTATAGCTTATGCACTTTTCGCATTGCATTGCATTGCACACCAGAAATAACTCATTGCCATGTTCATTAAAGAGAATTCTCTCTATGTCTTTAATTAACATGGGAATGAGTTAGTTCTGGTGTGCAATGCAATGCAAAAAGTACAAAACCTATGGTGTTGCTAGGCGGTTGCTAAGGTATTCTGGGTGGTTGCTAGGCGGTTGCTATGGTATTTTGGGTGGTTGTTAGGGTGTTCTGGGTGGTTGCAAGGATGTTATGGTTGATTACTAGGGTGTTCTGGGTGGTTGCTAGGCGGTTGCTAGGGTATTTTGGGTGGTTGCTGGGGTCTTCTGGGTGGTTGGCTATGGTGTTTTGGGTGGTTGCTAGGGTGTTGCTAGATGGTTGATAGGGTGTTCTGGGTGGTTGCTATGGTGTTGCTAGGTGGTTGCTAGGGTGTCCTGGGTGGTTGCTATGGTGTTGCTAGGCGGTTGCTAGGGTCTTTTGGGTGGTTGCTAGGTGGTTGCTAGGGTGTTGCTAAGCGGTTGCTAAGGTATTTTGGGTGGTTGCTAGGCTGTTTCTAGGTGGTTGCTATGGTGTTGCTAGGCGGTTGCTAAGGTATTCTGGGTGGTTGCTAGGCGGTTGCTATGGTGTTGCTAGGATATTTTCAGTGGTTGCTATGGTCTTTTGGGTGGTTGCTAGGCGGTTGCTAGGGTATTTTGGGTGGTTGCTAGGGTCTTCTGGGTGGTTGGCTATGGTGTTATGGATGGTTACTAGGGTGTTTTGGGTGGTTGCTAGGGTGTTGCTAGATGGTTGATAGGGTGTTCTGGGTGGTTGCTATAGTGTTGCTAGGAGGTTGCTAGGGTGTTCTGGGTGGATGCTATGGTGTTGCTAGGCGGTTGCTAAGGTACTCTGGGTGGTTGCAAGGCGGTTGCTAGGGTCTTTTGGGTGGTTGCTAGGGTGTTCTGGGTGGTTGCTAGGCGGTTGCTATGGTCTTGCTAAGCGAGAGCTACGGTATTTTGGGTGGTTGCTAGGGTGTTTCTATGCGGTTGCTATGGTGTTCTGGTTGGTTGCTATGGTGTTGCTAGGTGGTTGCTAAGGTATTCTGGGTGGTTGCTAGGCGGTTGCTATGGTGTTCTGGGTGGTTGCAATGGTGTTGCTAGGTGGTTGCTAAGGTAGTCTGGGTGGTTGCTAGGCGGTTGCTTTGGTGTTCTGGGTGGTTGCTAGAATATTTTCAGTGGTTGCTATGGTCTTTTGGGTGGTTGAGGCGGTTGCTAGGGTATTTTGGGTGGTTGCTAGTGTGTTCTGGGTGGTTGCTAGGATATTATGGGTGGTTGCCAGGGTCTTTTGGTTTGTTGCTAGGTGGTTGCTAGGGTGTTCTTGGTGGTTGCTAGGCGGTTGCTATGGTTTTCTGGGTGGTTGCTAGAATATTTTCAGTGGTTGCTATGGTCTTTTGGGTGGTTGAGGCGGTTGCTAGGGTATTTTGGGTGGTTGCTAGTGTGTTCTGGGTGGTTGCTAGGATATTATGGGTGGTTGCCAGGGTCTTTTGGTTTGTTGCTAGGTGGTTGCTGGGGTGTTCTGGGTGGTTGCTAGGCGGTTGCCTGGGTGGTTGCTATGTTGTTGCTAGGCAGTTGCTAAGGTATTTTGGGTGGTTGCTAGGCGGTTGCTAGGGTGTTGCTAGGAGGTTGCTATGGTACTCTGGGTGGTTGCAAGGCGGTTGCTAGGGTCTTTTGGGTGGTTGCTAGGGTCTTTTGGGTGGTTTCTAGGGTGTTCTGGGTGGTTGCTAGGTGGTTGCCATGGTGTTGCTAAGCGATGGCTAAGGTATTTTGGGTGGTTGCTAGGGTGTTTCTATGCGGTTGCTAGAATGTTATGGGTGGTCATTATGGTGTTGCCTGGCGGTTGCTAGGGTATTCTGGGTGGTTTCTAGGCGGTTGCCTGGGTGTGCTGGGTGATTGCTATGTTGTTGCTAGGCAGTTGCTAAGGTATTTTGGGTGGTTGCTAGGCGGTTGCTAGGGTGTTGCTAGGAGGTTGCTAGGGTGTTCTGGGTGGTTACTAGGGTGTTCTAAGGTATTTTGGGTGGTTGCTAGGGTGTTCTGGGTGGTTGTTAGGCAGTTGCTACGGTGTTCTGAGGTATTTTGGGTGGTTGCAAGGGTGTTCTGACTGGTTGCTATGGTGTTGCTATGGTGTTCTAAGGTATTTTGGGTGGTTGCTAGGGTGTTGCTATTGTGTTTTGGGTGGTTGCTAGGCGGTTGCTAGAATATTTTTGGTGGTTGCTAGGGTCTTTTGGGTGGTTGCTAGGGTGTTCTGAGTGGTTACTAGGGTGTTCTAAGGTATTTTGGGTGGTTGCTAGGGTGTTCTGGGTGGTTGTTAGGCAGTTGCTACGGTGTTATGAGTGGTTGCTATGGTGTTGCTAGGGTGTTCTAAGGTATTATAGGTGGTTGCTAGGGTGTTCTGGGTGGTTGTTAGGCAGTTGCTAGGGTGTTCTGAGTGGTTGATATGGTGTTCTAAGTTATTCTGGATGGTTGCTAGGGTGTTCTGGGTGGTTGCTAGGCGGTTGATAGGTTGTTCTTAGTGGTTGCTATTGTGTTCTAGGCGGTTACACACACACACACACACACACACACACACACATTAACTCACATACAAATACACACACACACATACACTAACTCGATAACACTTACACACTCAGCGTTTATATGCGTTACAGTTTATAAGTTAAAATGAAATAAATTTAGCAGTTTGAAGTTTAAATTATCTTAAAGTTTATATAAGTTTGACGTTTAAAAAGTTTAAATTAGTTTAAAGTTTAATTTAGTTAGAATTTTAAAGTTTTTGAAGTTTAAAATAGTTTGAAGTAGATAGATAGATCTATCAACCACTCAAAAGACCATAGCAACCACTGAAAATGTCCTAGCAACCACCCAGAATACTATAAGCAACCGCCTAGCAACACCCTAGCAACCACCCAAAATATATTAGCAACCGCCTAGCAACCACCCAGAATACCTTAGCAACCGCTTAGCAACCGCCTAGAAACCACCCAAAAGACACTAGCAACCACCCAAAATACCATAGCAACCGCCTTGCAACCACTCAGAATACCTTAGCAACCGCCTAGCAACACAATAGTAACCACCCAGAATACCCTAGCAACCACCTAGCAACACCCTAGCAACCACCCAAAAGACCCTAGCAACCGCCTTGCAACCACCCAGAGTACCATAGCAACCTCCTAGCAAACACCCTAGCAACCGCCTAGCAACCACCCAAAATACCTTAGCAACTGCCTAGCAACAACATAGCAACACCCAGGCAACCGCCTAGCAACCACCCAGAACACCCTAGCAACAAACCAAAAGACCCTGGCAACCACCCATAATATCTTAGCAACCACCCAGAACACAATAGCAACCACCCAAAAATACCCTAGCAACCGCCTCAACCACCCAAAAGACCATAGCAACCACTGAAAATATTCTAGCAACCACCCAGAACACCATAGCAACCGCCTAGCAACCACCCAGAATACTTTAGCAACCACCTAGCAACACCAAAGCAACCACCCAGAACAGCCTAGCAACCGCATAGAAACACCCTAGCAACCACCCAAAATACCTTAGCTCTCGCTTAGCAACACCATAGCAACCGCCTAGCAACCACCCAGAACATCCTAGCAACCACGTAGGAACCACCCAAAAGACCCTAGCAACCGCCTCGCAACCACCCAGATTACCTTAGCAACCGCCTAGCAACACCATAGCATCCACCCAGAACACCCTAGCAACCTCCTAGCAACACCCTAGCAACCGCCTAGCAACCACCCAAAATACCTTAGCAACTGCCTTGCAACACCATAACGACCACCCATAACATCCTAGCAACTGCCTAGCAACCACCCAGAATACCTTATCAACCACCTAGCAACCACCCAGAATACTTTAGCAACCACCTAGCAACACCAAAGCAACCACCCAGAACAGCCTAGCAACCGCATAGAAACACCCTAGCAACCACCCAAAATACCTTAGCTCTCGCTTAGCAACACCATAGCAACCGCCTAGCAACCACCCAGAACATCCTAGCAACCACGTAGGAACCACCCAAAAGACCCTAGCAACCGCCTCGCAACCACCCAGATTACCTTAGCAACCGCCTAGCAACACCATAGCATCCACCCAGAACACCCTAGCAACCTCCTAGCAACACCCTAGCAACCGCCTAGCAACCACCCAAAATACCTTAGCAACTGCCTTGCAACACCATAACGACCACCCATAACATCCTAGCAACTGCCTAGCAACCACCCAGAATACCTTATCAACCACCTAGCAACACCATAGCAACCACCCAGAACAGCCTAGCAACCGCATAGAAACACCATAGCAACCACCCAAAATACCTTAGCCATCGCTTAGCAACACCATAGCAACCGCCTAGCAACCACCCAGAACACCCTAGCAACCACCCAAAAGAACCTAGCAACCTCCTTGCAACCACCCAGAGTACCTTAGCAACCACCTAGCAACACCATAGCAACCACCCAGAACACCCTAGCAACCTCCTAGCAACACCCTAGCAACCGCCTAGCAACCACCCAAAATACCTCAGCAACTGCCTAGCAACAACATAACAACCACCCAGAACACCCAGGCAACCGCCTAGAAACCACCCAGAATACCCTAGCAACCGCCTAGCAACACCATAACGACCACCCATAACATCCTAGCAACTGCATAGCAAAAAACATTCTGGTCCAAACTTTCTCAAGCCAATTTAAAGTTTGTCTCGACGAACTTTCGCATCTAATTATTATTACTATTATTATCTTAATAATTCTATTATTATTTCTGGTCAAAGGTTCCCTAAAAAGTTTTTAAACTATGTAAAATTATAGACTCCATCTGATGATAAATATGTCTAACCTCTCCATCAAAATTTTCTAGTGACGGGTCACATCTAAATTTTTAAAATGGCCCAAGTGCGATTCTTGTTGCAATAGTCTGTTAACATTGGCTCAATGAGAAATACGTCAGACTAATTGAATTTTTTTTACAGTGTAACACAAGAAAGAGTTCACTAGTATATATAGAAAGGTCAAGTTTCGAGTACTCCTTGGCCAGAAAAAATTTCAGTATGTCAAAAATGGACTTTTGTCAGGATGGAATAACATCTTTAAGGACTCTTTGGCCAGAAATATGTTCAGTAGGTCAAAAGCGTACCATTGTAATAGCATTATGTGCTTTGCACAAACGATCTAACGTTGAGCATCATTAAAGAAACATAGGCTATGCACTTCTTGTATTGCATTACACCAACGATCTAACGTTGTGCAACTTGAAGCATAACATACAGATTATGCACTTCTCGCACTGCAGTGCATTGCACACCAGAACAAAATCATTCCCAGGTTCATTATGAGTGTTATTGCATTGCATTGCACAAACGTTGTGCACTGAAGAATAACATACAGGTTATGCACTTTTTACATTGCATTAAATTGCACACCAGAACTAACTCATTCCCATGTTCAAAGACATAAAGTGTGTTGTTGCATTGCATTGCACTAAAGATCTAACGTTGTGCACTGAAGAATAACATACAGGTTATGCACTTTTTACATTGCATTAAATTGCACACCAGAACTAACTCATTCCCATGTTCAAAGAAGAGATAAAGTGTGTTGTTGCATTGCATTGCACTAAAGATCTAACGTTGTGCACTGAAGAATAACATATAAGTTATGCACTTCTTACATTGCATTGCATTGCACACCGGATCAAACTCATTCCCATGTTCATTAAAGACATAACTATGTGTGTTGATCTGACACACAACACACGATCTGACGTTGTGCACTGAATAACAATATGCACTTTTCGCATTGCATTGTATTACATTGCACACCAGAACTAACTCATTTCCATGTTGATTAAAGACATAATGTGTGTTGTTGCATTGCACATTGCATTGTATTGCATTGCATTGCATTGCATTGCATTGCATTGCACTAACGATCTAACGTTGTGAACTGAAAAATAACACGTACTTTTCGCATTGCATTGCATTGCATTGCATGGCATTGCACTGCACTAACGATCTGACGTTGTGCACTGAATAACAATATGCACTTTTCACATTGCATTGCATTGCCCACCAGAACTAACTCATTCCCATGTTGATTAAAGACATAACGTGTGGTTGCATTGCATTGCATTGCATTGCATTGCCTTGTTTTGCTTTGCACTGCATTGCATTGCATTGCATTAACGATCTAACGTTGTGCACTGAAGAATAACATATGCACTTTTCACATTGCATTGCATTGCACACCAGAACTAAATCCTTCCCATGTTCATTAAAGAGATATGTGTGTTGTTGCATTGCATTGCATTGCACTAAACATAGGTTATGCATTTTTGCATTGCATTGCATTGCACACCAGAACTAACTCATTCCTATGTTGATTAAAGACATAACGTGTGGTTGCATTGCATTGCATTGCATTGCATTGCATTGCATTGCATTGCATTGCATTGCATTGCTTTGCATTGCTTTGCATTGCATTGCATTGCACAAACGATCTAACCGTTGTGCACTGAATGTGTGCACATATAGGTTATGCACTTTTTGCATTGCATTGCACACCAGAACTGTCATTGCCATGTTCATTAAAGAGATAACGTGTGGTTGCATTGCATTGCATTGCATTGCATTGCATAGCATTGCATTGCATTGCATTGCATTGCATTGCATTGCATTGCATTGCATTGCTTTGCTTTGCACTGCATTGCATTGCATTTAATTGCATTAACGATCTAACGTTGTGCACTGAAGAATAACATATGCACTTTTCACATTGCATTGCATTGCACACCAGAACTAACTCATTCCCATGTTGATTAAAGACATAACGTGTGGTTGCATTGCATTGCATTGCATTGCATTGCATTGCATTGCATTGCATTGCATTGCATTGCATTGCATTGTTTTGCTTTGCTTTGCACTGCATTGCATTGCATTGCATTAACGAGCTAACGTAGTGCACTGAAGAATAACATATGCACTTTTCACATTGCATTGCATTGCACACCAGAACTAATCCTTCCCATGTTCATTAAAAAGATATGTGTGTTGTTAACGTTGTGCAATATTATAGCTTATGCACTTTTCGCATTGCATTGCACACCGAAAATAACTAATTCCCATGTTGATAAAGACATAACGTGTGGTTGCATTGCATTGATTTGCTTTGCTTTGCACTGCATTGCATTGCATTGCATTGCATTGAATTGAATTGAATTGAATTGCTTTGCTTTGCTTTGCTTTGCTTTGCTTTGCACTGCATTGCATTGCATTGCATTGCATTGCATTGCACTGCATTGCATTGCATTGCATTGCATTGCATTGCATTGCATTGCATTGCATTAACGATCTAACTTTGTGCACTGAAGAATAACATATGCACTTTTCACAATGCATTGCACACCAGAACTAAATCCTTCCCATGTTCATTAAAGAGATATGTGTTTTGTTGCATTGCATTGCACAAACGATCTAACCGAGAATAACATATAGGTTATGCACTTTTTGCATTGCATTGCACACCAGAACTGTCATTCCCATGTTCAATAAAGAGATAACGTGTGTTGTTGCATTGCATTGCATTGCACTAACATACGTTAAGCACTTTTTGCATTGCATTGCATTGGACACCAGAACTAACTCATTCTCATGTTGATTAAAGACATAACGTGTGGTTGCATTGCATTGCATTGCATTGCATTGCCTTGTTTTGCTTTGCACTGCATTGCATTGCATTGCATTAACGATCTAACGTTGTGCACTGAAGAATAACATATGCACTTTTCACTTTGCATTGCATTGCACACCAGAACTAACTCATTCCCATGTTGATTAAAGACATAACGTGTGGTTGCATTGCATTGCATTGCACTGCATTGCATTGCATTGCATGGCATTGTTTTGCTTTGCACTGTATTGCATTGCATTGCATTGCATTAACGATCTAACGTTGTGCACTGAAGTATAACATATGCACTTTTCACATTGCATTGCATTGCACACCAGAACTAAATCCTTCCCATGTTCATTAAAGAGATATTTGTGTTGTTAACGTTGTGCAATATTATAGCTTATGCACTTTTCGCATTGCATTGCATTGCACACCAGAAATAACTCATTGCCATGTTCATTAAAGAGAATTCTCTCTATGTCTTTAATTAACATGGGAATGAGTTAGTTCTGGTGTGCAATGCAATGCAAAAAGTACAAAACCTATGGTGTTGCTAGGCGGTTGCTAAGGTATTCTGGGTGGTTGCTAGGCGGTTGCTATGGTATTTTGGGTGGTTGTTAGGGTGTTCTGGGTGGTTGCAAGGATGTTATGGTTGATTACTAGGGTGTTCTGGGTGGTTGCTAGGCGGTTGCTAGGGTATTTTGGGTGGTTGCTGGGGTCTTCTGGGTGGTTGGCTATGGTGTTTTGGGTGGTTGCTAGGGTGTTGCTAGATGGTTGATAGGGTGTTCTGGGTGGTTGCTATGGTGTTGCTAGGTGGTTGCTAGGGTGTCCTGGGTGGTTGCTATGGTGTTGCTAGGCGGTTGCTAGGGTCTTTTGGGTGGTTGCTAGGTGGTTGCTAGGGTGTTGCTAAGCGGTTGCTAAGGTATTTTGGGTGGTTGCTAGGCTGTTTCTAGGTGGTTGCTATGGTGTTGCTAGGCGGTTGCTAAGGTATTCTGGGTGGTTGCTAGGCGGTTGCTATGGTGTTGCTAGGATATTTTCAGTGGTTGCTATGGTCTTTTGGGTGGTTGCTAGGCGGTTGCTAGGGTATTTTGGGTGGTTGCTAGGGTCTTCTGGGTGGTTGGCTATGGTGTTATGGATGGTTACTAGGGTGTTTTGGGTGGTTGCTAGGGTGTTGCTAGATGGTTGATAGGGTGTTCTGGGTGGTTGCTATAGTGTTGCTAGGAGGTTGCTAGGGTGTTCTGGGTGGATGCTATGGTGTTGCTAGGCGGTTGCTAAGGTACTCTGGGTGGTTGCAAGGCGGTTGCTAGGGTCTTTTGGGTGGTTGCTAGGGTGTTCTGGGTGGTTGCTAGGCGGTTGCTATGGTCTTGCTAAGCGAGAGCTACGGTATTTTGGGTGGTTGCTAGGGTGTTTCTATGCGGTTGCTATGGTGTTCTGGTTGGTTGCTATGGTGTTGCTAGGTGGTTGCTAAGGTATTCTGGGTGGTTGCTAGGCGGTTGCTATGGTGTTCTGGGTGGTTGCAATGGTGTTGCTAGGTGGTTGCTAAGGTAGTCTGGGTGGTTGCTAGGCGGTTGCTTTGGTGTTCTGGGTGGTTGCTAGAATATTTTCAGTGGTTGCTATGGTCTTTTGGGTGGTTGAGGCGGTTGCTAGGGTATTTTGGGTGGTTGCTAGTGTGTTCTGGGTGGTTGCTAGGATATTATGGGTGGTTGCCAGGGTCTTTTGGTTTGTTGCTAGGTGGTTGCTAGGGTGTTCTTGGTGGTTGCTAGGCGGTTGCTATGGTTTTCTGGGTGGTTGCTAGAATATTTTCAGTGGTTGCTATGGTCTTTTGGGTGGTTGAGGCGGTTGCTAGGGTATTTTGGGTGGTTGCTAGTGTGTTCTGGGTGGTTGCTAGGATATTATGGGTGGTTGCCAGGGTCTTTTGGTTTGTTGCTAGGTGGTTGCTGGGGTGTTCTGGGTGGTTGCTAGGCGGTTGCCTGGGTGGTTGCTATGTTGTTGCTAGGCAGTTGCTAAGGTATTTTGGGTGGTTGCTAGGCGGTTGCTAGGGTGTTGCTAGGAGGTTGCTATGGTACTCTGGGTGGTTGCAAGGCGGTTGCTAGGGTCTTTTGGGTGGTTGCTAGGGTCTTTTGGGTGGTTTCTAGGGTGTTCTGGGTGGTTGCTAGGTGGTTGCCATGGTGTTGCTAAGCGATGGCTAAGGTATTTTGGGTGGTTGCTAGGGTGTTTCTATGCGGTTGCTAGAATGTTATGGGTGGTCATTATGGTGTTGCCTGGCGGTTGCTAGGGTATTCTGGGTGGTTTCTAGGCGGTTGCCTGGGTGTGCTGGGTGATTGCTATGTTGTTGCTAGGCAGTTGCTAAGGTATTTTGGGTGGTTGCTAGGCGGTTGCTAGGGTGTTGCTAGGAGGTTGCTAGGGTGTTCTGGGTGGTTACTAGGGTGTTCTAAGGTATTTTGGGTGGTTGCTAGGGTGTTCTGGGTGGTTGTTAGGCAGTTGCTACGGTGTTCTGAGGTATTTTGGGTGGTTGCAAGGGTGTTCTGACTGGTTGCTATGGTGTTGCTATGGTGTTCTAAGGTATTTTGGGTGGTTGCTAGGGTGTTGCTATTGTGTTTTGGGTGGTTGCTAGGCGGTTGCTAGAATATTTTTGGTGGTTGCTAGGGTCTTTTGGGTGGTTGCTAGGGTGTTCTGAGTGGTTACTAGGGTGTTCTAAGGTATTTTGGGTGGTTGCTAGGGTGTTCTGGGTGGTTGTTAGGCAGTTGCTACGCTGTTATGAGTGGTTGCTATGGTGTTGCTAGGGTGTTCTAAGGTATTATAGGTGGTTGCTAGGGTGTTCTGGGTGGTTGTTAGGCAGTTGCTAGGGTGTTCTGAGTGGTTGATATGGTGTTCTAAGTTATTCTGGATGGTTGCTAGGGTGTTCTGGGTGGTTGCTAGGCGGTTGCTAGGTTGTTCTTAGTGGTTGCTATTGTGTTCTAGGCGGTTACACACACACACACACACACACACACACACACACATTAACTCACATACAAATACACACACACACATACACTAACTCGATAACACTTACACACTCAGAGTTTATATGCGTTACAGTTTATAAGTTAAAATGAAATAAATTTAGCAGTTTGAAGTTTAAATTATCTTAAAGTTTATATAAGTTTGACGTTTAAAAAGTTTAAATTAGTTTAAAGTTTAATTTAGTTTGAATTTTAAAGTTTTGGAAGTTTAAAATAGTTTGAAGTAGATAGATAGATCTATCAACCACTCAAAAGACCATAGCAACCACTGAAAATGTCCTAGCAACCACCCAGAATACTATAAGCAACCGCCTAGCAACACCCTAGCAACCACCCAAAATATCTTAGCAACCGCCTAGCAACCACCCAGAATACCTTAGCAACCGCTTAGCAACCGCCTAGAAACCACCCAAAAGACACTAGCAACCACCCAAAATACCATAGCAACCGCCTTGCAACCACTCAGAATACCTTAGCAACCGCCTAGCAACACAATAGTAACCACCCAGAATACCCTAGCAACCACCTAGCAACACCCTAGCAACCACCCAAAATATCTTAGCAACCGCCTAGCAACCACCCAGAATACCTTAGAAACCGCCTAGCAACCGCCTAGAAACCACCCAAAAGACCCTAGCAACCACCCAAAATACCCTAGCAACCGCCTTGCAACCACTCAGAATACCTTAGCAACCGCCTAGCAACACAATAGCAACCACCTAGCAACACCCTAGCAACCACCCAAAATACCTTAGCAACCGATAACAAAACCCTAGCAACCGCCCAAAATATCTTAGCAACCACCTAGCAACACCCTAGCAACCGCCTAGCAACCACCCATAACACCTTAGCCTCCGCCTAGCAACACGATTGCAACCACCCAGAACACCCTAGCAACCTCCTAGCAACACCCTAGCAACCGCCTAGCAACCACCCAAAATACCTTAGCAACTGCCTAGCAACAACATAGCAACCACCCAGAACACCCAGGCAACCGCCTAGAAACCACCCAGAATACCCTAGCAACCGCCTAGCAACACCATAATGACCACCCATAACATCCTAGCAACTGCCTAGGAACCACCCAGAATACCTTAGCAACCACCTAGCAACACCATAGCAACCACCCAGAACAGCCTAGCAACCGCATAGAAACACCCTAGCAACCACCCAAAATACCTTAGCCATCGCTTAGCAACACCATAGCAACCACCTAGCAACCACCCAGAACACCCTAGAAACCACCCAAAAGACCCTAGCAACCACCCAAAAGACCCTAGCAACCGCCTTGCAACCACCCAGAGTACCATAGCAACCTCCTAGCAAACACCCTAGCAACCGCCAAAAAACCACCCAAAATAGCTTAGCAACTGCCTAGCAACAACATAGCAACACCCAGGCAACCGCCTAGCAACCACCCAGAACACCCTAGCAACAAACCAAAAGACCCTGGCAACCACCTCAACCACCCAAAAGACCATAGCAACCACTGAAAATATTCTAGCAACCACCCAGAACACCATAGCAACCTCCTAGCAACACCCTAGCAACCGCCTAGCAACCACCCAAAATACCTTAGCAACTGCCTAGCAACATCATAACAACCACCCATAACATCCTAGCAACAGCCTAGCAACCACCCAGAATACCTTAGCAACCACCTAGCAACACCATAGCAACCACCCAGAACAGCCTAGCAACCGCCTGGTTGCTAAGATAATATCTTAGCAACCACCCAGAACACAATAGCAACCACCCAAAATACGCTAGCAACCGCCTCAACCACCCAAAAGACCATAGCAACCACTGAAAATATTCTAGCAACCACCCAGAACACCATAGCAACCTCCTAGCAACACCCTAGCAACCGCCTAGCAACCACCCAAAATACCTTAGCAACTGCCTAGCAACATCATAACGACCACCCATAACATCCTAGCAACTGCCTAGCAACCACCCAGAATACCTTAGCAACCACCTAGCAACACCATAGCAACCACCCAGAACAGCCTAGCAACCGCATAGAAACACCCTAGCAACCACCCAAAATACCTTAGCCATCGCTTAGCAACACCATAGCAACCGCCTAGCAACCACACAGAACACCCTAGCAACCACCCAAAAGAACCTAGCAACCTCCTTGCAACCACCCAGAGTACCTTAGCAACCGCCTAGCAACACCAGAGCATCCACCCAGAACACCCTAGCAACCTCCTAGCAACACCCTAGCAACCGCCTAGCAACCACCCAAAATACCTTAGCAACTGCCTAGCAACAACATAGCAACCACCCAGAACACCCAGGTAACCGCCTAGAAACAACCCAGAATACCCTAGCAACCGCCTAGCAACACCATAACGACCACCCATAACGTCCTAGCAACTGCTTAGCAACCACCCAGAATACCTTAGCAACCACCTAGCAACACCATAGCAACCACCCAGAACAGCCTAGCAACCGCATAAAAACACCCTAGCAACCACCCAAAATACCTTAGCCATCGCTTAGCAACACCATAGCAACCGCCTAGCAACCACCCAGAACACCCTAGCAACCACCCAAAAGAACCTAGCAACCTCCTTGCAACCACCCAGAAATTTGAACTATACTGTATGGCTGATGGTTTCATCAGCCATACAGTATAGTTCAAATTTGACCTATTGAACATTTCTATAACATTTCTACACCAGAAGGATTGTAAGAGAAATTAGTCTAGAAATTTAAAGTTCAAGGTCTCATGTTTAGAAATGCAATGCAATGCCATAACACACGTTATGTCTTTAATCAAGATGGGAATGATTTAGTTCTGGTGTGAAATGCAATGCCAAAAGTGCATAACCTATATGTTATTCTTCAGTGCACAACGTTATATCGTTAGTGCAATGCAATGCAACAACACAGGTTATCTCTTTAATGAACATGGAAATTAGTTATTTCTGGTGTGCAATGCAATGCAATGCGAAAAGTGCATATTGTTATTCTTCAGTGCACAACGTTAGATCGTTTGTGCAATGCAATGCAACAAAACAGGTTATCTCTTTAATGAACATGGAAATTAGTTATTTCTGGTGTACAATGCAATGCAATGTGAAAAGTGCATATGTTATTCTTCAGTGCACAACGTTAGATCGTTAGTGCAATGCAATACAATGCAATGTAACAACACACGTTATGTCTTTAATCAACCTGGGAATGAGTTAGTTCTAACGATCTGACGTTGTGCACTGAAGAATAACATATAGGTATGCACTTTTTACATTGCATTGCACACAAGAACTAACTCATTCCCAGTTTGATTAAAGACATTACGTGTGTTGTTGCATTGCATTGCATTGCATTGCACTAACGATCTAACGTTGTGCACTGAAGAATAACAATATGCACTTTTCGCATTGCATTGCATTGCACACCAGAAATAACTCGTTTCTATGTTCATTAAAGAAATAACGTGTGGTGTTGCATTGCATTGCATTGCATTGTATTGCACTGTATTGCATTGCATTGCATTGCATTAAATTGCATTGCATTGCATTGCATTGCATTGCATTGCATTGCATTGCATTGCATTGCATTGTATTGCATTGCATTGCATTGCATTGTATTGCATTGCATTAAATTGCATTGCATTGCATTGCACTGCATGTCATTGCACTAACGATCTAACGTTGTGCACTGAAGAATAACATATAAGGTTATGCACTTTTTGCATTGCATTTCACACCAGAACTAAATCATTCCCAAGTTCAATAAAAACAATGTGTTGTTGTATTTCATTAGATTGCATTGCATTGCATTGCATTGCATTGCATTGCATTGCATTGCATTGCATTGCATTGCATTCATTGCATTGCATTGCACTGCATTTGCACTAACGAGCTAACGTTGTGCACTGAAGATTAACAATATGCACTTTTCGCATTGCATTGCATTGCACACCAGAACTAACTCATTCCCATGTTGCAATAAAAACATTACGTGTTTTGTTGCATTGCATTGCATTGCATTGCATTGCACTAACGATCTAACGTTGTGCACTGAATAATAACAATATGCACTTTTCGCATTGCATTGCATTGCACACCAGAAATAACTCGTTTCTATGTTCATTAAAGAAATAACGTGTGATGTTGCATTGCATTGCATTGCATTGCATTGTATTGCACTGTATTGCATTGCATTGCATTGCATTAAGTTGCATTGCATTGCATTGCATTGTATTGCATTGCATTGCATTGCATTAAATTGCATTGCATTGCATTGCATTGCATTGCATTAAATTGCATTGCATTGCATTGCATTAAATTGCATTAAATTGCATTAAATTGCAATGCAATGCAATACAATTTAAAGCTCGTTAGTGCAATGCAATGCAATGCAATGCAATGCAATGCAATGCAATGCAATGCAATGCAATTTAATGCAATGCAATGCAATGCAATGCAATTTAATACAATGCAATGCAATGCAATGCAATGCAATGCAATGTAATGCAATGCAATGCAATGCAATGCAATGCAATGCAATGCAATGCAATACAATGCAATGCAATGCAACAAAACACGTTATGTCTTTATTGCAACATGGGAATGAGTTAGTTCTGGTGTGCAATGCAATGCGAAAAGTGCATATTGTTAATCTTCAGTGCACAACGTTAGCTCGTTAGTGCAATGCAGTGCAATGCAATGCAATGCAATGCAATGCAATGCAATGCAATGCAATGCAATTCAATTTAATGCAATGCAATGCAATTTAATGCAATGCAATGCAATGCAATTTAATGCAATGCAATATAATGCAATGCAATTTAATGCAATGCAATGCAATGCAATGCAATGCAATGCAATTTAATGCAATGCAATGCAATGCAATGCAATGCAATGCAATGCAATGCAATGCAATTTAATACAATGCAATGCAATGCAATGCAATGCAATGCAATGCAATGTAATGCAATGCAATGCAATGCAATGCAATACAATGCAATGCAACAAAACACGTTATGTCTTTATTGCAACATGGGAATGAGTTAGTTCTGGTGTGCAATGCAATGCAATGCGAAAAGTGCATATTGTTAATCTTCAGTGCACAACGTTAGCTCGTTAGTGCAATGCAATGCAATGCAACAACACACGTTATTTCTTTAATGAACATAGAAACGAGTTATTTCTGGTGTGCAATGCAATGCAATGCGAAAAGTGCATATTGTTATTCTTCAGTGCACAACGTTAGATCGTTAGTGCAATGCACATAATGTTATAACAATGAGCTATACATAGGTACGCTTTTGACCTACTGAACATATTTCTGGCCAAAGATTCCTTAAAGATGTTATTTCATTTTGACAAAAGTCCATTTTTGACATACTGAAATTTTTTCTGGCCAAGGAGTACTCGAAACTTGACCTTTCTATATATATACTAGTGGACTCTTTCTTATGTTACACTGTAAAAAAAAATTACATCCCCAAGTCAAAAATATCTAGTGACTGTTCACATAAAAATTTTTCAATTAGTCTGACGTATTATTTATCATTAAGCCAATGTTAACAGACTATTGCAACAATTTTGGGTGGTTGCTAGGTGGTTGCTAGTGTGTTCTGGGTGGTTGCTAGGCGGTTGCTATGGTGTTGCTAAGCGGTTGCTAAGGTATTTTGGGTGGTTGCTAGGGTCTTTTGGGTGGTTGCTATGCGGTGTTAGACATATTTATCATCAGATGGAGTCTATAATTTTACATAGTTTAAAAACTTTTGAGGAACCTTTGACCAGAAATAATAGAATTATTAAGATAATAATAGCTAGATGCGAAAGTTCAACGAGACAAACTTTAAGTTGGCTTGAGAAAGTTTGGACCAGAATGTTTTTTGCTAGGCAGTTGCTAGGATGTTATGGGTGGTCGTTATTGTGTTGCTAAGCGGTTGCTAGGGTATTCTGAGTGGTTGCTATGGTGTTGCTAAGCGGTTGCTAGGGTATTCTGGGTGGTTGCTAGGCAGTTGCCAAGGTATTTTGGGTGGTTGCTAGGGTGTTGCTAGGCGGTTGCTAAGGTATTTCGGGTGGTTGCTATGTTATTCTGGGTGGTTTTAAGGCGGTTGCTAGGGTCTTTTGGGTGGTTGCTAGGCGGTTGCTATGGTGTTGCTAAACGGTTGCTAAGGTATTTTGGGTGGTTGCTAGGATATTTTCAGTGGTTGCTATGGTCTTTTGGGTGGTTGCTAGTGTGTTGCTGGGCGGTTGCTAAGGTATTTCGGGTGGTTGCTACGGTGTTGCTAGGCAGTTGCTAAAGTATTCTGGGTGGTTGCTAGGATATTTTCAGTGGTTGCTAGGGTATTTTGGGTGGTTGCTAGGCGGTTGCTAAAGTATTCTGGGTGGTTGCTAGGATATTTTCAGTGGTTGCTAGGGTGTTCTGGGTGGTTGCTATTGTGTTGCTAGGCGGTTGCTAAGGTATTTATGCTAGGGTGTTGCTGGGCGGTTTCTAAGGTATTTCGGGTGGTTGCTATGGTGTTGCTAGGCGGTTGCTAAAGTATTCTGGGTGGTTGCTAGGATATTTTCAGTGGTTGTTATGGTCTTTTGGGTGGTTGCTAGGCGGTTGCTAGGGTATTTTGGGTGGTTGCTAGGCGGTTGCTAGGGTATTTTGGGTGGTTGCAAGGATATTTTCAGTGGTTGCTATGGTCTTTTGGGGGGTTGCTAGGGTGTTGCTGGGCGGTTGCTAAGGTATTTGGGGTGGTTGCTATGGTGTTGCTAGGCGGTTGCTAAAGTATTCTGGGTGGTTGCTAGGATATTTTCAGTGGTTGCTAGGGTATTTTGGGTGGTTGCTAGGCGGTTGTTAGGGTATTTTGGGTGGTTGCAAGGGTGTTCTGGGTGGTTGCTATGCAGTTGCTAGGGTATTTTGGGTGGTTGCTAGGTTGTTATGGATGGTTACTAGGGTGTTTTGGGTGGTTGCTAGGGTGTTGCTAGATGGTTGCTAGGGTGTTCTGGGTGGTTGCTATTGTGTTGCTAGGCGGTTGCTAAGGTATTTTGGGGGGTTGCTAGGTTTTTGCTAGGCGGTTGCTAAGGTATTTCGGGTGGTTGCTATGGTGTTGCTAGGCGGTTGCTAAAGTATTCTGGGTGGTTGCTAGGCGGTTGCTATGGTG
The DNA here is from genome assembly GCF_965113295.1 of Leuciscus leuciscus. Classification (NCBI taxonomy): domain Eukaryota; kingdom Metazoa; phylum Chordata; class Actinopteri; order Cypriniformes; family Leuciscidae; genus Leuciscus; species Leuciscus leuciscus. The sequence goes on along the minus strand of NC_138736.1, from coordinate 24,219,752 downwards.
TTCTGGGTGGTTGCTAGGATATTTTCAGTGGTTGCTATGGTCTTTTGGGTGGTTGCTAGGCGTTTGCTAGGGTATTTTGGGTGGTTGCAAGGGTGTTCTGGGTGGTTGCTATGCAGTTGCTAGGGTATTTTGGGTGGTTGCTAGGGTGTTTTGGGTGGTTGCTAGGGTGTTGCTAGATGGTTGTTAGGGTGTTCTGGGTGGTTGCTAAGGTATTTTGGGTGGTTGCTAGGCGGTTGCTAGGGTGTTCTGGGTGGTTGCTATTGTGTTGCTAGGCGGTTGCTAAGGTATTTTGGGGGGTTGCTAGGGTGTTGCTAGGCGGTTGCTAAGGTATTTCGGGTGGTTGCTATGGTATTCTGGGTGGTTTTAAGGCGGTTGCTAGGGTATTTTGGGTGGTTGCTAGGGTCTTTTGGGTGGTTGCTAGGCGGTTGCTAGTGTGTTCTGGGTGGTTTTAAGGCGGTTGCTATGGTGTTGCTAAGCGGTTGCAAGGGTGTTTGGGTGGTTGCTAGGGTGTTGCTAGATGGTTGCTAGGGTATTCTGGGTGGTTGCTACAAACTATTGCAACAAGAATTGCACTTGGGCCAATTAAAAAATTTAGATGTGACCAGTCACTAGAAAATTTTGACCAAGAGAGGTTAGACATATTTATCATCAGATGGAGTCTATAATTTTACATAGTTTAAAAACTTTTGAGGAACCTTTGACCAGAAATAATAGAATTATTAAGATAATAATAGCTAGATGCGAAAATTCAACGAGACAAACTTTAAGTTGGCTTGAGAAAGTTTGGACCAGAATGTTTTTTGCTAGGCAGTTGCTAGGATGTTATGGGTGGTCGTTATTGTGTTGCTAGGCGGTTGCTAGGGTATTCTGGGTGGTTGCTATGGTGTTGCTAAGCGGTTGCTAGGGTATTCTGGGTGGTTGCTAGTCAGTTGCCAAGGTATTTTGGGGGGTTGCTAGGGTGTTGCTAGGCGGTTGCTAAGGTATTTCGGGTGGTTGCTATGTTATTCTGGGTGGTTTTAAGGCGGTTGCTAGGGTATTTTGGGTGGTTGCTAGGGTCTTTTGGGCGGTTGCTAGGCGGTTGCTAGTGTGTTCTGGGTGGTTGCTAGGATGTTTTCAGTGGTTGCTATGGTCTTTTGGGTGGTTCCTAGGCGGTTGCTAGGGTATTTTGGGTGGTTGCAAGGGTGTTCTGGGTGGTTGCTATGCAGTTGCTAGGGTATTTTGGGTGGTTGCTAGGGTGTTATGGATGGTTACTAGGGTGTTTTTGGTGGTTGCTAGGATGTTGCTAGATGGTTGCTAGGGTGTTTTGGGTGGTTGCTGGGCGGTTGCTATTGTGTTCTGGGTGGTTGCTAGGCGGTTGCTATGGTGTTGCTAAGCGGTTGCTAAGGTATTTTGGGTGGTTGCTAGGGTGTTTCTAGGCGGTTGCTAGGCTGTTCTGGGTGGTTGCTATTGTGTTGCTAGGCGGTTGCTAAGGTATTCTGGGTGGTTGCTAGGCGGTTGCTATGGTGTTCTGGGTGGTTGCTAGGATATTTTCAGTGGTTGCTATGGTCTTTTGGGTGGTTGCTATGCGGTTGCTAGGGTATTTTAGGTGGTTGCAAGGGTGTTTTGGGTGGTTGCTAGGGTGTTGCTAGGGTGTTCTGTGTGGTTGCTACAGACTATTGCAACAAGAATTGCACTTGGGCCAATTAAAACATTTAGATGTGACCACTCACTAGAAAATTTTGACCAAGAGAGGTTAGACATATTTATCATCAGATGGAGTCTATAATTTTACATAGTTTAAAAACTTTTGAGGAACCTTTGACCAGAAATAATGGTCTTTTGGGTGGTTGCTATGCGGTTGCTAGGGTATTTTAGGTGGTTGCAAGGGTGTTCTGGGTGGTTGCTATGCAGTTGCTAGGGTATTTTGGGTGGTTGCTAGGGTGTTATGGATGGTTACTAGGGTGTTTTGGGTGGTTGCTAGGGTGTTGTTAGATGGTTGCTAGGGTGTTCTGTGTGGTTTCTATGGTGTTGCTAGGCGGTTGCTAGGGTGTTCTGGGTGGTTGCTATGGTATTGCTAGGTGGTTGCTAAGGTATTTTGGGTGGTTGCTAGGCGGTTGCTAGGGTGTTCTGGGTGGTTGCTATTGTGTTGCTAGGCGGTTGCTAAGGTATTCTGGGTGGTTGCAAGGCGGTTGCTGGGGTATTTTGGGTGGTTGCTAGGCGGTTGCTAAGGTATTCAGGGCAGTTGATTTGGTGTTACTAGGTGGTTGGTAGTTGTCACAGATGGTTACTATGGAGTTTTTATAGAGTTCTTAGCATGATTTAACACTTAACTAATCACTATTAGCATGGGTGGTTGCTAGGTACTGCTAGCATGTGTAGACAAACTGGAGTTTTTATAGAGTTCTTAGCATGATTTAACACTTAACTAATCACTATTAGCATGGGTGGTTGCTATGCACTGCTAGCATGTGTAGACAAACTATGTAGCTATGCATGTAGCTATGCACTGCTAGCATGTGTTGGCTTGAGAAAGTTTGGAGCAGAACGTTTTTTGCTAGGCGGTTGCTAGGATTTTATGGGTGGTTGCTATGGTGTTGCTAGGGTATTTTGGGTGGTTGCTAGGGTGTTCTGGGTGGTTGCTAGGTGGTTGCTAGGGTGTACTGGGTGGTTGCTAGGTGGTTGCTAGGGTATTTTAGGTGGTTGTTAGGGTGTTCTGGGTGGTTGCTATGGAGATTTTAGGCCATTACTTATTGGCTGCTCGATAATATAAATCCTCTGAGGGAGAGAGAGAGGGAGAGACGCAGGGGTGTCAGGCCCTTTGTGTCTGTGTGTGTGAAAACGTCGGTTTGGATTAGAATTTTTTTAGAATGCCCAATGTTAAGTCAATGGGACTTTTTCCGAGTTTTGATCGTCAATTCTAGGAAAACCACCGTAAGTCCGATCAGTTAGAAAAGATATAGCATATCGAGTCAGAATAATCTGAAGGTCTGAGCCGAGTTTGGAGTATGTAGAGTTAAAGCTCTAGGCTGCATTAAATTTATAAATTTTTGTCTCAGAAGAAGAAGCATAACTAGAATGTACATTTCCTGAAGAAAATGTGAAGTGGTGCTTGCAGTGGCAAAACTCGCCACTGGGCAGATGCTAACACAATTAACATGTTGTGATACCATGATATACACCGTTGTAGCATCATTTTCCACGATTTACCATGTTTCTAATCTAATCTAATCGTACAATTACTACGATTTACCACATTCCAGCATGATTTACTATGATTAACATGTTGTTAAAATGATGCTAGCATGATTAGCATGTTGTTAACATGATTAGCATGTTGGTAGCATGATGCTAGCATGATTAGCATTTTGCTAGCATGCTTTAACAAGATGTTAGCATGATTAGCATTTTGCTAGCATGTTTTTAGCTAGATGCTAACATGATTAGCATGTTGCTAGCATTATGCTAGCTTGATTAAAATGTTGTTAACATGATGCTAGCTTGATTAGCATGTCGGTAGCTTGATGCTAGCATGATTAGCATGTTGCTAGCATGTTTTTAGCTAGATGCTAACATGATTAGCATGTTGCTAGCTTGATTAGCATGTTGGTAGCATAATGCTATCATTATTAGCATGTTGCTAGCTTGATTAGCATGATGCTAGCATGATGCTAGCTTGATTAGCATGTTGCTAGCATGATGCTAGCATGATTAGTATGTTGCTAGCATGTTTTAAGCAAAGATGCTGTTGCCAGGTGGTTGCTAGGGTGTTCTGGGTGGTTGCTATGGGTTCCTGGGTGGTTGCTAGGTGGTTGCAAAGGTATTTTGGGTGGTTGCTAGGGTGTTCTTGGTGGTTGCTAGGCAGTTGCTAGGGTATTCTTGGTGGTTGCTAGGGCGTGGCTAGGTGGTTGCTAGGGTGTTCTGGGTGGTTGCTATGATATTCTGGGTGGATGCTAGGGCGCTGCTAGGGTGTTCTGGGTGGTTGCTAGGCGTTCTGGGTGGTTATTAGGTAGTTGCTAGGTGTTCTGGGTGGTTGCTAGGCAGTTGCTAGGGTGTTCTGGGTGGTTGCTAGAGTTTTTTGGTGGTTACTGGAGCATTTCTAGACGTTGCTAGGGTGTTCAGGGTGGTTGCTAAGGTATTTTTGGTAGTTTTCATGGTACTACTAGGTGGTTGGTAGTTGTCTCAAATATGGTTACTATGGAGTTTTTATAGAGTTCTTAAAATCTTTAATAACGAGTGCTTCAGTACGGCACTCGGCCTGCGGCCTTGTGCCTATGGCCGAATAGGCACAAGCATGGAGCAATATCGCAAGGCGAAGTGTGATATTGCTTTAAAAAAAGTTTTAAAAAAAAAGGTTTTATATTATTTATTGGTTTAGGGTGGTTGCTAGGGAGCTCAGAGTGGTTGCTAGGGTGTGGCTATCAAGATTTTAGGCCATTACTTATTGGCTAGGATGCTAGGATGTTATGGGTGGTTGCTATGTTGTTGCTAGGCGGTAGCTAAGGTATTCTGGATGGTTGCTAGGCGGTTGCTAAGGTGTTCTGGGTGGTTGCTAGGCAGTTGCTAGGGTCTTTTGGGTGGTTGCTAGGGTGTTCTGGGTGTTAGCTAGGAAGTTTTGGGTGGTTGCTAGGATATTTTGGGTGGTTTGCTAGGGTCTGTTGGGTGGTTGCTAGGGTATTTTGGGTGGTTGCTAGGGTGTTCTGGGTGGTTGCTAGGCGGTTGCTAGGATATTTTGGGTGGTTGCTAGGGTCTTTTGGGTGGTTGCTAGGCGGTTGCTAGGGTGTTTTGGGTGGTTGCTAGGATATTTTGCGTGGTTGCTAGGGTCTTTTGGGTGGTTGCTAGGCGGTTGCTAGGGTGTTTTGGGTGGTTGCTAGGATATTTTGCGTGGTTGCTAGGGTCTTTTGGGTGGTTGCTAGGCGGTTGTATTTTGGGTGGTTGCTAGGGTGTTCTGGATGGTTACTAGGGTGTTTTGGGTGGTTGCTATGGTATTCAGGGCGGTTGATATGGTGTTACTAGGTGGTTGGTAGTTGTCACAGATGGTTACTATGGAGTTTTTATAGAGTTCTTAGCATGATCTTGGCATGATTTAACACTTAACTAATTGCTATTAGCATGTAGCTATTCACTGCTAGCATGTGTAGCATGATATAGGTCTTGCAAAACGGTTGCTCATGAGCATGTATAGAAAGTTCAAGTACATAGTTGGCCAGAACATTTTTTTTTTTCATTATGGACAGTTGACTGGCCGATGTACTATCTGAAGGAGTCTATAAGTATGAATAGAAAGTTCAAGATAAAGGACTCTTCAGTCAGAAATATGTTCTACTTGTCAAATCTGGACTTCTGTATGGCTAAAGAAACTAAATAAGGCATCTCTGAGAATGTATAGCAAGTTCATAGACTCTTCGGGCAGAAAAATGTTCAGTAGGTCAATTATTTGGCTGATGAAACATCAGGAGGAGTATGTTTAGAAAGAATAAGATCAAGGTCTCTTTGGCCAGAACATTTTTTGGCTGAAGTACTATCAGAAAGCATCTATGAGTATGTATAGAAAGATCAAGGACTCTTCCAGCCAGAAATATGTTCAATTGTCAAATATGGATAATAGCCTGGCTGATGAAAAATCAGAAGGAGATAGTAATTATGTATAGATATTTCAAGTTCTAGGTCTCTTTAGGTCTCAGATATATGTTCAATGGTCAAATTTGGACTAACAATATGGTTGATTTAACATCAAAAGTAGTCGATGAGAATGCATATAAACATACCCTTTGACGATTCTTTTGCCAGAATTTTGTTCAGTAAGTCAATAATGGACTTCTGTCTCAATGATGAAACATCAGAACAAGACTATGATTGTGTATAGAACGATCAAGATCGAGGACACTTTGGTTATAGAAATGTTCAATAGGTCAAATTTGAACTATACTGTATGGCTGATGAAACACCAGAAGGATTGTAAGAGAAATTAGTCTAGAAATTTAAAGTTCAAGGTCTCATGTCTAGAAATGCAATGCAATGCCATAACACACGTTATGTCTTTAATCAAGATGGGAATGAGTTAGTTCTTGTGTGCAATGCAATGTAAAAAGTGCATACCTATATGTTATTCTTCAGTGCACAACGTTATATCGTTAGTGCAATGCAATGCAACAACACAGGTTATCTCTTTAATGAACATGGAAATTAGTTATTTCTGGTGTGCAATGCAATGCAATGCGAAAAGTGCATATTGTTATTCTTCAGTGCACAACGTTAGATCGTTTGTGCAATGCAATGCAACAACACAGGTTATCTCTTTAATGAACATGGAAATTAGTTATTTCTGGTGTACAATGCAATGCAATGTGAAAAGTGCATATGTTATTCTTCAGTGCACAACGTTAGATCGTTAGTGCAATGCAATACAATGCAATGTAACAACACACGTTATGTCTTTAATCAACCTGGGAATGAGTTAGTTCTAACGATCTGACGTTGTGCACTGAAGAATAACATATAGGTATGCACTTTTTACATTGCATTGCACACAAGAACTAACTCATTCCCAGTTTGATTAAAGACATTACGTGTG
>NC_138736.1:24143202-24210702 GCF_965113295.1 Leuciscus leuciscus | reverse complement strand
CATTTATTCACTAAAAATCTGAGTGCTCAACGTCAGATCGTTAGTGCAGTTCAATGCAATACAATGCAATGCAAAGCAACAACACACGTTATGTCTTTATTGCAACATGGGTTAGTTCTGGTGTGCAATGCAATGCAATGCGAAAAGTGCATATTGTTATTCTTCAGTGCACAACGTTAGATCGTTAGTGCAATGCACATAATGTTATAACAATGAGCTATACATAGGTACGCTTTTGACCTACTGAACATATTTCTGGCCAAAGATTCCTTAAAGATGTTATTTCATTTTGACAAAAGTCCATTTTTGACATACTGAAATTTTTTCTGGCCAAGGAGTACTCGAAACTTGACCTTTCTATATATATACTAGTGGACTCTTTCTTATGTTACACTGTAAAAAAAAATTACATCCCCAAGTCAAAAATATCTAGTGACTGGTCACATAAAAATTTTTCAATTAGTCTGACGTATTATTTATCATTAAGCCAATGTTAACAGACTATTGCAACAATTTTGGGTGGTTGCTAGGTGGTTGCTAGTGTGTTCTGGGTGGTTGCTAGGCGGTTGCTATGGTGTTGCTAAGCGGTTGCTAAGGTATTTTGGGTGGTTGCTAGGGTCTTTTGGGTGGTTGCTATGCGGTGTTAGACATATTTATCATCAGATGGAGTCTATAATTTTACATAGTTTAAAAACTTTTGAGGAACCTTTGACCAGAAATAATAGAATTATTAAGATAATAATAGCTAGATGCGAAAGTTCAACGAGACAAACTTTAAGTTGGCTTGAGAAAGTTTGGACCAGAATGTTTTTTGCTAGGCAGTTGCTAGGATGTTATGGGTGGTCGTTATTGTGTTGCTAAGCGGTTGCTAGGGTATTCTGAGTGGTTGCTATGGTGTTGCTAAGCGGTTGCTAGGGTATTCTGGGTGGTTGCTAGGCAGTTGCCAAGGTATTTTGGGTGGTTGCTAGGGTGTTGCTAGGCGGTTGCTAAGGTATTTCGGGTGGTTGCTATGTTATTCTGGGTGGTTTTAAGGCGGTTGCTAGGGTCTTTTGGGTGGTTGCTAGGCGGTTGCTATGGTGTTGCTAAGCGGTTGCTAAGGTATTTTGGGTGGTTGCTAGGATATTTTCAGTGGTTGCTATGGTCTTTTGGGTGGTTGCTAGGCGGTTGCTAGGGTATTTTGGGTGGTTGCAAGGCGGTTGCTAGGGTATTTTGGGTGGTTGCAAGGATATTTTCAGTGGTTGCTATGGTCTTTTGGGGGGTTGCTAGGGTGTTGCTGGGCGGTTGCTAAGGTATTTGGGGTGGTTGCTATGGTGTTGCTAGGCGGTTGCTAAAGTATTCTGGGTGGTTGCTAGGATATTTTCAGTGGTTGCTAGGGTATTTTGGGTGGTTGCTAGGCGGTTGCTAGGGTATTTTGGGTGGTTGCAAGGGTGTTCTGGGTGGTTGCTATGCAGTTGCTAGGGTATTTTGGGTGGTTGCTAGGTTGTTATGGATGGTTACTAGGGTGTTTTGGGTGGTTGCTAGGGTGTTGCTAGATGGTTGCTAGGGTGTTCTGGGTGGTTGCTATTGTGTTGCTAGGCGGTTGCTAAGGTATTTTGGGGGGTTGCTAGGTTTTTGCTAGGCGGTTGCTAAGGTATTTCGGGTGGTTGCTATGGTGTTGCTAGGCGGTTGCTAAAGTATTCTGTGCGGTTGCTAGGCGGTTGCTATGGTGTTCTGGGTGGTTGCCAGGATATTTTCAGTGGTTGCTATGGTCTTTTGGGTGGTTGCTAGGCGTTTGCTAGGGTATTTTGGGTGGTTGCAAGGGTGTTCTGGGTGGTTGCTATGCAGTTGCTAGGGTATTTTGGGTGGTTGCTAGGGTATTGCTAGATGGTTGTTAGGCTGTTCTGGGCTGTTGCTAAGGTATTTTGGGTGGTTGCTAGGCGGTTGCTAGGGTGTTCTGGGTGGTTGCTATTGTGTTGCTAGGCGGTTGCTAAGGTATTTTGGGGGGTTGCTAGGGTGTTGCTAGGCGGTTGCTAAGGTATTTCGGGTGGTTGCTATGGTATTCTGGGTGGTTTTAAGGCGGTTGCTAGGGTATTTTGGGTGGTTGCTAGGGTCTTTTGGGTGGTTGCTAGGCGGTTGCTAGTGTGTTCTGGGTGGTTTTAAGGCGGTTGCTATGGTGTTGCTAAGCGGTTGCTAAGGTATTTTGGGTGGTTGCTACGGTCTTTTGGGTGGTTGCTATGCGGTTGCTATGGTATTTTAGGTGGTTGCAAGGGTGTTTGGGTGGTTGCTAGGGTGTTTCTAGATGGTTGCTAGGGTATTCTGGGTGGTTGCTACAGACTATTGCAACAAGAATTGCACTTGGGCCAATTAAAAAATTTAGATGTGACCAGTCACTAGAAAATTTTGACCAAGAGAGGTTAGACATATTTATCATCAGATGGAGTCTATAATTTTACATAGTTTAAAAACTTTTGAGGAACCTTTGACCATAAATAATAGAATTATTAAGATAATAATAGCTAGATGCGAAAATTCAACGAGACAAACTTTAAGTTGGCTTGAGAAAGTTTGGACCAGAATGTTTTTTGCTAGGCAGTTGCTAGGATGTTATGGGTGGTCGTTATTGTGTTGCTAGGCGGTTGCTAGGGTATTCTGGGTGGTTGCTATGGTGTTGCTAAGCGGTTGCTAGGGTATTCTGGGTGGTTGCTAGTCAGTTGCCAAGGTATTTTGGGGGGTTGCTAGGGTGTTGCTAGGCGGTTGCTAAGGTATTTCGGGTGGTTGCTATGTTATTCTGGGTGGTTTTAAGGCGGTTGCTAGGGTATTTTGGGTGGTTGCTAGGGTCTTTTGGGTGGTTGCTAGGCGGTTGCTAGTGTGTTCTGGGTGGTTGCTAGGATGTTTTCAGTGGTTGCTATGGTCTTTTGGATGGTTCCTAGGCGGTTGCTAGGGTATTTTGGGTGGTTGCAAGGGTGTTCTGGGTGGTTGCTATGCAGTTGCTAGGGTATTTTGGGTGGTTGCTAGGGTGTTATGGATGGTTACTAGGGTGTTTTTGGTGGTTGCTAGGGTGTTGCTAGATGGTTGCTAGGGTGTTTTGGGTGGTTGCTGGGCGGTTGCTATTGTGTTCTGGGTGGTTGCTAGGCGGTTGCTATGGTGTTGCTAAGCGGTTGCTAAGGTATTTTGGGTGGTTGCTAGGGTGTTTCTAGGCGGTTGCTAGGCTGTTCTGGGTGGTTGTTATTGTGTTGCTAGGCGGTTGCTAAGGTATTCTGGGTGGTTGCTAGGCGGTTGCTATGGTGTTCTGGGTGGTTGCTAGGATATTTTCAGTGGTTGCTATGGTCTTTTGGGTGGTTGCTATGCGGTTGCTAGGGTATTTTAGGTGGTTGCAAGGGTGTTTTGGGTGGTTGCTAGGGTGTTGCTAGGGTGTTCTGTGTGGTTGCTACAGACTATTGCAACAAGAATTGCACTTGGGCCAATTAAAACATTTAGATGTGACCACTCACTAGAAAATTTTGACCAAGAGAGGTTAGACATATTTATCATCAGATGGAGTCTATAATTTTACATAGTTTAAAAACTTTTGAGGAACCTTTGACCAGAAATAATGGTCTTTTGGGTGGTTGCTATGCGGTTGCTAGGGTATTTTAGGTGGTTGCAAGGGTGTTCTGGGTGGTTGCTATGCAGTTGCTAGGGTATTTTGGGTGGTTGCTAGGGTGTTATGGATGGTTACTAGGGTGTTTTGGGTGGTTGCTAGGGTGTTGTTAGATGGTTGCTAGGGTGTTCTGTGTGGTTTCTATGGTGTTGCTAGGCGGTTGCTAGGGTGTTCTGGGTGGTTGCTATGGTATTGCTAGGTGGTTGCTAAGGTATTTTGGGTGGTTGCTAGGCGGTTGCTAGGGTGTTCTGGGTGGTTGCTATTGTGTTGCTAGGCGGTTGCTAAGGTATTCTGGGTGGTTGCAAGGCGGTTGCTGGGGTATTTTGGGTGGTTGCTAGGCGGTTGCTAAGGTATTCAGGGCAGTTGATTTGGTGTTACTAGGTGGTTGGTAGTTGTCACAGATGGTTACTATGGAGTTTTTATAGAGTTCTTAGCATGATTTAACACTTAACTAATCACTATTAGCATGTAGCTATGCACTGCTAGCATGTGTAGACAAACTATGTAGCTATGCATGTAGCTATGCACTGCTAGCATGTGTTGGCTTGAGAAAGTTTGGAGCAGAACGTTTTTTGCTAGGCGGTTGCTAGGATTTTATGGGTGGTTGCTATGGTGTTGCTAGGGTATTTTGGGTGGTTGCTAGGGTGTTCTGGGTGGTTGCTAGGTGGTTGCTAGGGTGTACTGGGTGGTTGCTAGGTGGTTGCTAGGGTATTTTAGGTGGTTGTTAGGGTGTTCTGGGTGGTTGCTATGGAGATTTTAGGCCATTACTTATTGGCTGCTCGATAATATAAATCCTCTGAGGGAGAGAGAGAGGGAGAGACGCAGGGGTGTCAGGCCCTTTGTGTCTGTGTGTGTGAAAACGTCGGTTTGGATTAGAATTTTTTTAGAATGCCCAATGTTAAGTCAATGGGACTTTTTCCGAGTTTTGATCGTCAATTCTAGGAAAACCACCGTAAGTCCGATCAGTTAGAAAAGATATAGCATATCGAGTCAGAATAGTCTGAAGGTCTGAGCCGAGTTTGGAGTATGTAGAGTTAAAGCTCTAGGCTGCATTAAATTTATAAATTTTTGTCTCAGAAGAAGAAGCATAACTAGAATGTACATTTCCTGAAGAAAATGTGAAGTGGTGCTTGCAGTGGCAAAACTCGCCACTGGGCAGATGCTAACACAATTAACATGTTGTGATACCATGATATACACCGTTGTAGCATCATTTTCCACGATTTACCATGTTTCTAATCTAATCTAATCGTACAATTACTACGATTTACCACATTCCAGCATGATTTACTATGATTAACATGTTGTTAAAATAATGCTAGCATGATTAGCATGTTGTTAACATGATTAGCATGTTGGTAGCATGATGCTAGCATGATTAGCATTTTGCTAGCATGCTTTAACAAGATGTTAGCATGATTAGCATTTTGCTAGCATGTTTTTAGCTAGATGCTAACATGATTAGCATGTTGCTAGCATTATGCTAGCTTGATTAACATGTTGTTAACATGATGCTAGCTTGATTAGCATGTCGGTAGCTTGATGCTAGCATGATTAGCATGTTGCTAGCATGTTTTTAGCTAGATGCTAACATGATTAGCATGTTGCTAGCTTGATTAGCATGTTGGTAGCATAATGCTATCATTATTAGCATGTTGCTAGCTTGATTAGCATGATGCTAGCATGATGCTAGCTTGATTAGCATGTTGCTAGCATGATGCTAGCATGATTAGTATGTTGCTAGCATGTTTTAAGCAAAGATGCTGTTGCCAGGTGGTTGCTAGGGTGTTCTGGGTGGTTGCTATGGGTTCCTGGGTGGTTGCTAGGTGGTTGCAAAGGTATTTTGGGTGGTTGCTAGGGTGTTCTTGGTGGTTGCTAGGCAGTTGCTAGGGTATTCTTGGTGGTTGCTAGGGCGTGGCTAGGTGGTTGCTAGGGTGTTCTGGGTGGTTGCTATGATATTCTGGGTGGATGCTAGGGCGCTGCTAGGGTGTTCTGGGTGGTTGCTAGGCGTTCTGGGTGGTTATTAGGTAGTTGCTAGGTGTTCTGGGTGGTTGCTAGGCAGTTGCTAGGGTGTTCTGGGTGGTTGCTAGAGTTTTTTGGTGGTTACTGGAGCATTTCTAGACGTTGCTAGGGTGTTCAAGGTGGTTGCTAAGGTATTTTTGGTAGTTTTTATGGTACTACTAGGTGGTTGTTAGTTGTCAAATATGGTTACTATGGAGTTTTTATAGAGTTCTTAAAATCTTTAATAACGAGTGCTTCAGTACGGCACTCGGCCTGCGGCCTTGTGCCTATGGCCGAATAGGCACAAGCATGGAGCAATATCGCAAGGCGAAGTGTGATATTGCTTTAAAAAAAGTAAAAAAAAAAAGGTTTTATATTATTTATTGGTTTAGGGTGGTTGCTAGGGAGCTCAGAGTGGTTGCTAGGGTGTGGCTATCAAGATTTTAGGCCATTACTTATTGGCTAGGATGCTAGGATGTTATGGGTGGTTGCTATGTTGTTGCTAGGCGGTTGCTAAGGTATTCTGGATGGTTGCTAGGCGGTTGCTAAGGTGTTCTGGGTGGTTGCTAGGCGGTTGCTAGGGTCTTTTGGGTGGTTGCTAGGGTGTTCTGGGTGTTAGCTAGGGTCTGTTGGGTGGTTGCTAGGGTATTTTGGGTGGTTGCTAGGGTGTTCTGGGTGGTTGCTAGGCGGTTGCTAGGATATTTTGGGTGGTTGCTAGGGTCTTTTGGGTGGTTGCTAGGCGGTTGCTAGGGTGTTTTGGGTGGTTGCTAGGATATTTTGCGTGGTTGCTAGGGTCTTTTGGGTGGTTGCTAGGCGGTTGCTAGGGTGTTTTGGGTGGTTGCTAGGATATTTTGCGTGGTTGCTAGGGTCTTTTGGGTGGTTGCTAGGCGGTTGTATTTTGGGTGGTTGCTAGGGTGTTCTGGATGGTTACTAGGGTGTTTTGGGTGGTTGCTATGGTATTCAGGGCGGTTGATATGGTGTTACTAGGTGGTTGGTAGTTGTCACAGATGGTTACTATGGAGTTTTTATAGAGTTCTTAGCATGATCTTGGCATGATTTAACACTTAACTAATTGCTATTAGCATGTAGCTATTCACTGCTAGCATGTGTAGCATGATATAGGTCTTGCAAAACGGTTGCTCATGAGCATGTATAGAAAGTTCAAGTACATAGTTGGCCAGAACATTTTTTTTTTTCATTATGGACAGTTGACTGGCCGATGTACTATCTGAAGGAGTCTATAAGTATGAATAGAAAGTTCAAGATAAAGGACTCTTCAGTCAGAAATATGTTCTACTTGTCAAATCTGGACTTCTGTATGGCTAAAGAAACTAAATAAGGCATCTCTGAGAATGTATAGCAAGTTCATAGACTCTTCGGGCAGAAAAATGTTCAGTAGGTCAATTATTTGGCTGATGAAACATCAGGAGGAGTATGTTTAGAAAGAATAAGATCAAGGTCTCTTTGGCCAGAACATTTTTTGGCTGAAGTACTATCAGAAAGCATCTATGAGTATGTATAGAAAGATCAAGGACTCTTCCAGCCAGAAATATGTTCAATTGTCAAATATGGATAATAGCCTGGCTGATGAAAAATCAGAAGGAGATAGTAATTATGTATAGATATTTCAAGTTCTAGGTCTCTTTAGGTCTCAGATATATGTTCAATGGTCAAATTTGGACTAACAATATGGTTGATTTAACATCAAAAGTAGTCGATGAGAATGCATATAAACATACCCTTTGACGATTCTTTTGCCAGAATTTTGTTCAGTAAGTCAATAATGGACTTCTGTCTCAATGATGAAACATCAGAACAAGACTATGATTGTGTATAGAACCATCAAGATCGAGGACACTTTGGTTATAGAAATGTTCAATAGGTCAAATTTGAACTATACTGTATGGCTGATGAAACACCAGAAGGATTGTAAGAGAAATTAGTCTAGAAATTTAAAGTTCAAGGTCTCATGTCTAGAAATGCAATGCAATGCCATAACACACGTTATGTCTTTAATCAAGATGGGAATGAGTTAGTTCTGGTGTTCAATGCAATGCAAAAAGTGCATAACCTATATGTTATTCTTCAGTGCACAACGTTATATCGTTAGTGCAATGCAATGCAACAACACAGGTTATCTCTTTAATGAACATGGAAATTAGTTATTTCTGGTGTGCAATGCAATGCAATGCGAAAAGTGCATATTGTTATTCTTCAGTGCACAACGTTAGATCGTTTGTGCAATGCAATGCAACAACACAGGTTATCTCTTTAATGAACATGGAAATTAGTTATTTCTGGTGTACAATGCAATGCAATGTGAAAAGTGCATATGTTATTCTTCAGTGCACAACGTTAGATCGTTAGTGCAATGCAATACAATGCAATGTAACAACACACGTTATGTCTTTAATCAACCTGGGAATGAGTTAGTTCTAACGATCTGACGTTGTGCACTGAAGAATAACATATAGGTATGCACTTTTTACATTGCATTGCACACAAGAACTAACTCATTCCCAGTTTGATTAAAGACATTACGTGTGTTGTTGCATTGCATTGCATTGCATTGCATTGCATTGCACTAACGATCTAACGTTGTGCACTGAAGAATAACAATATGCACTTTTCGCATTGCATTGCATTGCACACCAGAAATAACTCGTTTCTATGTTCATTAAAGAAATAACGTGTGGTGTTGCATTGCATTGCATTGCATTGTATTGCACTGTATTGCATTGCATTGCATTGCATTAAATTGCATTGCATTGCATTGCATTGCATTGCATTGTATTGCATTGCATTGCATTGTATTGCATTGCATTGCATTGCATTGCATTGCATTGCATTGCATTGCATTGCATTGCATTGCATTGCATTAAATTGCATTGCATTGCATTGCATTAAATTGCATTGCATTGCATTGCACTGCATGTCATTGCACTAACGATCTAACGTTGTGCACTGAAGAATAACATATAAGGTTATGCACTTTTTGCATTGCATTTCACACCAGAACTAAATCATTCCCAAGTTCAATAAAAACAATGTGTTGTTGTATTTCATTAGATTGCATTGCATTGCATTGCATTGCATTGCATTGCATTGCATTGCATTGCATTGCATTGCATTGCATTGCATTGCATTGCATTGCATTGCATTGCATTGTATTGCATTGCATTGCACTAACAAGCTAACGTTGTGCACTGAAGATTAACAATATGCACTTTTCGCATTGCATTGCATTGCACACCAGAACTAACTCATTCCCATGTTGCAATAAAAACATTACGTGTTTTGTTGCATTGCATTGCATTGCATTGCATTGCACTAACGATCTAACGTTGTGCACTGAATAATAACAATATGCACTTTTCGCATTGCATTGCATTGCACACCAGAAATAACTCGTTTCTATGTTCATTAAAGAAATAACGTGTGATGTTGCATTGCATTGCATTGCATTGTATTGCACTGTATTGCACTGTATTGCATTGCATTGCATTGCATTAAATTGCATTGCATTGCATTGCATTGCATTGTATTGCATTGTATTGCATTGCATTGCATTGCATTGCATTGCATTAAATTGCATTGCATTGCATTGCATTGCATTGCATTGCAATGCATTGCATTGCATTGCATTAAATTGCATTAAATTGCATTAAATTGCAATGCAATGCAATACAATTTAAAGCTCGTTAGTGCAATGCAGTGCAATGCAATGCAATGCAATGCAATGCAATGCAATGCAATGCAATGCAATGCAATGCAATGCAATGCAATGCAATGCAATTTAATGCAATGCAATGCAATGCAATGCAATGCAATTTAATGCAATGCAATGCAATGCAATGCAATGCAATGCAATGCAATGCAATTTAATACAATGCAATGCAATGCAATGCAATGCAATGCAATGTAATGCAATGCAATGCAATGCAATGCAATGCAATGCAATACAATGCAATGCAATGCAACAAAACACGTTATGTCTTTATTGCAACATGGGAATGAGTTAGTTCTGGTGTGCAATGCAATGCGAAAAGTGCATATTGTTAATCTTCAGTGCACAACGTTAGCTCGTTAGTGCAATGCAGTGCAATGCAATGCAATGCAATGCAATGCAATGCAATGCAATGCAATGCAATGCAATGCAATGCAATGCAATGCAATGCAATGCAATGCAATGCAATGCAATGCAATGCAATTCAATTTAATGCAATGCAATGCAATTTAATGCAATGCAATGCAATGCAATTTAATGCAATGCAATGCAATGCAATGCAATGCAATGCAATGCAATGCAATGCAATGCAATGCAATGCAATGCAATGCAATGCAATGCAATGCAATTTAATGCAATGCAATGCAATGCAATGCAATGCAATGCAATTTAATGCAATGCAATGCAATGCAATGCAATGCAATGCAATGCAATGCAATGCAATGCAATGCAATTTAATACAATGCAATGCAATGCAATGCAATGCAATGCAATGCAATGCAATGCAATGCAATGCAATGCAATGCAATGCAATGCAATGCAATGCAATGCAACAAAACACGTTATGTCTTTATTGCAACATGGGAATGAGTTAGTTCTGGTGTGCAATGCAATGCAATGCGAAAAGTGCATATTGTTAATCTTCAGTGCACAACGTTAGCTCGTTAGTGCAATGCAATGCAATGCAATGCAATGCAATGCAATGCAATGCAATGCAACAACACACGTTATTTCTTTAATGAACATAGAAACGAGTTATTTCTGGTGTGCAATGCAATGCAATGCGAAAAGTGCATATTGTTATTCTTCAGTGCACAACGTTAGATCGTTAGTGCAATGCAATGCAATGCAATGCTATGCAACAACACACGTTATGTCTTTAATCAAACTGGGAATGAGTTAGTTCTTGTGTGCAATGCAATGTAAAAAGTGCATACCTATATGTTATTCTTCAGTGCACAACGTCAGATCGTTAGTGTAATGAAATGCAATGCAATGCAATGCAATGCAATTTAATGCAATTTAATGCAATGTAATGCAATGCAATGCAATGAAATACAACAACACACGTTATGTCTTTATTGAACTTGGGAATGATTTAGTTCTGGTGTGAAATGCAATGCAAAAAGTGCATAACTTTATATGTTATTCTTCAGTGCACAACGTTAGATCGTTAGTGCAATGAAATGCAATGCGAAAAGTGCATATTGTTATTCTTAACGATTCATTTATTCACTAAAAATCTGAGTGCTCAACGTCAGATCGTTAGTGCAGTTCAATGCAATACAATGCAATGCAAAGCAACAACACACGTTATGTCTTTATTGCAACATGGGTTAGTTCTGGTGTGCAATGCAATGCAATGCGAAAAGTGCATATTGTTATTCTTCAGTGCACAACGTTAGATCGTTAGTGCAATGCACATAATGTTATAACAATGAGCTATACATAGGTACGCTTTTGACCTACTGAACATATTTCTGGCCAAAGATTCCTTAAAGATGTTATTTCATTTTGACAAAAGTCCATTTTTGACATACTGAAATTTTTTCTGGCCAAGGAGTACTCGAAACTTGACCTTTCTATATATATACTAGTGGACTCTTTCTTATGTTACACTGTAAAAAAAAATTACATCCCCAAGTCAAAAATATCTAGTGACTGTTCACATAAAATTTTTTCAATTAGTCTGACGTATTATTTATCATTAAGCCAATGTTAACAGACTATTGCAACAATTTTGGGTGGTTGCTAGGTGGTTGCTAGTGTGTTCTGGGTGGTTGCTAGGCGGTTGCTATGGTGTTGCTAAGCGGTTGCTAAGGTATTTTGGGTGGTTGCTAGGGTCTTTTGGGTGGTTGCTATGCGGTGTTAGACATATTTATCATCAGATGGAGTCTATAATTTTACATAGTTTAAAAACTTTTGAGGAACCTTTGACCAGAAATAATAGAATTATTAAGATAATAATAGCTAGATGCGAAAGTTCAACGAGACAAACTTTAAGTTGGCTTGAGAAAGTTTGGACCAGAATGTTTTTTGCTAGGCAGTTGCTAGGATGTTATGGGTGGTCGTTATTGTGTTGCTAAGCGGTTGCTAGGGTATTCTGAGTGGTTGCTATGGTGTTGCTAAGCGGTTGCTAGGGTATTCTGGGTGGTTGCTAGGCAGTTGCCAAGGTATTTTGGGTGGTTGCTAGGGTGTTGCTAGGCGGTTGCTAAGGTATTTCGGGTGGTTGCTATGTTATTCTGGGTGGTTTTAAGGCGGTTGCTAGGGTCTTTTGGGTGGTTGCTAGGCGGTTGCTATGGTGTTGCTAAGCGGTTGCTAAGGTATTTTGGGTGGTTGCTAGGATATTTTCAGTGGTTGCTATGGTCTTTTGGGTGGTTGCTAGGCGGTTGCTAGGGTATTTTGGGTGGTTGCAAGGCGGTTGCTAGGGTATTTTGGGTGGTTGCAAGGATATTTTCAGTGGTTGCTATGGTCTTTTGGGGGGTTGCTAGGGTGTTGCTGGGCGGTTGCTAAGGTATTTGGGGTGGTTGCTATGGTGTTGCTAGGCGGTTGCTAAAGTATTCTGGGTGGTTGCTAGGATATTTTCAGTGGTTGCTAGGGTATTTTGGGTGGTTGCTAGGCGGTTGCTAGGGTATTTTGGGTGGTTGCAAGGGTGTTCTGGGTGGTTGCTATGCAGTTGCTAGGGTATTTTGGGTGGTTGCTAGGTTGTTATGGATGGTTACTAGGGTGTTTTGGGTGGTTGCTAGGGTGTTGCTAGATGGTTGCTAGGGTGTTCTGGGTGGTTGCTATTGTGTTGCTAGGCGGTTGCTAAGGTATTTTGGGGGGTTGCTAGGTTTTTGCTAGGCGGTTGCTAAGGTATTTCGGGTGGTTGCTATGGTGTTGCTAGGCGGTTGCTAAAGTATTCTGTGCGGTTGCTAGGCGGTTGCTATGGTGTTCTGGGTGGTTGCTAGGATATTTTCAGTGGTTGCTATGGTCTTTTGGGTGGTTGCTAGGCGTTTGCTAGGGTATTTTGGGTGGTTGCAAGGGTGTTCTGGGTGGTTGCTATGCAGTTGCTAGGGTATTTTGGGTGGTTGCTAGGGTATTGCTAGATGGTTGTTAGGCTGTTCTGGGCTGTTGCTAAGGTATTTTGGGTGGTTGCTAGGCGGTTGCTAGGGTGTTCTGGGTGGTTGCTATTGTGTTGCTAGGCGGTTGCTAAGGTATTTTGGGGGGTTGCTAGGGTGTTGCTAGGCGGTTGCTAAGGTATTTCGGGTGGTTGCTATGGTATTCTGGGTGGTTTTAAGGCGGTTGCTAGGGTATTTTGGGTGGTTGCTAGGGTCTTTTGGGTGGTTGCTAGGCGGTTGCTAGTGTGTTCTGGGTGGTTTTAAGGCGGTTGCTATGGTGTTGCTAAGCGGTTGCTAAGGTATTTTGGGTGGTTGCTACGGTCTTTTGGGTGGTTGCTATGCGGTTGCTATGGTATTTTAGGTGGTTGCAAGGGTGTTTGGGTGGTTGCTAGGGTGTTTCTAGATGGTTGCTAGGGTATTCTGGGTGGTTGCTACAGACTATTGCAACAAGAATTGCACTTGGGCCAATTAAAAAATTTAGATGTGACCAGTCACTAGAAAATTTTGACCAAGAGAGGTTAGACATATTTATCATCAGATGGAGTCTATAATTTTACATAGTTTAAAAACTTTTGAGGAACCTTTGACCAGAAATAATAGAATTATTAAGATAATAATAGCTAGATGCGAAAATTCAACGAGACAAACTTTAAGTTGGCTTGAGAAAGTTTGGACCAGAATGTTTTTTGCTAGGCAGTTGCTAGGATGTTATGGGTGGTCGTTATTGTGTTGCTAGGCGGTTGCTAGGGTATTCTGGGTGGTTGCTATGGTGTTGCTAAGCGGTTGCTAGGGTATTCTGGGTGGTTGCTAGTCAGTTGCCAAGGTATTTTGGGGGGTTGCTAGGGTGTTGCTAGGCGGTTGCTAAGGTATTTCGGGTGGTTGCTATGTTATTCTGGGTGGTTTTAAGGCGGTTGCTAGGGTATTTTGGGTGGTTGCTAGGGTCTTTTGGGTGGTTGCTAGGCGGTTGCTAGTGTGTTCTGGGTGGTTGCTAGGATGTTTTCAGTGGTTGCTATGGTCTTTTGGATGGTTCCTAGGCGGTTGCTAGGGTATTTTGGGTGGTTGCAAGGGTGTTCTGGGTGGTTGCTATTATGCAGTTGCTAGGGTATTTTGGGTGGTTGCTAGGGTGTTATGGATGGTTACTAGGGTGTTTTTGGTGGTTGCTAGGGTGTTGCTAGATGGTTGCTAGGGTGTTTTGGGTGGTTGCTGGGCGGTTGCTATTGTGTTCTGGGTGGTTGCTAGGCGGTTGCTATGGTGTTGCTAAGCGGTTGCTAAGGTATTTTGGGTGGTTGCTAGGGTGTTTCTAGGCGGTTGCTAGGCTGTTCTGGGTGGTTGCTATTGTGTTGCTAGGCGGTTGCTAAGGTATTCTGGGTGGTTGCTAGGCGGTTGCTATGGTGTTCTGGGTGGTTGCTAGGATATTTTCAGTGGTTGCTATGGTCTTTTGGGTGGTTGCTATGCGGTTGCTAGGGTATTTTAGGTGGTTGCAAGGGTGTTTTGGGTGGTTGCTAGGGTGTTGCTAGGGTGTTCTGTGTGGTTGCTACAGACTATTGCAACAAGAATTGCACTTGGGCCAATTAAAACATTTAGATGTGACCACTCACTAGAAAATTTTGACCAAGAGAGGTTAGACATATTTATCATCAGATGGAGTCTATAATTTTACATAGTTTAAAAACTTTTGAGGAACCTTTGACCAGAAATAATGGTCTTTTGGGTGGTTGCTATGCGGTTGCTAGGGTATTTTAGGTGGTTGTTAGGGTGTTCTGGGTGGTTGCTATGGAGATTTTAGGCCATTACTTATTGGCTGCTCGATAATATAAATCCTCTGAGGGAGAGAGAGAGGGAGAGACGCAGGGGTGTCAGGCCCTTTGTGTCTGTGTGTGTGAAAACGTCGGTTTGGATTAGAATTTTTTTAGAATGCCCAATGTTAAGTCAATGGGACTTTTTCCGAGTTTTGATCGTCAATTCTAGGAAAACCACCGTAAGTCCGATCAGTTAGAAAAGATATAGCATATCGAGTCAGAATAGTCTGAAGGTCTGAGCCGAGTTTGGAGTATGTAGAGTTAAAGCTCTAGGCTGCATTAAATTTATAAATTTTTGTCTCAGAAGAAGAAGCATAACTAGAATGTACATTTCCTGAAGAAAATGTGAAGTGGTGCTTGCAGTGGCAAAACTCGCCACTGGGCAGATGCTAACACAATTAACATGTTGTGATACCATGATATACACCGTTGTAGCATCATTTTCCACGATTTACCATGTTTCTAATCTAATCTAATCGTACAATTACTACGATTTACCACATTCCAGCATGATTTACTATGATTAACATGTTGTTAAAATAATGCTAGCATGATTAGCATGTTGTTAACATGATTAGCATGTTGGTAGCATGATGCTAGCATGATTAGCATTTTGCTAGCATGCTTTAACAAGATGTTAGCATGATTAGCATTTTGCTAGCATGTTTTTAGCTAGATGCTAACATGATTAGCATGTTGCTAGCATTATGCTAGCTTGATTAACATGTTGTTAACATGATGCTAGCTTGATTAGCATGTCGGTAGCTTGATGCTAGCATGATTAGCATGTTGCTAGCATGTTTTTAGCTAGATGCTAACATGATTAGCATGTTGCTAGCTTGATTAGCATGTTGGTAGCATAATGCTATCATTATTAGCATGTTGCTAGCTTGATTAGCATGATGCTAGCATGATGCTAGCTTGATTAGCATGTTGCTAGCATGATGCTAGCATGATTAGTATGTTGCTAGCATGTTTTAAGCAAAGATGCTGTTGCCAGGTGGTTGCTAGGGTGTTCTGGGTGGTTGCTATGGGTTCCTGGGTGGTTGCTAGGTGGTTGCAAAGGTATTTTGGGTGGTTGCTAGGGTGTTCTTGGTGGTTGCTAGGCAGTTGCTAGGGTATTCTTGGTGGTTGCTAGGGCGTGGCTAGGTGGTTGCTAGGGTGTTCTGGGTGGTTGCTATGATATTCTGGGTGGATGCTAGGGCGCTGCTAGGGTGTTCTGGGTGGTTGCTAGGCGTTCTGGGTGGTTATTAGGTAGTTGCTAGGTGTTCTGGGTGGTTGCTAGGCAGTTGCTAGGGTGTTCTGGGTGGTTGCTAGAGTTTTTTGGTGGTTACTGGAGCATTTCTAGACGTTGCTAGGGTGTTCAAGGTGGTTGCTAAGGTATTTTTGGTAGTTTTTATGGTACTACTAGGTGGTTGGTAGTTGTCAAATATGGTTACTATGGAGTTTTTATAGAGTTCTTAAAATCTTTAATAACGAGTGCTTCAGTACGGCACTCGGCCTGCGGCCTTGTGCCTATGGCCGAATAGGCACAAGCATGGAGCAATATCGCAAGGCGAAGTGTGATATTGCTTTAAAAAAAGTAAAAAAAAAAAGGTTTTATATTATTTATTGGTTTAGGGTGGTTGCTAGGGAGCTCAGAGTGGTTGCTAGGGTGTGGCTATCAAGATTTTAGGCCATTACTTATTGGCTAGGATGCTAGGATGTTATGGGTGGTTGCTATGTTGTTGCTAAGGTATTCTGGATGGTTGCTAGGCGGTTGCTAAGGTGTTCTGGGTGGTTGCTAGGCGGTTGCTAGGGTCTTTTGGGTGGTTGCTAGGGTGTTCTGGGTGTTAGCTAGGGTGTTTTGGGTGGTTGCTAGGATATTTTGGGTGGTTTGCTAGGGTCTGTTGGGTGGTTGCTAGGGTATTTTGGGTGGTTGCTAGGGTGTTCTGGGTGGTTGCTAGGCGGTTGCTAGGATATTTTGGGTGGTTGCTAGGGTCTTTTGGGTGGTTGCTAGGCGGTTGCTAGGGTGTTTTGGGTGGTTGCTAGGATATTTTGCGTGGTTGCTAGGGTCTTTTGGGTGGTTGCTAGGCGGTTGCTAGGGTGTTTTGGGTGGTTGCTAGGATATTTTGCGTGGTTGCTAGGGTCTTTTGGGTGGTTGCTAGGCGGTTGTATTTTGGGTGGTTGCTAGGGTGTTCTGGATGGTTACTAGGGTGTTTTGGGTGGTTGCTATGGTATTCAGGGCGGTTGATATGGTGTTACTAGGTGGTTGGTAGTTGTCACAGATGGTTACTATGGAGTTTTTATAGAGTTCTTAGCATGATCTTGGCATGATTTAACACTTAACTAATTGCTATTAGCATGTAGCTATTCACTGCTAGCATGTGTAGCATGATATAGGTCTTGCAAAACGGTTGCTCATGAGCATGTATAGAAAGTTCAAGTACATAGTTGGCCAGAACATTTTTTTTTTTCATTATGGACAGTTGACTGGCCGATGTACTATCTGAAGGAGTCTATAAGTATGAATAGAAAGTTCAAGATAAAGGACTCTTCAGTCAGAAATATGTTCTACTTGTCAAATCTGGACTTCTGTATGGCTAAAGAAACTAAATAAGGCATCTCTGAGAATGTATA
This sequence comes from Leuciscus leuciscus, assembly GCF_965113295.1. Taxonomy (NCBI): domain Eukaryota; kingdom Metazoa; phylum Chordata; class Actinopteri; order Cypriniformes; family Leuciscidae; genus Leuciscus; species Leuciscus leuciscus. Next base: position 24,193,557 of record NC_138736.1, on the reverse strand, counting down.
GCAAGTTCATAGACTCTTCGGGCAGAAAAATTTTCAGTAGGTCAATTATTTGGCTGATGAAACATCAGGAGGAGTATGTTTAGAAAGAATAAGATCAAGGTCTCTTTGGCCAGAAATGTGTTCATTTGGTCAAATTTTGAAATACTATATTGCTCTTGTAAAATCAGGAGTCGAAGAATGTCCATAGACTCTTTGGTCAGAAATACGTTTAATAGGTCATATTGATACAATACAATGCAGTTTTGCTATTGTAACATCACAAGGAGTCAATTAATATGTATAGAGAAATCAAGATTATAAACCCATCTCTCAGAAATGAGTTTAGTAGTCAATTATGGATCATTTTTTGGCTGAAGTACTATCAGAAAGCATCTATGAGTATGTATAGAAAGATCAAGGACTCTTCCAGCCAGAAATATGTTCAATTGTCAAATATGGATAATTGCCTGGCTGATGAAAAATCAGAAGGAGATAGTAATTATGTATAGATAATTCAAGTTCTAGGTCTCTTTAGGTCTCAGATATATGTTCAATGGTCAAATTTGGACTAACAATATGGTTGATTTAACATCAAAAGTAGTCGATGAGAATGCATATAAACATACCCTTTGACGATTCTTTTGCCAGAATTTTGTTCAGTAAGTCAATAATGGACTTCTGTCTCAATGATGAAACATCAGAACAAGACTATGATTGTGTATAGAACGATCAAGATCGAGGACACTTTGGTTATAGAAATGTTCAATAGGTCAAATTTGAACTATACTGTATGGCTGATGGTTTCATCAGCCATACAGTATAGTTCAAATTTGACCTATTGAACATTTCTATAACATTTCTACACCAGAAGGATTGTAAGAGAAATTAGTCTAGAAATTTAAAGTTCAAGGTCTCATGTCTAGAAATGCAATGCAATGCCATAACACACGTTATGTCTTTAATCAAGATGGGAATGATTTAGTTCTGGTGTGAAATGCAATGCAAAAAGTGCATAACCTATATGTTATTCTTCAGTGCACAACGTTATATCGTTAGTGCAATGCAATGCAACAACACAGGTTATCTCTTTAATGAACATGGAAATTAGTTATTTCTGGTGTGCAATGCAATGCAATACGAAAAGTGCATATTGTTATTCTTCAGTGCACAACGTTAGATCGTTTGTGCAATGCAATGCAACAACACAGGTTATCTCTTTAATGAACATGGAAATTAGTTATTTCTGGTGTACAATGCAATGCAATGTGAAAAGTGCATATGTTATTCTTCAGTGCACAACGTTAGATCGTTAGTGCAATGCAATACAATGCAATGTAACAACACACGTTATGTCTTTAATCAACCTGGGAATGAGTTAGTTCTAACGATCTGACGTTGTGCACTGAAGAATAACATATAGGTATGCACTTTTTACATTGCATTGCACACAAGAACTAACTCATTCCCAGTTTGATTAAAGACATTACGTGTGTTGTTGCATTGCATTGCATTGCATTGCATTGCACTAACGATCTAACGTTGTGCACTGAAGAATAACAATATGCACTTTTCGCATTGCATTTTATTGCACACCAGAAATAACTCGTTTCTATGTTCATTAAAGAAATAACGTGTGGTGTTGCATTGCATTGCATTGCATTGCATTGTATTGCACTGTATTGCATTGCATTGCATTGCATTAAATTGCATTGCATTGCATTGCATTGCATTGCATTGCATTGCATTGCATTGCATTGCATTGCATTGCATTGCATTGTATTGCATTGCATTGCATTGCATTGCATTGTATTGCATTGCATTAAATTGCATTGCATTGCATTGCACTGCATGTCATTGCACTAACGATCTAACGTTGTGCACTGAAGAATAACATATAAGGTTATGCACTTTTTGCATTGCATTTCACACCAGAACTAAATCATTTCCAAGTTCAATAAAAACAATGTGTTGTTGTATTTCATTAGATTGCATTGCATTGCATTGCATTGCATTGCATTGCATTGCATTGCATTGCATTCATTGCATTGCATTGCACTGCATTTGCACTAACGAGCTAACGTTGTGCACTGAAGATGAACAATATGCACTTTTCGCATTGCATTGCATTGCACACCAGAACTAACTCATTCCCATGTTGCAATAAAAACATTACGTGTTTTGTTGCATTGCATTGCATTGCATTGCATTGCACTAACGATCTAACGTTGTGCACTGAATAATAACAATATGCACTTTTCGCATTGCATTGCATTGCACACCAGAAATAACTCGTTTCTATGTTCATTAAAGAAATAACGTGTGATGTTGCATTGCATTGCATTGCATTGCATTGTATTGCACTGTATTGCATTGCATTGCATTGCATTAAATTGCATTGCATTGCATTGCATTGCATTGTATTGCATTGCATTGCATTGCATTGTATTGCATTGCATTGCATTGCATTAAATTGCATTGCATTGCATTGCATTGCATTGCATTGCATTGCATTAAATTGCATTGCATTGCATTGCATTAAATTGCATTAAATTGCATTAAATTGCAATGCAATGCAATACAATTTAAAGCTCGTTAGTGCAATGCAATGCAATGCAATGCAATGCAATGCAATGCAATGCAATGCAATGCAATGCAATGCAATTTAATGCAATGCAATGCAATGCAATGCAATTTAATGCAATGCAATGCAATGCAATGCAATGCAATCCAATGCAATGCAATTTAATACAATGCAATGCAATGCAATGCAATGCAATGCAATGTAATGCAATGCAATGCAATGCAATGCAATGCAATGCAATGCAATGCAATACAATGCAATGCAATGCAACAAAACACGTTATGTCTTTATTGCAACATGGGAATGAGTTAGTTCTGGTGTGCAATGCAATACGAAAAGTGCATATTGTTAATCTTCAGTGCACAACGTTAGCTCGTTAGTGCAATGCAGTGCAATGCAATGCAATGCAATGCAATGCAATGCAATGCAATGCAATGCAATGCAATGCAATGCAATGCAATGCAATGCAATTCAATTTAATGCAATGCAATGCAATTTAATGCAATGCAATGCAATGCAATTTAATGCAATGCAATATAATGCAATGCAATTTAATGCAATGCAATGCAATGCAATGCAATGCAATGCAATGCAATGCAATGCAATGCAATTTAATGCAATGCAATGCAATGCAATGCAATGCAATGCAATGCAATGCAATGCAATGCAATTTAATACAATGCAATGCAATGCAATGCAATGCAATGCAATGCAATGCAATGTAATGCAATGCAATGCAATGCAATGCAATACAATGCAACAAAACACGTTATGTCTTTATTGCAACATGGGAATGAGTTAGTTCTGGTGTGCAATGCAATGCAATGCGAAAAGTGCATATTGTTAATCTTCAGTGCACAACGTTAGCTCGTTAGTGCAATGCAATGCAATGCAACAACACACGTTATTTCTTTAATGAACATAGAAACGAGTTATTTCTGGTGTGCAATGCAATGCAATGCGAAAAGTGCATATTGTTATTCTTCAGTGCACAACGTTAGATCGTTAGTGCAATGCACATAATGTTATAACAATGAGCTATACATAGGTACGCTTTTGACCTACTGAACATATTTCTGGCCAAAGATTCCTTAAAGATGTTATTTCATTTTGACAAAAGTCCATTTTTGACATACTGAAATTTTTTCTGGCCAAGGAGTACTCGAAACTTGACCTTTCTATATATATACTAGTGGACTCTTTCTTATGTTACACTGTAAAAAAAAATTACATCCCCAAGTCAAAAATATCTAGTGACTGTTCACATAAAAATTTTTCAATTAGTCTGACGTATTATTTATCATTAAGCCAATGTTAACAGACTATTGCAACAATTTTGGGTGGTTGCTAGGTGGTTGCTAGTGTGTTCTGGGTGGTTGCTAGGCGGTTGCTATGGTGTTGCTAAGCGGTTGCTAAGGTATTTTGGGTGGTTGCTAGGGTCTTTTGGGTGGTTGCTATGCGGTGTTAGACATATTTATCATCAGATGGAGTCTATAATTTTACATAGTTTAAAAACTTTTGAGGAACCTTTGACCAGAAATAATAGAATTATTAAGATAATAATAGCTAGATGCGAAAGTTCAACGAGACAAACTTTAAGTTGGCTTGAGAAAGTTTGGACCAGAATGTTTTTTGCTAGGCAGTTGCTAGGATGTTATGGGTGGTCGTTATTGTGTTGCTAAGCGGTTGCTAGGGTATTCTGAGTGGTTGCTATGGTGTTGCTAAGCGGTTGCTAGGGTATTCTGGGTGGTTGCTAGGCAGTTGCCAAGGTATTTTGGGTGGTTGCTTGGGTGTTGCTAGGCGGTTGCTAAGGTATTTCGGGTGGTTGCTATGTTATTCTGGGTGGTTTTAAGGCGGTTGCTAGGGTCTTTTGGGTGGTTGCTAGGCGGTTGCTATGGTGTTGCTAAGCGGTTGCTAAGGTATTTTGGGTGGTTGCTAGGATATTTTCAGTGGTTGCTATGGTCTTTTGGGTGGTTGCTAGTGTGTTGCTGGGCGGTTGCTAAGGTATTTCGGGTGGTTGCTACGGTGTTGCTAGGCAGTTGCTAAAGTATTCTGGGTGGTTGCTAGGATATTTTCAGTGGTTGCTAGGGTATTTTGGGTGGTTGCTAGGCGGTTGCTAAAGTATTCTGGGTGGTTGCTAGGATATTTTCAGTGGTTGCTAGGGTGTTCTGGGTGGTTGCTATTGTGTTGCTAGGCGGTTGCTAAGGTATTTATGCTAGGGTGTTGCTGGGCGGTTTCTAAGGTATTTCGGGTGGTTGCTATGGTGTTGCTAGGCGGTTGCTAAAGTATTCTGGGTGGTTGCTAGGATATTTTCAGTGGTTGTTATGGTCTTTTGGGTGGTTGCTAGGCGGTTGCTAGGGTATTTTGGGTGGTTGCTAGGCGGTTGCTAGGGTATTTTGGGTGGTTGCAAGGATATTTTCAGTGGTTGCTATGGTCTTTTGGGGGGTTGCTAGGGTGTTGCTGGGCGGTTGCTAAGGTATTTGGGGTGGTTGCTATGGTGTTGCTAGGCGGTTGCTAAAGTATTCTGGGTGGTTGCTAGGATATTTTCAGTGGTTGCTAGGGTATTTTGGGTGGTTGCTAGGCGGTTGCTAGGGTATTTTGGGTGGTTGCAAGGGTGTTCTGGGTGGTTGCTATGCAGTTGCTAGGGTATTTTGGGTGGTTGCTAGGTTGTTATGGATGGTTACTAGGGTGTTTTGGGTGGTTGCTAGGGTGTTGCTAGATGGTTGCTAGGGTGTTCTGGGTGGTTGCTATTGTGTTGCTAGGTGGTTGCTAAGGTATTTTGGGGGGTTGCTAGGTTTTTGCTAGGCGGTTGCTAAGGTATTTCGGGTGGTTGCTATGGTGTTGCTAGGCGGTTGCTAAAGTATTCTGGGTGGTTGCTAGGCGGTTGCTATGGTGTTCTGGGTGGTTGCTAGGATATTTTCAGTGGTTGCTATGGTCTTTTGGGTGGTTGCTAGGCGTTTGCTAGGGTATTTTGGGTGGTTGCAAGGGTGTTCTGGGTGGTTGCTATGCAGTTGCTAGGGTATTTTGGGTGGTTGCTAGGGTGTTTTGGGTGGTTGCTAGGGTGTTGCTAGATGGTTGTTAGGGTGTTCTGGGTGGTTGCTAAGGTATTTTGGGTGGTTGCTAGGCGGTTGCTAGGGTGTTCTGGGTGGTTGCTATTGTGTTGCTAGGCGGTTGCTAAGGTATTTTGGGGGGTTGCTAGGGTGTTGCTAGGCGGTTGCTAAGGTATTTCGGGTGGTTGCTATGGTATTCTGGGTGGTTTTAAGGCGGTTGCTAGGGTATTTTGGGTGGTTGCTAGGGTCTTTTGGGTGGTTGCTAGGCGGTTGCTAGTGTGTTCTGGGTGGTTTTAAGGCGGTTGCTATGGTGTTGCTAAGCGGTTGCAAGGGTGTTTGGGTGGTTGCTAGGGTGTTGCTAGATGGTTGCTAGGGTATTCTGGGTGGTTGCTACAGACTATTGCAACAAGAATTGCACTTGGGCCAATTAAAAAATTTAGATGTGACCAGTCACTAGAAAATTTTGACCAAGAGAGGTTAGACATATTTATCATCAGATGGAGTCTATAATTTTACATAGTTTAAAAACTTTTGAGGAACCTTTGACCAGAAATAATAGAATTATTAAGATAATAATAGCTAGATGCGAAAATTCAACGAGACAAACTTTAAGTTGGCTTGAGAAAGTTTGGACCAGAATGTTTTTTGCTAGGCAGTTGCTAGGATGTTATGGGTGGTCGTTATTGTGTTGCTAGGCGGTTGCTAGGGTATTCTGGGTGGTTGCTATGGTGTTGCTAAGCGGTTGCTAGGGTATTCTGGGTGGTTGCTAGTCAGTTGCCAAGGTATTTTGGGGGGTTGCTAGGGTGTTGCTAGGCGGTTGCTAAGGTATTTCGGGTGGTTGCTATGTTATTCTGGGTGGTTTTAAGGCGGTTGCTAGGGTATTTTGGGTGGTTGCTAGGGTCTTTTGGGTGGTTGCTAGGCGGTTGCTAGTGTGTTCTGGGTGGTTGCTAGGATGTTTTCAGTGGTTGCTATGGTCTTTTGGGTGGTTCCTAGGCGGTTGCTAGGGTATTTTGGGTGGTTGCAAGGGTGTTCTGGGTGGTTGCTATGCAGTTGCTAGGGTATTTTGGGTGGTTGCTAGGGTGTTATGGATGGTTACTAGGGTGTTTTTGGTGGTTGCTAGGATGTTGCTAGATGGTTGCTAGGGTGTTTTGGGTGGTTGCTGGGCGGTTGCTATTGTGTTCTGGGTGGTTGCTAGGCGGTTGCTATGGTGTTGCTAAGCGGTTGCTAAGGTATTTTGGGTGGTTGCTAGGGTGTTTCTAGGCGGTTGCTAGGCTGTTCTGGGTGGTTGCTATTGTGTTGCTAGGCGGTTGCTAAGGTATTCTGGGTGGTTGCTAGGCGGTTGCTAGGGTATTTTAGGTGGTTGCAAGGGTGTTTTGGGTGGTTGCTAGGGTGTTGCTAGGGTGTTCTGTGTGGTTGCTACAGACTATTGCAACAAGAATTGCACTTGGGCCAATTAAAACATTTAGATGTGACCACTCACTAGAAAATTTTGACCAAGAGAGGTTAGACATATTTATCATCAGATGGAGTCTATAATTTTACATAGTTTAAAAACTTTTGAGGAACCTTTGACCAGAAATAATGGTCTTTTGGGTGGTTGCTATGCGGTTGCTAGGGTATTTTAGGTGGTTGCAAGGGTGTTCTGGGTGGTTGCTATGCAGTTGCTAGGGTATTTTGGGTGGTTGCTAGGGTGTTATGGATGGTTACTAGGGTGTTTTGGGTGGTTGCTAGGGTGTTGTTAGATGGTTGCTAGGGTGTTCTGTGTGGTTTCTATGGTGTTGCTAGGCGGTTGCTAGGGTGTTCTGGGTGGTTGCTATGGTATTGCTAGGTGGTTGCTAAGGTATTTTGGGTGGTTGCTAGGCGGTTGCTAGGGTGTTCTGGGTGGTTGCTATTGTGTTGCTAGGCGGTTGCTAAGGTATTCTGGGTGGTTGCAAGGTGGTTGCTGGGGTATTTTGGGTGGTTGCTAGGCGGTTGCTAAGGTATTCAGGGCAGTTGATTTGGTGTTACTAGGTGGTTGGTAGTTGTCACAGATGGTTACTATGGAGTTTTTATAGAGTTCTTAGCATGATTTAACACTTAACTAATCACTATTAGCATGGGTGGTTGCTAGGTACTGCTAGCATGTGTAGACAAACTGGAGTTTTTATAGAGTTCTTAGCATGATTTAACACTTAACTAATCACTATTAGCATGGGTGGTTGCTATGCACTGCTAGCATGTGTAGACAAACTATGTAGCTATGCATGTAGCTATGCACTGCTAGCATGTGTTGGCTTGAGAAAGTTTGGAGCAGAACGTTTTTTGCTAGGCGGTTGCTAGGATTTTATGGGTGGTTGCTATGGTGTTGCTAGGGTATTTTGGGTGGTTGCTAGGGTGTTCTGGGTGGTTGCTAGGTGGTTGCTAGGGTGTACTGGGTGGTTGCTAGGTGGTTGCTAGGGTATTTTAGGTGGTTGTTAGGGTGTTCTGGGTGGTTGCTATGGAGATTTTAGGCCATTACTTATTGGCTGCTCGATAATATAAATCCTCTGAGGGAGAGAGAGAGGGAGAGACGCAGGGGTGTCAGGCCCTTTGTGTCTGTGTGTGTGAAAACGTCGGTTTGGATTAGAATTTTTTTAGAATGCCCAATGTTAAGTCAATGGGACTTTTTCCGAGTTTTGATCGTCAATTCTAGGAAAACCACCGTAAGTCCGATCAGTTAGAAAAGATATAGCATATCGAGTCAGAATAGTCTGAAGGTCTGAGCCGAGTTTGGAGTATGTAGAGTTAAAGCTCTAGGCTGCATTAAATTTATAAATTTTTGTCTCAGAAGAAGAAGCATAACTAGAATGTACATTTCCTGAAGAAAATGTGAAGTGGTGCTTGCAGTGGCAAAACTCGCCACTGGGCAGATGCTAACACAATTAACATGTTGTGATACCATGATATACACCGTTGTAGCATCATTTTCCACGATTTACCATGTTTCTAATCTAATCTAATCGTACAATTACTACGATTTACCACATTCCAGCATGATTTACTATGATTAACATGTTGTTAAAATGATGCTAGCATGATTAGCATGTTGTTAACATGATTAGCATGTTGGTAGCATGATGCTAGCATGATTAGCATTTTGCTTGCATGCTTTAACAAGATGTTAGCATGATTAGCATTTTGCTAGCATGTTTTTAGCTAGATGCTAACATGATTAGCATGTTGCTAGCATTATGCTAGCTTGATTAAAATGTTGTTAACATGATGCTAGCTTGATTAGCATGTCGGTAGCTTGATGCTAGCATGATTAGCATGTTGCTAGCATGTTTTTAGCTAGATGCTAACATGATTAGCATGTTGCTAGCTTGATTAGCATGTTGGTAGCATAATGCTATCATTATTAGCATGTTGCTAGCTTGATTAGCATGATGCTAGCATGATGCTAGCTTGATTAGCATGTTGCTAGCATGATGCTAGCATGATTAGTATGTTGCTAGCATGTTTTAAGCAAAGATGCTGTTGCCAGGTGGTTGCTAGGGTGTTCTGGGTGGTTGCTATGGGTTCCTGGGTGGTTGCTAGGTGGTTGCAAAGGTATTTTGGGTGGTTGCTAGGGTGTTCTTGGTGGTTGCTAGGCAGTTGCTAGGGTATTCTTGGTGGTTGCTAGGGCGTGGCTAGGTGGTTGCTAGGGTGTTCTGGGTGGTTGCTATGATATTCTGGGTGGATGCTAGGGCGCTGCTAGGGTGTTCTGGGTGGTTGCTAGGCGTTCTGGGTGGTTATTAGGTAGTTGCTAGGTGTTCTGGGTGGTTGCTAGGCAGTTGCTAGGGTGTTCTGGGTGGTTGCTAGAGTTTTTTGGTGGTTACTGGAGCATTTCTAGACGTTGCTAGGGTGTTCAGGGTGGTTGCTAAGGTATTTTTGGTAGTTTTCATGGTACTACTAGGTGGTTGGTAGTTGTCTCAAATATGGTTACTATGGAGTTTTTATAGAGTTCTTAAAATCTTTAATAACGAGTGCTTCAGTACGGCACTCGGCCTGCGGCCTTGTGCCTATGGCCGAATAGGCACAAGCATGGAGCAATATCGCAAGGCGAAGTGTGATATTGCTTTAAAAAAAGTTTTTAAAAAAAAGGTTTTATATTATTTATTGGTTTAGGGTGGTTGCTAGGGAGCTCAGAGTGGTTGCTAGGGTGTGGCTATCAAGATTTTAGGCCATTACTTATTGGCTAGGATGCTAGGATGTTATGGGTGGTTGCTATGTTGTTGCTAGGCGGTAGCTAAGGTATTCTGGATGGTTGCTAGGCGGTTGCTAAGGTGTTCTGGGTGGTTGCTAGGCAGTTGCTAGGGTCTTTTGGGTGGTTGCTAGGGTGTTCTGGGTGTTAGCTAGGAAGTTTTGGGTGGTTGCTAGGATATTTTGGGTGGTTTGCTAGGGTCTGTTGGGTGGTTGCTAGGGTATTTTGGGTGGTTGCTAGGGTGTTCTGGGTGGTTGCTAGGCGGTTGCTAGGATATTTTGGGTGGTTGCTAGGGTCTTTTGGGTGGTTGCTAGGCGGTTGCTAGGGTGTTTTGGGTGGTTGCTAGGATATTTTGCGTGGTTGCTAGGGTCTTTTGGGTGGTTGCTAGGCGGTTGCTAGGGTGTTTTGGGTGGTTGCTAGGATATTTTGCGTGGTTGCTAGGGTCTTTTGGGTGGTTGCTAGGCGGTTGTATTTTGGGTGGTTGCTAGGGTGTTCTGGATGGTTACTAGGGTGTTTTGGGTGGTTGCTATGGTATTCAGGGCGGTTGATATGGTGTTACTAGGTGGTTGGTAGTTGTCACAGATGGTTACTATGGAGTTTTTATAGAGTTCTTAGCATGATCTTGGCATGATTTAACACTTAACTAATTGCTATTAGCATGTAGCTATTCACTGCTAGCATGTGTAGCATGATATAGGTCTTGCAAAACGGTTGCTCATGAGCATGTATAGAAAGTTCAAGTACATAGTTGGCCAGAACATTTTTTTTTTTCATTATGGACAGTTGACTGGCCGATGTACTATCTGAAGGAGTCTATAAGTATGAATAGAAAGTTCAAGATAAAGGACTCTTCAGTCAGAAATATGTTCTACTTGTCAAATCTGGACTTCTGTATGGCTAAAGAAACTAAATAAGGCATCTCTGAGAATGTATAGCAAGTTCATAGACTCTTCGGGCAGAAAAATGTTCAGTAGGTCAATTATTTGGCTGATGAAACATCAGGAGGAGTATGTTTAGAAAGAATAAGATCAAGGTCTCTTTGGCCAGAACATTTTTTGGCTGAAGTACTATCAGAAAGCATCTATGAGTATGTATAGAAAGATCAAGGACTCTTCCAGCCAGAAATATGTTCAATTGTCAAATATGGATAATAGCCTGGCTGATGAAAAATCAGAAGGAGATAGTAATTATGTATAGATATTTCAAGTTCTAGGTCTCTTTAGGTCTCAGATATATGTTCAATGGTCAAATTTGGACTAACAATATGGTTGATTTAACATCAAAAGTAGTCGATGAGAATGCATATAAACATACCCTTTGACGATTCTTTTGCCAGAATTTTGTTCAGTAAGTCAATAATGGACTTCTGTCTCAATGATGAAACATCAGAACAAGACTATGATTGTGTATAGAACGATCAAGATCGAGGACACTTTGGTTATAGAAATGTTCAATAGGTCAAATTTGAACTATACTGTATGGCTGATGAAACACCAGAAGGATTGTAAGAGAAATTAGTCTAGAAATTTAAAGTTCAAGGTCTCATGTCTAGAAATGCAATGCAATGCCATAACACACGTTATGTCTTTAATCAAGATGGGAATGAGTTAGTTCTGGTGTTCAATGCAATGCAAAAAGTGCATAACCTATATGTTATTCTTCAGTGCACAACGTTATATCGTTAGTGCAATGCAATGCAACAACACAGGTTATCTCTTTAATGAACATGGAAATTAGTTATTTCTGGTGTGCAATGCAATGCAATGCGAAAAGTGCATATTGTTATTCTTCAGTGCACAACGTTAGATCGTTTGTGCAATGCAATGCAACAACACAGGTTATCTCTTTAATGAACATGGAAATTAGTTATTTCTGGTGTACAATGCAATGCAATGTGAAAAGTGCATATGTTATTCTTCAGTGCACAACGTTAGATCGTTAGTGCAATGCAATACAATGCAATGTAACAACACACGTTATGTCTTTAATCAACCTGGGAATGAGTTAGTTCTAACGATCTGACGTTGTGCACTGAAGAATAACATATAGGTATGCACTTTTTACATTGCATTGCACACAAGAACTAACTCATTCCCAGTTTGATTAAAGACATTACGTGTGTTGTTGCATTGCATTGCATTGCATTGCATTGCACTAACGATCTAACGTTGTGCACTGAAGAATAACAATATGCACTTTTCGCATTGCATTGCATTGCACACCAGAAATAACTCGTTTCTATGTTCATTAAAGAAATAACGTGTGGTGTTGCATTGCATTGCATTGCACTGTATTGCATTGCATTGCATTGCATTAAATTGCATTGCATTGCATTGCATTGCATTGCATTGTATTGCATTGCATTGCATTGCATTGCATTGTATTGCATTGCATTGCATTGCATTGCATTGCATTGCATTGCATTGCATTAAATTGCATTGCATTGCATTAAATTGCATTGCATTGCATTGCACTGCATGTCATTGCACTAACGATCTAACGTTGTGCACTGAAGAATAACATATAAGGTTATGCACTTTTTGCATTGCATTTCACACCAGAACTAAATCATTCCCAAGTTCAATAAAAACAATGTGTTGTTGTATTTCATTAGATTGCATTGCATTGCATTGCATTGCATTGCATTGCATTGCATTGCATTGCATTGCATTGCATTGCATTGCATTGCACTAACAAGCTAACGTTGTGCACTGAAGATTAACAATATGCACTTTTCGCATTGCATTGCATTGCACACCAGAACTAACTCATTCCCATGTTGCAATAAAAACATTACGTGTTTTGTTGCATTGCATTGCATTGCATTGCATTGCATTGCACTAACGATCTAACGTTGTGCACTGAATAATAACAATATGCACTTTTCGCATTGCATTGCATTGCACACCAGAAATAACTCGTTTCTATGTTCATTAAAGAAATAACGTGTGATGTTGCATTGCATTGCATTGCATTGCATTGTATTGCACTGTATTGCATTGCATTGCATTGCATTAAATTGCATTGCATTGCATTGCATTGTATTGCATTGCATTGTATTGCATTGCATTGCATTGCATTAAATTGCATTGCATTGCATTGCATTGCATTGCATTAAATTGCATTAAATTGCATTAAATTGCAATGCAATGCAATACAATTTAAAGCTCGTTAGTGCAATGCAGTGCAATGCAATGCAATGCAATGCAATGCAATGCAATGCAATGCAATGCAATGCAATGCAATTTAATGCAATGCAATGCAATGCAATGCAATGCAATGCAATGCAATGCAATGCAATGCAATGCAATGCAATGCAATTTAATACAATGCAATGCAATGCAATGCAATGCAATGCAATGTAATGCAATGCAATGCAATGCAATGCAATGCAATGCAATGCAATACAATGCAATGCAACAAAACACGTTATGTCTTTATTGCAACATGGGAATGAGTTAGTTCTGGTGTGCAATGCGAAAAGTGCATATTGTTAATCTTCAGTGCACAACGTTAGCTCGTTAGTGCAATGCAGTGCAATGCAATGCAATGCAATGCAATGCAATGCAATGCAATGCAATGCAATGCAATGCAATGCAATTCAATTTAATGCAATGCAATGCAATTTAATGCAATGCAATGCGATGCAATTTAATGCAATGCAATGCAATGCAATGCAATGCAATGCAATGCAATGCAATGCAATCAATGCAATTTAATGCAATGCAATGCAATGCAATGCAATGCAATGCAATGCAATGCAATGCAATGCAATGCAATTTAATGCAATGCAATGCAATGCAATTTAATGCAATGCAATGCAATGCAATTTAATGCAATGCAATGCAATGCAATGCAATGCAATGCAATTTAATACAATGCAATGCAATGCAATGCAATGCAATGCAATGCAATGCAACAAAACACGTTATGTCTTTATTGCAACATGGGAATGAGTTAGTTCTGGTGTGCAATGCAATGCAATGCGAAAAGTGCATATTGTTAATCTTCAGTGCACAACGTTAGCTCGTTAGTGCAATGCAATGCAATGCAATGCAATGCAATGCAATGCAATGCAATGCAATGCAATGCAATGCAATGCAATGCAATGCAACAACACACGTTATTTCTTTAATGAACATAGAAACGAGTTATTTCTGGTGTGCAATGCATTGCAATGCGAAAAGTGCATATTGTTATTCTTCAGTGCACAACGTTAGATCGTTAGTGCAATGCAATGCAATGCAATGCTATGCAACAACACACGTTATGTCTTTAATCAAACTGGGAATGAGTTAGTTCTTGTGTGCAATGCAATGTAAAAAGTGCATACCTATATGTTATTCTTCAGTGCACAACGTCAGATCGTTAGTGTAATGAAATGCAATGCAATGCAATGCAATGCAATTTAATGCAATTTAATGCAATGTAATGCAATGCAATGCAATGAAATACAACAACACACGTTATGTCTTTATTGAACTTGGGAATGATTTAGTTCTGGTGTGAAATGCAATGCAAAAAGTGCATAACTTTATATGTTATTCTTCAGTGCACAACGTTAGATCGTTAGTGCAATGAAATGCAATGCGAAAAGTGCATATTGTTATTCTTAACGATTCATTTATTCACTAAAAATCTGAGTGCTCAACGTCAGATCGTTAGTGCAGTTCAATGCAATACAATGCAATGCAAAGCAACAACACACGTTATGTCTTTATTGCAACATGGGTTAGTTCTGGTGTGCAATGCAATGCAATGCGAAAAGTGCATATTGTTATTCTTCAGTGCACAACGTTAGATCGTTAGTGCAATGCACATAATGTTATAACAATGAGCTATACATAGGTACGCTTTTGACCTACTGAACATATTTCTGGCCAAAGATTCCTTAAAGATGTTATTTCATTTTGACAAAAGTCCATTTTTGACATACTGAAATTTTTTCTGGCCAAGGAGTACTCGAAACTTGACCTTTCTATATATATACTAGTGGACTCTTTCTTATGTTACACTGTAAAAAAAAATTACATCCCCAAGTCAAAAATATCTAGTGACTGGTCACATAAAAATTTTTCAATTAGTCTGACGTATTATTTATCATTAAGCCAATGTTAACAGACTATTGCAACAATTTTGGGTGGTTGCTAGGTGGTTGCTAGTGTGTTCTGGGTGGTTGCTAGGCGGTTGCTATGGTGTTGCTAAGCGGTTGCTAAGGTATTTTGGGTGGTTGCTAGGGTCTTTTGGGTGGTTGCTATGCGGTGTTAGACATATTTATCATCAGATGGAGTCTATAATTTTACATAGTTTAAAAACTTTTGAGGAACCTTTGACCAGAAATAATAGAATTATTAAGATAATAATAGCTAGATGCGAAAGTTCAACGAGACAAACTTTAAGTTGGCTTGAGAAAGTTTGGACCAGAATGTTTTTTGCTAGGCAGTTGCTAGGATGTTATGGGTGGTCGTTATTGTGTTGCTAAGCGGTTGCTAGGGTATTCTGAGTGGTTGCTATGGTGTTGCTAAGCGGTTGCTAGGGTATTCTGGGTGGTTGCTAGGCAGTTGCCAAGGTATTTTGGGTGGTTGCTAGGGTGTTGCTAGGCGGTTGCTAAGGTATTTCGGGTGGTTGCTATGTTATTCTGGGTGGTTTTAAGGCGGTTGCTAGGGTCTTTTGGGTGGTTGCTAGGCGGTTGCTATGGTGTTGCTAAGCGGTTGCTAAGGTATTTTGGGTGGTTGCTAGGATATTTTCAGTGGTTGCTATGGTCTTTTGGGTGGTTGCTAGGCGGTTGCTAGGGTATTTTGGGTGGTTGCAAGGCGGTTGCTAGGGTATTTTGGGTGGTTGCAAGGATATTTTCAGTGGTTGCTATGGTCTTTTGGGGGGTTGCTAGGGTGTTGCTGGGCGGTTGCTAAGGTATTTGGGGTGGTTGCTATGGTGTTGCTAGGCGGTTGCTAAAGTATTCTGGGTGGTTGCTAGGATATTTTCAGTGGTTGCTAGGGTATTTTGGGTGGTTGCTAGGCGGTTGCTAGGGTATTTTGGGTGGTTGCAAGGGTGTTCTGGGTGGTTGCTATGCAGTTGCTAGGGTATTTTGGGTGGTTGCTAGGTTGTTATGGATGGTTACTAGGGTGTTTTGGGTGGTTGCTAGGGTGTTGCTAGATGGTTGCTAGGGTGTTCTGGGTGGTTGCTATTGTGTTGCTAGGCGGTTGCTAAGGTATTTTGGGGGGTTGCTAGGTTTTTGCTAGGCGGTTGCTAAGGTATTTCGGGTGGTTGCTATGGTGTTGCTAGGCGGTTGCTAAAGTATTCTGTGCGGTTGCTAGGCGGTTGCTATGGTGTTCTGGGTGGTTGCCAGGATATTTTCAGTGGTTGCTATGGTCTTTTGGGTGGTTGCTAGGCGTTTGCTAGGGTATTTTGGGTGGTTGCAAGGGTGTTCTGGGTGGTTGCTATGCAGTTGCTAGGGTATTTTGGGTGGTTGCTAGGGTATTGCTAGATGGTTGTTAGGCTGTTCTGGGCTGTTGCTAAGGTATTTTGGGTGGTTGCTAGGCGGTTGCTAGGGTGTTCTGGGTGGTTGCTATTGTGTTGCTAGGCGGTTGCTAAGGTATTTTGGGGGGTTGCTAGGGTGTTGCTAGGCGGTTGCTAAGGTATTTCGGGTGGTTGCTATGGTATTCTGGGTGGTTTTAAGGCGGTTGCTAGGGTATTTTGGGTGGTTGCTAGGGTCTTTTGGGTGGTTGCTAGGCGGTTGCTAGTGTGTTCTGGGTGGTTTTAAGGCGGTTGCTATGGTGTTGCTAAGCGGTTGCTAAGGTATTTTGGGTGGTTGCTACGGTCTTTTGGGTGGTTGCTATGCGGTTGCTATGGTATTTTAGGTGGTTGCAAGGGTGTTTGGGTGGTTGCTAGGGTGTTTCTAGATGGTTGCTAGGGTATTCTGGGTGGTTGCTACAGACTATTGCAACAAGAATTGCACTTGGGCCAATTAAAAAATTTAGATGTGACCAGTCACTAGAAAATTTTGACCAAGAGAGGTTAGACATATTTATCATCAGATGGAGTCTATAATTTTACATAGTTTAAAAACTTTTGAGGAACCTTTGACCATAAATAATAGAATTATTAAGATAATAATAGCTAGATGCGAAAATTCAACGAGACAAACTTTAAGTTGGCTTGAGAAAGTTTGGACCAGAATGTTTTTTGCTAGGCAGTTGCTAGGATGTTATGGGTGGTCGTTATTGTGTTGCTAGGCGGTTGCTAGGGTATTCTGGGTGGTTGCTATGGTGTTGCTAAGCGGTTGCTAGGGTATTCTGGGTGGTTGCTAGTCAGTTGCCAAGGTATTTTGGGGGGTTGCTAGGGTGTTGCTAGGCGGTTGCTAAGGTATTTCGGGTGGTTGCTATGTTATTCTGGGTGGTTTTAAGGCGGTTGCTAGGGTATTTTGGGTGGTTGCTAGGGTCTTTTGGGTGGTTGCTAGGCGGTTGCTAGTGTGTTCTGGGTGGTTGCTAGGATGTTTTCAGTGGTTGCTATGGTCTTTTGGATGGTTCCTAGGCGGTTGCTAGGGTATTTTGGGTGGTTGCAAGGGTGTTCTGGGTGGTTGCTATGCAGTTGCTAGGGTATTTTGGGTGGTTGCTAGGGTGTTATGGATGGTTACTAGGGTGTTTTTGGTGGTTGCTAGGGTGTTGCTAGATGGTTGCTAGGGTGTTTTGGGTGGTTGCTGGGCGGTTGCTATTGTGTTCTGGGTGGTTGCTAGGCGGTTGCTATGGTGTTGCTAAGCGGTTGCTAAGGTATTTTGGGTGGTTGCTAGGGTGTTTCTAGGCGGTTGCTAGGCTGTTCTGGGTGGTTGTTATTGTGTTGCTAGGCGGTTGCTAAGGTATTCTGGGTGGTTGCTAGGCGGTTGCTATGGTGTTCTGGGTGGTTGCTAGGATATTTTCAGTGGTTGCTATGGTCTTTTGGGTGGTTGCTATGCGGTTGCTAGGGTATTTTAGGTGGTTGCAAGGGTGTTTTGGGTGGTTGCTAGGGTGTTGCTAGGGTGTTCTGTGTGGTTGCTACAGACTATTGCAACAAGAATTGCACTTGGGCCAATTAAAACATTTAGATGTGACCACTCACTAGAAAATTTTGACCAAGAGAGGTTAGACATATTTATCATCAGATGGAGTCTATAATTTTACATAGTTTAAAAACTTTTGAGGAACCTTTGACCAGAAATAATGGTCTTTTGGGTGGTTGCTATGCGGTTGCTAGGGTATTTTAGGTGGTTGCAAGGGTGTTCTGGGTGGTTGCTATGCAGTTGCTAGGGTATTTTGGGTGGTTGCTAGGGTGTTATGGATGGTTACTAGGGTGTTTTGGGTGGTTGCTAGGGTGTTGTTAGATGGTTGCTAGGGTGTTCTGTGTGGTTTCTATGGTGTTGCTAGGCGGTTGCTAGGGTGTTCTGGGTGGTTGCTATGGTATTGCTAGGTGGTTGCTAAGGTATTTTGGGTGGTTGCTAGGCGGTTGCTAGGGTGTTCTGGGTGGTTGCTATTGTGTTGCTAGGCGGTTGCTAAGGTATTCTGGGTGGTTGCAAGGCGGTTGCTGGGGTATTTTGGGTGGTTGCTAGGCGGTTGCTAAGGTATTCAGGGCAGTTGATTTGGTGTTACTAGGTGGTTGGTAGTTGTCACAGATGGTTACTATGGAGTTTTTATAGAGTTCTTAGCATGATTTAACACTTAACTAATCACTATTAGCATGTAGCTATGCACTGCTAGCATGTGTAGACAAACTATGTAGCTATGCATGTAGCTATGCACTGCTAGCATGTGTTGGCTTGAGAAAGTTTGGAGCAGAACGTTTTTTGCTAGGCGGTTGCTAGGATTTTATGGGTGGTTGCTATGGTGTTGCTAGGGTATTTTGGGTGGTTGCTAGGGTGTTCTGGGTGGTTGCTAGGTGGTTGCTAGGGTGTACTGGGTGGTTGCTAGGTGGTTGCTAGGGTATTTTAGGTGGTTGTTAGGGTGTTCTGGGTGGTTGCTATGGAGATTTTAGGCCATTACTTATTGGCTGCTCGATAATATAAATCCTCTGAGGGAGAGAGAGAGGGAGAGACGCAGGGGTGTCAGGCCCTTTGTGTCTGTGTGTGTGAAAACGTCGGTTTGGATTAGAATTTTTTTAGAATGCCCAATGTTAAGTCAATGGGACTTTTTCCGAGTTTTGATCGTCAATTCTAGGAAAACCACCGTAAGTCCGATCAGTTAGAAAAGATATAGCATATCGAGTCAGAATAGTCTGAAGGTCTGAGCCGAGTTTGGAGTATGTAGAGTTAAAGCTCTAGGCTGCATTAAATTTATAAATTTTTGTCTCAGAAGAAGAAGCATAACTAGAATGTACATTTCCTGAAGAAAATGTGAAGTGGTGCTTGCAGTGGCAAAACTCGCCACTGGGCAGATGCTAACACAATTAACATGTTGTGATACCATGATATACACCGTTGTAGCATCATTTTCCACGATTTACCATGTTTCTAATCTAATCTAATCGTACAATTACTACGATTTACCACATTCCAGCATGATTTACTATGATTAACATGTTGTTAAAATAATGCTAGCATGATTAGCATGTTGTTAACATGATTAGCATGTTGGTAGCATGATGCTAGCATGATTAGCATTTTGCTAGCATGCTTTAACAAGATGTTAGCATGATTAGCATTTTGCTAGCATGTTTTTAGCTAGATGCTAACATGATTAGCATGTTGCTAGCATTATGCTAGCTTGATTAACATGTTGTTAACATGATGCTAGCTTGATTAGCATGTCGGTAGCTTGATGCTAGCATGATTAGCATGTTGCTAGCATGTTTTTAGCTAGATGCTAACATGATTAGCATGTTGCTAGCTTGATTAGCATGTTGGTAGCATAATGCTATCATTATTAGCATGTTGCTAGCTTGATTAGCATGATGCTAGCATGATGCTAGCTTGATTAGCATGTTGCTAGCATGATGCTAGCATGATTAGTATGTTGCTAGCATGTTTTAAGCAAAGATGCTGTTGCCAGGTGGTTGCTAGGGTGTTCTGGGTGGTTGCTATGGGTTCCTGGGTGGTTGCTAGGTGGTTGCAAAGGTATTTTGGGTGGTTGCTAGGGTGTTCTTGGTGGTTGCTAGGCAGTTGCTAGGGTATTCTTGGTGGTTGCTAGGGCGTGGCTAGGTGGTTGCTAGGGTGTTCTGGGTGGTTGCTATGATATTCTGGGTGGATGCTAGGGCGCTGCTAGGGTGTTCTGGGTGGTTGCTAGGCGTTCTGGGTGGTTATTAGGTAGTTGCTAGGTGTTCTGGGTGGTTGCTAGGCAGTTGCTAGGGTGTTCTGGGTGGTTGCTAGAGTTTTTTGGTGGTTACTGGAGCATTTCTAGACGTTGCTAGGGTGTTCAAGGTGGTTGCTAAGGTATTTTTGGTAGTTTTTATGGTACTACTAGGTGGTTGGTAGTTGTCAAATATGGTTACTATGGAGTTTTTATAGAGTTCTTAAAATCTTTAATAACGAGTGCTTCAGTACGGCACTCGGCCTGCGGCCTTGTGCCTATGGCCGAATAGGCACAAGCATGGAGCAATATCGCAAGGCGAAGTGTGATATTGCTTTAAAAAAAGTAAAAAAAAAAAGGTTTTATATTATTTATTGGTTTAGGGTGGTTGCTAGGGAGCTCAGAGTGGTTGCTAGGGTGTGGCTATCAAGATTTTAGGCCATTACTTATTGGCTAGGATGCTAGGATGTTATGGGTGGTTGCTATGTTGTTGCTAGGCGGTTGCTAAGGTATTCTGGATGGTTGCTAGGCGGTTGCTAAGGTGTTCTGGGTGGTTGCTAGGCGGTTGCTAGGGTCTTTTGGGTGGTTGCTAGGGTGTTCTGGGTGTTAGCTAGGGTCTGTTGGGTGGTTGCTAGGGTATTTTGGGTGGTTGCTAGGGTGTTCTGGGTGGTTGCTAGGCGGTTGCTAGGATATTTTGGGTGGTTGCTAGGGTCTTTTGGGTGGTTGCTAGGCGGTTGCTAGGGTGTTTTGGGTGGTTGCTAGGATATTTTGCGTGGTTGCTAGGGTCTTTTGGGTGGTTGCTAGGCGGTTGCTAGGGTGTTTTGGGTGGTTGCTAGGATATTTTGCGTGGTTGCTGATATTTTGCGTGGTTGCTAGGGTCTTTTGGGTGGTTGCTAGGCGGTTGTATTTTGGGTGGTTGCTAGGGTGTTCTGGATGGTTACTAGGGTGTTTTGGGTGGTTGCTATGGTATTCAGGGCGGTTGATATGGTGTTACTAGGTGGTTGGTAGTTGTCACAGATGGTTACTATGGAGTTTTTATAGAGTTCTTAGCATGATCTTGGCATGATTTAACACTTAACTAATTGCTATTAGCATGTAGCTATTCACTGCTAGCATGTGTAGCATGATATAGGTCTTGCAAAACGGTTGCTCATGAGCATGTATAGAAAGTTCAAGTACATAGTTGGCCAGAACATTTTTTTTTTTCATTATGGACAGTTGACTGGCCGATGTACTATCTGAAGGAGTCTATAAGTATGAATAGAAAGTTCAAGATAAAGGACTCTTCAGTCAGAAATATGTTCTACTTGTCAAATCTGGACTTCTGTATGGCTAAAGAAACTAAATAAGGCATCTCTGAGAATGTATAGCAAGTTCATAGACTCTTCGGGCAGAAAAATGTTCAGTAGGTCAATTATTTGGCTGATGAAACATCAGGAGGAGTATGTTTAGAAAGAATAAGATCAAGGTCTCTTTGGCCAGAACATTTTTTGGCTGAAGTACTATCAGAAAGCATCTATGAGTATGTATAGAAAGATCAAGGACTCTTCCAGCCAGAAATATGTTCAATTGTCAAATATGGATAATAGCCTGGCTGATGAAAAATCAGAAGGAGATAGTAATTATGTATAGATATTTCAAGTTCTAGGTCTCTTTAGGTCTCAGATATATGTTCAATGGTCAAATTTGGACTAACAATATGGTTGATTTAACATCAAAAGTAGTCGATGAGAATGCATATAAACATACCCTTTGACGATTCTTTTGCCAGAATTTTGTTCAGTAAGTCAATAATGGACTTCTGTCTCAATGATGAAACATCAGAACAAGACTATGATTGTGTATAGAACCATCAAGATCGAGGACACTTTGGTTATAGAAATGTTCAATAGGTCAAATTTGAACTATACTGTATGGCTGATGAAACACCAGAAGGATTGTAAGAGAAATTAGTCTAGAAATTTAAAGTTCAAGGTCTCATGTCTAGAAATGCAATGCAATGCCATAACACACGTTATGTCTTTAATCAAGATGGGAATGAGTTAGTTCTGGTGTTCAATGCAATGCAAAAAGTGCATAACCTATATGTTATTCTTCAGTGCACAACGTTATATCGTTAGTGCAATGCAATGCAACAACACAGGTTATCTCTTTAATGAACATGGAAATTAGTTATTTCTGGTGTGCAATGCAATGCAATGCGAAAAGTGCATATTGTTATTCTTCAGTGCACAACGTTAGATCGTTAGTGCAATGCAATGCAATGCAATGCTATGCAACAACACACGTTATGTCTTTAATCAAACTGGGAATGAGTTAGTTCTTGTGTGCAATGCAATGTAAAAAGTGCATACCTATATGTTATTCTTCAGTGCACAACGTCAGATCGTTAGTGTAATGAAATGCAATGCAATGCAATGCAATGCAATTTAATGCAATTTAATGCAATGTAATGCAATGCAATGCAATGAAATACAACAACACACGTTATGTCTTTATTGAACTTGGGAATGATTTAGTTCTGGTGTGAAATGCAATGCAAAAAGTGCATAACTTTATATGTTATTCTTCAGTGCACAACGTTAGATCGTTAGTGCAATGAAATGCAATGCGAAAAGTGCATATTGTTATTCTTAACGATTCATTTATTCACTAAAAATCTGAGTGCTCAACGTCAGATCGTTAGTGCAGTTCAATGCAATACAATGCAATGCAAAGCAACAACACACGTTATGTCTTTATTGCAACATGGGTTAGTTCTGGTGTGCAATGCAATGCAATGCGAAAAGTGCATATTGTTATTCTTCAGTGCACAACGTTAGATCGTTAGTGCAATGCACATAATGTTATAACAATGAGCTATACATAGGTACGCTTTTGACCTACTGAACATATTTCTGGCCAAAGATTCCTTAAAGATGTTATTTCATTTTGACAAAAGTCCATTTTTGACATACTGAAATTTTTTCTGGCCAAGGAGTACTCGAAACTTGACCTTTCTATATATATACTAGTGGACTCTTTCTTATGTTACACTGTAAAAAAAAATTACATCCCCAAGTCAAAAATATCTAGTGACTGTTCACATAAAATTTTTTCAATTAGTCTGACGTATTATTTATCATTAAGCCAATGTTAACAGACTATTGCAACAATTTTGGGTGGTTGCTAGGTGGTTGCTAGTGTGTTCTGGGTGGTTGCTAGGCGGTTGCTATGGTGTTGCTAAGCGGTTGCTAAGGTATTTTGGGTGGTTGCTAGGGTCTTTTGGGTGGTTGCTATGCGGTGTTAGACATATTTATCATCAGATGGAGTCTATAATTTTACATAGTTTAAAAACTTTTGAGGAACCTTTGACCAGAAATAATAGAATTATTAAGATAATAATAGCTAGATGCGAAAGTTCAACGAGACAAACTTTAAGTTGGCTTGAGAAAGTTTGGACCAGAATGTTTTTTGCTAGGCAGTTGCTAGGATGTTATGGGTGGTCGTTATTGTGTTGCTAAGCGGTTGCTAGGGTATTCTGAGTGGTTGCTATGGTGTTGCTAAGCGGTTGCTAGGGTATTCTGGGTGGTTGCTAGGCAGTTGCCAAGGTATTTTGGGTGGTTGCTAGGGTGTTGCTAGGCGGTTGCTAAGGTATTTCGGGTGGTTGCTATGTTATTCTGGGTGGTTTTAAGGCGGTTGCTAGGGTCTTTTGGGTGGTTGCTAGGCGGTTGCTATGGTGTTGCTAAGCGGTTGCTAAGGTATTTTGGGTGGTTGCTAGGATATTTTCAGTGGTTGCTATGGTCTTTTGGGTGGTTGCTAGGCGGTTGCTAGGGTATTTTGGGTGGTTGCAAGGCGGTTGCTAGGGTATTTTGGGTGGTTGCAAGGATATTTTCAGTGGTTGCTATGGTCTTTTGGGGGGTTGCTAGGGTGTTGCTGGGCGGTTGCTAAGGTATTTGGGGTGGTTGCTATGGTGTTGCTAGGCGGTTGCTAAAGTATTCTGGGTGGTTGCTAGGATATTTTCAGTGGTTGCTAGGGTATTTTGGGTGGTTGCTAGGCGGTTGCTAGGGTATTTTGGGTGGTTGCAAGGGTGTTCTGGGTGGTTGCTATGCAGTTGCTAGGGTATTTTGGGTGGTTGCTAGGTTGTTATGGATGGTTACTAGGGTGTTTTGGGTGGTTGCTAGGGTGTTGCTAGATGGTTGCTAGGGTGTTCTGGGTGGTTGCTATTGTGTTGCTAGGCGGTTGCTAAGGTATTTTGGGGGGTTGCTAGGTTTTTGCTAGGCGGTTGCTAAGGTATTTCGGGTGGTTGCTATGGTGTTGCTAGGCGGTTGCTAAAGTATTCTGTGCGGTTGCTAGGCGGTTGCTATGGTGTTCTGGGTGGTTGCTAGGATATTTTCAGTGGTTGCTATGGTCTTTTGGGTGGTTGCTAGGCGTTTGCTAGGGTATTTTGGGTGGTTGCAAGGGTGTTCTGGGTGGTTGCTATGCAGTTGCTAGGGTATTTTGGGTGGTTGCTAGGGTATTGCTAGATGGTTGTTAGGCTGTTCTGGGCTGTTGCTAAGGTATTTTGGGTGGTTGCTAGGCGGTTGCTAGGGTGTTCTGGGTGGTTGCTATTGTGTTGCTAGGCGGTTGCTAAGGTATTTTGGGGGGTTGCTAGGGTGTTGCTAGGCGGTTGCTAAGGTATTTCGGGTGGTTGCTATGGTATTCTGGGTGGTTTTAAGGCGGTTGCTAGGGTATTTTGGGTGGTTGCTAGGGTCTTTTGGGTGGTTGCTAGGCGGTTGCTAGTGTGTTCTGGGTGGTTTTAAGGCGGTTGCTATGGTGTTGCTAAGCGGTTGCTAAGGTATTTTGGGTGGTTGCTACGGTCTTTTGGGTGGTTGCTATGCGGTTGCTATGGTATTTTAGGTGGTTGCAAGGGTGTTTGGGTGGTTGCTAGGGTGTTTCTAGATGGTTGCTAGGGTATTCTGGGTGGTTGCTACAGACTATTGCAACAAGAATTGCACTTGGGCCAATTAAAAAATTTAGATGTGACCAGTCACTAGAAAATTTTGACCAAGAGAGGTTAGACATATTTATCATCAGATGGAGTCTATAATTTTACATAGTTTAAAAACTTTTGAGGAACCTTTGACCAGAAATAATAGAATTATTAAGATAATAATAGCTAGATGCGAAAATTCAACGAGACAAACTTTAAGTTGGCTTGAGAAAGTTTGGACCAGAATGTTTTTTGCTAGGCAGTTGCTAGGATGTTATGGGTGGTCGTTATTGTGTTGCTAGGCGGTTGCTAGGGTATTCTGGGTGGTTGCTATGGTGTTGCTAAGCGGTTGCTAGGGTATTCTGGGTGGTTGCTAGTCAGTTGCCAAGGTATTTTGGGGGGTTGCTAGGGTGTTGCTAGGCGGTTGCTAAGGTATTTCGGGTGGTTGCTATGTTATTCTGGGTGGTTTTAAGGCGGTTGCTAGGGTATTTTGGGTGGTTGCTAGGGTCTTTTGGGTGGTTGCTAGGCGGTTGCTAGTGTGTTCTGGGTGGTTGCTAGGATGTTTTCAGTGGTTGCTATGGTCTTTTGGATGGTTCCTAGGCGGTTGCTAGGGTATTTTGGGTGGTTGCAAGGGTGTTCTGGGTGGTTGCTATTATGCAGTTGCTAGGGTATTTTGGGTGGTTGCTAGGGTGTTATGGATGGTTACTAGGGTGTTTTTGGTGGTTGCTAGGGTGTTGCTAGATGGTTGCTAGGGTGTTTTGGGTGGTTGCTGGGCGGTTGCTATTGTGTTCTGGGTGGTTGCTAGGCGGTTGCTATGGTGTTGCTAAGCGGTTGCTAAGGTATTTTGGGTGGTTGCTAGGGTGTTTCTAGGCGGTTGCTAGGCTGTTCTGGGTGGTTGCTATTGTGTTGCTAGGCGGTTGCTAAGGTATTCTGGGTGGTTGCTAGGCGGTTGCTATGGTGTTCTGGGTGGTTGCTAGGATATTTTCAGTGGTTGCTATGGTCTTTTGGGTGGTTGCTATGCGGTTGCTAGGGTATTTTAGGTGGTTGCAAGGGTGTTTTGGGTGGTTGCTAGGGTGTTGCTAGGGTGTTCTGTGTGGTTGCTACAGACTATTGCAACAAGAATTGCACTTGGGCCAATTAAAACATTTAGATGTGACCACTCACTAGAAAATTTTGACCAAGAGAGGTTAGACATATTTATCATCAGATGGAGTCTATAATTTTACATAGTTTAAAAACTTTTGAGGAACCTTTGACCAGAAATAATGGTCTTTTGGGTGGTTGCTATGCGGTTGCTAGGGTATTTTAGGTGGTTGTTAGGGTGTTCTGGGTGGTTGCTATGGAGATTTTAGGCCATTACTTATTGGCTGCTCGATAATATAAATCCTCTGAGGGAGAGAGAGAGGGAGAGACGCAGGGGTGTCAGGCCCTTTGTGTCTGTGTGTGTGAAAACGTCGGTTTGGATTAGAATTTTTTTAGAATGCCCAATGTTAAGTCAATGGGACTTTTTCCGAGTTTTGATCGTCAATTCTAGGAAAACCACCGTAAGTCCGATCAGTTAGAAAAGATATAGCATATCGAGTCAGAATAGTCTGAAGGTCTGAGCCGAGTTTGGAGTATGTAGAGTTAAAGCTCTAGGCTGCATTAAATTTATAAATTTTTGTCTCAGAAGAAGAAGCATAACTAGAATGTACATTTCCTGAAGAAAATGTGAAGTGGTGCTTGCAGTGGCAAAACTCGCCACTGGGCAGATGCTAACACAATTAACATGTTGTGATACCATGATATACACCGTTGTAGCATCATTTTCCACGATTTACCATGTTTCTAATCTAATCTAATCGTACAATTACTACGATTTACCACATTCCAGCATGATTTACTATGATTAACATGTTGTTAAAATAATGCTAGCATGATTAGCATGTTGTTAACATGATTAGCATGTTGGTAGCATGATGCTAGCATGATTAGCATTTTGCTAGCATGCTTTAACAAGATGTTAGCATGATTAGCATTTTGCTAGCATGTTTTTAGCTAGATGCTAACATGATTAGCATGTTGCTAGCATTATGCTAGCTTGATTAACATGTTGTTAACATGATGCTAGCTTGATTAGCATGTCGGTAGCTTGATGCTAGCATGATTAGCATGTTGCTAGCATGTTTTTAGCTAGATGCTAACATGATTAGCATGTTGCTAGCTTGATTAGCATGTTGGTAGCATAATGCTATCATTATTAGCATGTTGCTAGCTTGATTAGCATGATGCTAGCATGATGCTAGCTTGATTAGCATGTTGCTAGCATGATGCTAGCATGATTAGTATGTTGCTAGCATGTTTTAAGCAAAGATGCTGTTGCCAGGTGGTTGCTAGGGTGTTCTGGGTGGTTGCTATGGGTTCCTGGGTGGTTGCTAGGTGGTTGCAAAGGTATTTTGGGTGGTTGCTAGGGTGTTCTTGGTGGTTGCTAGGCAGTTGCTAGGGTATTCTTGGTGGTTGCTAGGGCGTGGCTAGGTGGTTGCTAGGGTGTTCTGGGTGGTTGCTATGATATTCTGGGTGGATGCTAGGGCGCTGCTAGGGTGTTCTGGGTGGTTGCTAGGCGTTCTGGGTGGTTATTAGGTAGTTGCTAGGTGTTCTGGGTGGTTGCTAGGCAGTTGCTAGGGTGTTCTGGGTGGTTGCTAGAGTTTTTTGGTGGTTACTGGAGCATTTCTAGACGTTGCTAGGGTGTTCAAGGTGGTTGCTAAGGTATTTTTGGTAGTTTTTATGGTACTACTAGGTGGTTGGTAGTTGTCAAATATGGTTACTATGGAGTTTTTATAGAGTTCTTAAAATCTTTAATAACGAGTGCTTCAGTACGGCACTCGGCCTGCGGCCTTGTGCCTATGGCCGAATAGGCACAAGCATGGAGCAATATCGCAAGGCGAAGTGTGATATTGCTTTAAAAAAAGTAAAAAAAAAAAGGTTTTATATTATTTATTGGTTTAGGGTGGTTGCTAGGGAGCTCAGAGTGGTTGCTAGGGTGTGGCTATCAAGATTTTAGGCCATTACTTATTGGCTAGGATGCTAGGATGTTATGGGTGGTTGCTATGTTGTTGCTAAGGTATTCTGGATGGTTGCTAGGCGGTTGCTAAGGTGTTCTGGGTGGTTGCTAGGCGGTTGCTAGGGTCTTTTGGGTGGTTGCTAGGGTGTTCTGGGTGTTAGCTAGGGTGTTTTGGGTGGTTGCTAGGATATTTTGGGTGGTTTGCTAGGGTCTGTTGGGTGGTTGCTAGGGTATTTTGGGTGGTTGCTAGGGTGTTCTGGGTGGTTGCTAGGCGGTTGCTAGGATATTTTGGGTGGTTGCTAGGGTCTTTTGGGTGGTTGCTAGGCGGTTGCTAGGGTGTTTTGGGTGGTTGCTAGGATATTTTGCGTGGTTGCTAGGGTCTTTTGGGTGGTTGCTAGGCGGTTGCTAGGGTGTTTTGGGTGGTTGCTAGGATATTTTGCGTGGTTGCTAGGGTCTTTTGGGTGGTTGCTAGGCGGTTGTATTTTGGGTGGTTGCTAGGGTGTTCTGGATGGTTACTAGGGTGTTTTGGGTGGTTGCTATGGTATTCAGGGCGGTTGATATGGTGTTACTAGGTGGTTGGTAGTTGTCACAGATGGTTACTATGGAGTTTTTATAGAGTTCTTAGCATGATCTTGGCATGATTTAACACTTAACTAATTGCTATTAGCATGTAGCTATTCACTGCTAGCATGTGTAGCATGATATAGGTCTTGCAAAACGGTTGCTCATGAGCATGTATAGAAAGTTCAAGTACATAGTTGGCCAGAACATTTTTTTTTTTCATTATGGACAGTTGACTGGCCGATGTACTATCTGAAGGAGTCTATAAGTATGAATAGAAAGTTCAAGATAAAGGACTCTTCAGTCAGAAATATGTTCTACTTGTCAAATCTGGACTTCTGTATGGCTAAAGAAACTAAATAAGGCATCTCTGAGAATGTATAGCAAGTTCATAGACTCTTCGGGCAGAAAAATTTTCAGTAGGTCAATTATTTGGCTGATGAAACATCAGGAGGAGTATGTTTAGAAAGAATAAGATCAAGGTCTCTTTGGCCAGAAATGTGTTCATTTGGTCAAATTTTGAAATACTATATTGCTCTTGTAAAATCAGGAGTCGAAGAATGTCCATAGACTCTTTGGTCAGAAATACGTTTAATAGGTCATATTGATACAATACAATGCAGTTTTGCTATTGTAACATCACAAGGAGTCAATTAATATGTATAGAGAAATCAAGATTATAAACCCATCTCTCAGAAATGAGTTTAGTAGTCAATTATGGATCATTTTTTGGCTGAAGTACTATCAGAAAGCATCTATGAGTATGTATAGAAAGATCAAGGACTCTTCCAGCCAGAAATATGTTCAATTGTCAAATATGGATAATTGCCTGGCTGATGAAAAATCAGAAGGAGATAGTAATTATGTATAGATAATTCAAGTTCTAGGTCTCTTTAGGTCTCAGATATATGTTCAATGGTCAAATTTGGACTAACAATATGGTTGATTTAACATCAAAAGTAGTCGATGAGAATGCATATAAACATACCCTTTGACGATTCTTTTGCCAGAATTTTGTTCAGTAAGTCAATAATGGACTTCTGTCTCAATGATGAAACATCAGAACAAGACTATGATTGTGTATAGAACGATCAAGATCGAGGACACTTTGGTTATAGAAATGTTCAATAGGTCAAATTTGAACTATACTGTATGGCTGATGGTTTCATCAGCCATACAGTATAGTTCAAATTTGACCTATTGAACATTTCTATAACATTTCTACACCAGAAGGATTGTAAGAGAAATTAGTCTAGAAATTTAAAGTTCAAGGTCTCATGTCTAGAAATGCAATGCAATGCCATAACACACGTTATGTCTTTAATCAAGATGGGAATGATTTAGTTCTGGTGTGAAATGCAATGCAAAAAGTGCATAACCTATATGTTATTCTTCAGTGCACAACGTTATATCGTTAGTGCAATGCAATGCAACAACACAGGTTATCTCTTTAATGAACATGGAAATTAGTTATTTCTGGTGTGCAATGCAATGCAATACGAAAAGTGCATATTGTTATTCTTCAGTGCACAACGTTAGATCGTTTGTGCAATGCAATGCAACAACACAGGTTATCTCTTTAATGAACATGGAAATTAGTTATTTCTGGTGTACAATGCAATGCAATGTGAAAAGTGCATATGTTATTCTTCAGTGCACAACGTTAGATCGTTAGTGCAATGCAATACAATGCAATGTAACAACACACGTTATGTCTTTAATCAACCTGGGAATGAGTTAGTTCTAACGATCTGACGTTGTGCACTGAAGAATAACATATAGGTAT
Organism: Leuciscus leuciscus; assembly: GCF_965113295.1. Taxonomy (NCBI): domain Eukaryota; kingdom Metazoa; phylum Chordata; class Actinopteri; order Cypriniformes; family Leuciscidae; genus Leuciscus; species Leuciscus leuciscus. The sequence goes on along the minus strand of NC_138736.1, from coordinate 24,163,158 downwards.
GCACTTTTTACATTGCATTGCACACAAGAACTAACTCATTCCCAGTTTGATTAAAGACATTACGTGTGTTGTTGCATTGCATTGCATTGCATTGCATTGCACTAACGATCTAACGTTGTGCACTGAAGAATAACAATATGCACTTTTCGCATTGCATTTTATTGCACACCAGAAATAACTCGTTTCTATGTTCATTAAAGAAATAACGTGTGGTGTTGCATTGCATTGCATTGCATTGCATTGTATTGCACTGTATTGCATTGCATTGCATTGCATTAAATTGCATTGCATTGCATTGCATTGCATTGCATTGCATTGCATTGCATTGCATTGCATTGCATTGCATTGCATTGTATTGCATTGCATTGCATTGCATTGCATTGTATTGCATTGCATTAAATTGCATTGCATTGCATTGCACTGCATGTCATTGCACTAACGATCTAACGTTGTGCACTGAAGAATAACATATAAGGTTATGCACTTTTTGCATTGCATTTCACACCAGAACTAAATCATTTCCAAGTTCAATAAAAACAATGTGTTGTTGTATTTCATTAGATTGCATTGCATTGCATTGCATTGCATTGCATTGCATTGCATTGCATTGCATTCATTGCATTGCATTGCACTGCATTTGCACTAACGAGCTAACGTTGTGCACTGAAGATGAACAATATGCACTTTTCGCATTGCATTGCATTGCACACCAGAACTAACTCATTCCCATGTTGCAATAAAAACATTACGTGTTTTGTTGCATTGCATTGCATTGCATTGCATTGCACTAACGATCTAACGTTGTGCACTGAATAATAACAATATGCACTTTTCGCATTGCATTGCATTGCACACCAGAAATAACTCGTTTCTATGTTCATTAAAGAAATAACGTGTGATGTTGCATTGCATTGCATTGCATTGCATTGTATTGCACTGTATTGCATTGCATTGCATTGCATTAAATTGCATTGCATTGCATTGCATTGCATTGTATTGCATTGCATTGCATTGCATTGTATTGCATTGCATTGCATTGCATTAAATTGCATTGCATTGCATTGCATTGCATTGCATTGCATTGCATTAAATTGCATTGCATTGCATTGCATTAAATTGCATTAAATTGCATTAAATTGCAATGCAATGCAATACAATTTAAAGCTCGTTAGTGCAATGCAATGCAATGCAATGCAATGCAATGCAATGCAATGCAATGCAATGCAATGCAATGCAATTTAATGCAATGCAATGCAATGCAATGCAATTTAATGCAATGCAATGCAATGCAATGCAATGCAATCCAATGCAATGCAATTTAATACAATGCAATGCAATGCAATGCAATGCAATGCAATGTAATGCAATGCAATGCAATGCAATGCAATGCAATGCAATGCAATGCAATACAATGCAATGCAATGCAACAAAACACGTTATGTCTTTATTGCAACATGGGAATGAGTTAGTTCTGGTGTGCAATGCAATACGAAAAGTGCATATTGTTAATCTTCAGTGCACAACGTTAGCTCGTTAGTGCAATGCAGTGCAATGCAATGCAATGCAATGCAATGCAATGCAATGCAATGCAATGCAATGCAATGCAATGCAATGCAATGCAATGCAATTCAATTTAATGCAATGCAATGCAATTTAATGCAATGCAATGCAATGCAATTTAATGCAATGCAATATAATGCAATGCAATTTAATGCAATGCAATGCAATGCAATGCAATGCAATGCAATGCAATGCAATGCAATGCAATTTAATGCAATGCAATGCAATGCAATGCAATGCAATGCAATGCAATGCAATGCAATGCAATTTAATACAATGCAATGCAATGCAATGCAATGCAATGCAATGCAATGCAATGTAATGCAATGCAATGCAATGCAATGCAATACAATGCAACAAAACACGTTATGTCTTTATTGCAACATGGGAATGAGTTAGTTCTGGTGTGCAATGCAATGCAATGCGAAAAGTGCATATTGTTAATCTTCAGTGCACAACGTTAGCTCGTTAGTGCAATGCAATGCAATGCAACAACACACGTTATTTCTTTAATGAACATAGAAACGAGTTATTTCTGGTGTGCAATGCAATGCAATGCGAAAAGTGCATATTGTTATTCTTCAGTGCACAACGTTAGATCGTTAGTGCAATGCACATAATGTTATAACAATGAGCTATACATAGGTACGCTTTTGACCTACTGAACATATTTCTGGCCAAAGATTCCTTAAAGATGTTATTTCATTTTGACAAAAGTCCATTTTTGACATACTGAAATTTTTTCTGGCCAAGGAGTACTCGAAACTTGACCTTTCTATATATATACTAGTGGACTCTTTCTTATGTTACACTGTAAAAAAAAATTACATCCCCAAGTCAAAAATATCTAGTGACTGTTCACATAAAAATTTTTCAATTAGTCTGACGTATTATTTATCATTAAGCCAATGTTAACAGACTATTGCAACAATTTTGGGTGGTTGCTAGGTGGTTGCTAGTGTGTTCTGGGTGGTTGCTAGGCGGTTGCTATGGTGTTGCTAAGCGGTTGCTAAGGTATTTTGGGTGGTTGCTAGGGTCTTTTGGGTGGTTGCTATGCGGTGTTAGACATATTTATCATCAGATGGAGTCTATAATTTTACATAGTTTAAAAACTTTTGAGGAACCTTTGACCAGAAATAATAGAATTATTAAGATAATAATAGCTAGATGCGAAAGTTCAACGAGACAAACTTTAAGTTGGCTTGAGAAAGTTTGGACCAGAATGTTTTTTGCTAGGCAGTTGCTAGGATGTTATGGGTGGTCGTTATTGTGTTGCTAAGCGGTTGCTAGGGTATTCTGAGTGGTTGCTATGGTGTTGCTAAGCGGTTGCTAGGGTATTCTGGGTGGTTGCTAGGCAGTTGCCAAGGTATTTTGGGTGGTTGCTTGGGTGTTGCTAGGCGGTTGCTAAGGTATTTCGGGTGGTTGCTATGTTATTCTGGGTGGTTTTAAGGCGGTTGCTAGGGTCTTTTGGGTGGTTGCTAGGCGGTTGCTATGGTGTTGCTAAGCGGTTGCTAAGGTATTTTGGGTGGTTGCTAGGATATTTTCAGTGGTTGCTATGGTCTTTTGGGTGGTTGCTAGTGTGTTGCTGGGCGGTTGCTAAGGTATTTCGGGTGGTTGCTACGGTGTTGCTAGGCAGTTGCTAAAGTATTCTGGGTGGTTGCTAGGATATTTTCAGTGGTTGCTAGGGTATTTTGGGTGGTTGCTAGGCGGTTGCTAAAGTATTCTGGGTGGTTGCTAGGATATTTTCAGTGGTTGCTAGGGTGTTCTGGGTGGTTGCTATTGTGTTGCTAGGCGGTTGCTAAGGTATTTATGCTAGGGTGTTGCTGGGCGGTTTCTAAGGTATTTCGGGTGGTTGCTATGGTGTTGCTAGGCGGTTGCTAAAGTATTCTGGGTGGTTGCTAGGATATTTTCAGTGGTTGTTATGGTCTTTTGGGTGGTTGCTAGGCGGTTGCTAGGGTATTTTGGGTGGTTGCTAGGCGGTTGCTAGGGTATTTTGGGTGGTTGCAAGGATATTTTCAGTGGTTGCTATGGTCTTTTGGGGGGTTGCTAGGGTGTTGCTGGGCGGTTGCTAAGGTATTTGGGGTGGTTGCTATGGTGTTGCTAGGCGGTTGCTAAAGTATTCTGGGTGGTTGCTAGGATATTTTCAGTGGTTGCTAGGGTATTTTGGGTGGTTGCTAGGCGGTTGCTAGGGTATTTTGGGTGGTTGCAAGGGTGTTCTGGGTGGTTGCTATGCAGTTGCTAGGGTATTTTGGGTGGTTGCTAGGTTGTTATGGATGGTTACTAGGGTGTTTTGGGTGGTTGCTAGGGTGTTGCTAGATGGTTGCTAGGGTGTTCTGGGTGGTTGCTATTGTGTTGCTAGGTGGTTGCTAAGGTATTTTGGGGGGTTGCTAGGTTTTTGCTAGGCGGTTGCTAAGGTATTTCGGGTGGTTGCTATGGTGTTGCTAGGCGGTTGCTAAAGTATTCTGGGTGGTTGCTAGGCGGTTGCTATGGTGTTCTGGGTGGTTGCTAGGATATTTTCAGTGGTTGCTATGGTCTTTTGGGTGGTTGCTAGGCGTTTGCTAGGGTATTTTGGGTGGTTGCAAGGGTGTTCTGGGTGGTTGCTATGCAGTTGCTAGGGTATTTTGGGTGGTTGCTAGGGTGTTTTGGGTGGTTGCTAGGGTGTTGCTAGATGGTTGTTAGGGTGTTCTGGGTGGTTGCTAAGGTATTTTGGGTGGTTGCTAGGCGGTTGCTAGGGTGTTCTGGGTGGTTGCTATTGTGTTGCTAGGCGGTTGCTAAGGTATTTTGGGGGGTTGCTAGGGTGTTGCTAGGCGGTTGCTAAGGTATTTCGGGTGGTTGCTATGGTATTCTGGGTGGTTTTAAGGCGGTTGCTAGGGTATTTTGGGTGGTTGCTAGGGTCTTTTGGGTGGTTGCTAGGCGGTTGCTAGTGTGTTCTGGGTGGTTTTAAGGCGGTTGCTATGGTGTTGCTAAGCGGTTGCAAGGGTGTTTGGGTGGTTGCTAGGGTGTTGCTAGATGGTTGCTAGGGTATTCTGGGTGGTTGCTACAGACTATTGCAACAAGAATTGCACTTGGGCCAATTAAAAAATTTAGATGTGACCAGTCACTAGAAAATTTTGACCAAGAGAGGTTAGACATATTTATCATCAGATGGAGTCTATAATTTTACATAGTTTAAAAACTTTTGAGGAACCTTTGACCAGAAATAATAGAATTATTAAGATAATAATAGCTAGATGCGAAAATTCAACGAGACAAACTTTAAGTTGGCTTGAGAAAGTTTGGACCAGAATGTTTTTTGCTAGGCAGTTGCTAGGATGTTATGGGTGGTCGTTATTGTGTTGCTAGGCGGTTGCTAGGGTATTCTGGGTGGTTGCTATGGTGTTGCTAAGCGGTTGCTAGGGTATTCTGGGTGGTTGCTAGTCAGTTGCCAAGGTATTTTGGGGGGTTGCTAGGGTGTTGCTAGGCGGTTGCTAAGGTATTTCGGGTGGTTGCTATGTTATTCTGGGTGGTTTTAAGGCGGTTGCTAGGGTATTTTGGGTGGTTGCTAGGGTCTTTTGGGTGGTTGCTAGGCGGTTGCTAGTGTGTTCTGGGTGGTTGCTAGGATGTTTTCAGTGGTTGCTATGGTCTTTTGGGTGGTTCCTAGGCGGTTGCTAGGGTATTTTGGGTGGTTGCAAGGGTGTTCTGGGTGGTTGCTATGCAGTTGCTAGGGTATTTTGGGTGGTTGCTAGGGTGTTATGGATGGTTACTAGGGTGTTTTTGGTGGTTGCTAGGATGTTGCTAGATGGTTGCTAGGGTGTTTTGGGTGGTTGCTGGGCGGTTGCTATTGTGTTCTGGGTGGTTGCTAGGCGGTTGCTATGGTGTTGCTAAGCGGTTGCTAAGGTATTTTGGGTGGTTGCTAGGGTGTTTCTAGGCGGTTGCTAGGCTGTTCTGGGTGGTTGCTATTGTGTTGCTAGGCGGTTGCTAAGGTATTCTGGGTGGTTGCTAGGCGGTTGCTAGGGTATTTTAGGTGGTTGCAAGGGTGTTTTGGGTGGTTGCTAGGGTGTTGCTAGGGTGTTCTGTGTGGTTGCTACAGACTATTGCAACAAGAATTGCACTTGGGCCAATTAAAACATTTAGATGTGACCACTCACTAGAAAATTTTGACCAAGAGAGGTTAGACATATTTATCATCAGATGGAGTCTATAATTTTACATAGTTTAAAAACTTTTGAGGAACCTTTGACCAGAAATAATGGTCTTTTGGGTGGTTGCTATGCGGTTGCTAGGGTATTTTAGGTGGTTGCAAGGGTGTTCTGGGTGGTTGCTATGCAGTTGCTAGGGTATTTTGGGTGGTTGCTAGGGTGTTATGGATGGTTACTAGGGTGTTTTGGGTGGTTGCTAGGGTGTTGTTAGATGGTTGCTAGGGTGTTCTGTGTGGTTTCTATGGTGTTGCTAGGCGGTTGCTAGGGTGTTCTGGGTGGTTGCTATGGTATTGCTAGGTGGTTGCTAAGGTATTTTGGGTGGTTGCTAGGCGGTTGCTAGGGTGTTCTGGGTGGTTGCTATTGTGTTGCTAGGCGGTTGCTAAGGTATTCTGGGTGGTTGCAAGGTGGTTGCTGGGGTATTTTGGGTGGTTGCTAGGCGGTTGCTAAGGTATTCAGGGCAGTTGATTTGGTGTTACTAGGTGGTTGGTAGTTGTCACAGATGGTTACTATGGAGTTTTTATAGAGTTCTTAGCATGATTTAACACTTAACTAATCACTATTAGCATGGGTGGTTGCTAGGTACTGCTAGCATGTGTAGACAAACTGGAGTTTTTATAGAGTTCTTAGCATGATTTAACACTTAACTAATCACTATTAGCATGGGTGGTTGCTATGCACTGCTAGCATGTGTAGACAAACTATGTAGCTATGCATGTAGCTATGCACTGCTAGCATGTGTTGGCTTGAGAAAGTTTGGAGCAGAACGTTTTTTGCTAGGCGGTTGCTAGGATTTTATGGGTGGTTGCTATGGTGTTGCTAGGGTATTTTGGGTGGTTGCTAGGGTGTTCTGGGTGGTTGCTAGGTGGTTGCTAGGGTGTACTGGGTGGTTGCTAGGTGGTTGCTAGGGTATTTTAGGTGGTTGTTAGGGTGTTCTGGGTGGTTGCTATGGAGATTTTAGGCCATTACTTATTGGCTGCTCGATAATATAAATCCTCTGAGGGAGAGAGAGAGGGAGAGACGCAGGGGTGTCAGGCCCTTTGTGTCTGTGTGTGTGAAAACGTCGGTTTGGATTAGAATTTTTTTAGAATGCCCAATGTTAAGTCAATGGGACTTTTTCCGAGTTTTGATCGTCAATTCTAGGAAAACCACCGTAAGTCCGATCAGTTAGAAAAGATATAGCATATCGAGTCAGAATAGTCTGAAGGTCTGAGCCGAGTTTGGAGTATGTAGAGTTAAAGCTCTAGGCTGCATTAAATTTATAAATTTTTGTCTCAGAAGAAGAAGCATAACTAGAATGTACATTTCCTGAAGAAAATGTGAAGTGGTGCTTGCAGTGGCAAAACTCGCCACTGGGCAGATGCTAACACAATTAACATGTTGTGATACCATGATATACACCGTTGTAGCATCATTTTCCACGATTTACCATGTTTCTAATCTAATCTAATCGTACAATTACTACGATTTACCACATTCCAGCATGATTTACTATGATTAACATGTTGTTAAAATGATGCTAGCATGATTAGCATGTTGTTAACATGATTAGCATGTTGGTAGCATGATGCTAGCATGATTAGCATTTTGCTTGCATGCTTTAACAAGATGTTAGCATGATTAGCATTTTGCTAGCATGTTTTTAGCTAGATGCTAACATGATTAGCATGTTGCTAGCATTATGCTAGCTTGATTAAAATGTTGTTAACATGATGCTAGCTTGATTAGCATGTCGGTAGCTTGATGCTAGCATGATTAGCATGTTGCTAGCATGTTTTTAGCTAGATGCTAACATGATTAGCATGTTGCTAGCTTGATTAGCATGTTGGTAGCATAATGCTATCATTATTAGCATGTTGCTAGCTTGATTAGCATGATGCTAGCATGATGCTAGCTTGATTAGCATGTTGCTAGCATGATGCTAGCATGATTAGTATGTTGCTAGCATGTTTTAAGCAAAGATGCTGTTGCCAGGTGGTTGCTAGGGTGTTCTGGGTGGTTGCTATGGGTTCCTGGGTGGTTGCTAGGTGGTTGCAAAGGTATTTTGGGTGGTTGCTAGGGTGTTCTTGGTGGTTGCTAGGCAGTTGCTAGGGTATTCTTGGTGGTTGCTAGGGCGTGGCTAGGTGGTTGCTAGGGTGTTCTGGGTGGTTGCTATGATATTCTGGGTGGATGCTAGGGCGCTGCTAGGGTGTTCTGGGTGGTTGCTAGGCGTTCTGGGTGGTTATTAGGTAGTTGCTAGGTGTTCTGGGTGGTTGCTAGGCAGTTGCTAGGGTGTTCTGGGTGGTTGCTAGAGTTTTTTGGTGGTTACTGGAGCATTTCTAGACGTTGCTAGGGTGTTCAGGGTGGTTGCTAAGGTATTTTTGGTAGTTTTCATGGTACTACTAGGTGGTTGGTAGTTGTCTCAAATATGGTTACTATGGAGTTTTTATAGAGTTCTTAAAATCTTTAATAACGAGTGCTTCAGTACGGCACTCGGCCTGCGGCCTTGTGCCTATGGCCGAATAGGCACAAGCATGGAGCAATATCGCAAGGCGAAGTGTGATATTGCTTTAAAAAAAGTTTTTAAAAAAAAGGTTTTATATTATTTATTGGTTTAGGGTGGTTGCTAGGGAGCTCAGAGTGGTTGCTAGGGTGTGGCTATCAAGATTTTAGGCCATTACTTATTGGCTAGGATGCTAGGATGTTATGGGTGGTTGCTATGTTGTTGCTAGGCGGTAGCTAAGGTATTCTGGATGGTTGCTAGGCGGTTGCTAAGGTGTTCTGGGTGGTTGCTAGGCAGTTGCTAGGGTCTTTTGGGTGGTTGCTAGGGTGTTCTGGGTGTTAGCTAGGAAGTTTTGGGTGGTTGCTAGGATATTTTGGGTGGTTTGCTAGGGTCTGTTGGGTGGTTGCTAGGGTATTTTGGGTGGTTGCTAGGGTGTTCTGGGTGGTTGCTAGGCGGTTGCTAGGATATTTTGGGTGGTTGCTAGGGTCTTTTGGGTGGTTGCTAGGCGGTTGCTAGGGTGTTTTGGGTGGTTGCTAGGATATTTTGCGTGGTTGCTAGGGTCTTTTGGGTGGTTGCTAGGCGGTTGCTAGGGTGTTTTGGGTGGTTGCTAGGATATTTTGCGTGGTTGCTAGGGTCTTTTGGGTGGTTGCTAGGCGGTTGTATTTTGGGTGGTTGCTAGGGTGTTCTGGATGGTTACTAGGGTGTTTTGGGTGGTTGCTATGGTATTCAGGGCGGTTGATATGGTGTTACTAGGTGGTTGGTAGTTGTCACAGATGGTTACTATGGAGTTTTTATAGAGTTCTTAGCATGATCTTGGCATGATTTAACACTTAACTAATTGCTATTAGCATGTAGCTATTCACTGCTAGCATGTGTAGCATGATATAGGTCTTGCAAAACGGTTGCTCATGAGCATGTATAGAAAGTTCAAGTACATAGTTGGCCAGAACATTTTTTTTTTTCATTATGGACAGTTGACTGGCCGATGTACTATCTGAAGGAGTCTATAAGTATGAATAGAAAGTTCAAGATAAAGGACTCTTCAGTCAGAAATATGTTCTACTTGTCAAATCTGGACTTCTGTATGGCTAAAGAAACTAAATAAGGCATCTCTGAGAATGTATAGCAAGTTCATAGACTCTTCGGGCAGAAAAATGTTCAGTAGGTCAATTATTTGGCTGATGAAACATCAGGAGGAGTATGTTTAGAAAGAATAAGATCAAGGTCTCTTTGGCCAGAACATTTTTTGGCTGAAGTACTATCAGAAAGCATCTATGAGTATGTATAGAAAGATCAAGGACTCTTCCAGCCAGAAATATGTTCAATTGTCAAATATGGATAATAGCCTGGCTGATGAAAAATCAGAAGGAGATAGTAATTATGTATAGATATTTCAAGTTCTAGGTCTCTTTAGGTCTCAGATATATGTTCAATGGTCAAATTTGGACTAACAATATGGTTGATTTAACATCAAAAGTAGTCGATGAGAATGCATATAAACATACCCTTTGACGATTCTTTTGCCAGAATTTTGTTCAGTAAGTCAATAATGGACTTCTGTCTCAATGATGAAACATCAGAACAAGACTATGATTGTGTATAGAACGATCAAGATCGAGGACACTTTGGTTATAGAAATGTTCAATAGGTCAAATTTGAACTATACTGTATGGCTGATGAAACACCAGAAGGATTGTAAGAGAAATTAGTCTAGAAATTTAAAGTTCAAGGTCTCATGTCTAGAAATGCAATGCAATGCCATAACACACGTTATGTCTTTAATCAAGATGGGAATGAGTTAGTTCTGGTGTTCAATGCAATGCAAAAAGTGCATAACCTATATGTTATTCTTCAGTGCACAACGTTATATCGTTAGTGCAATGCAATGCAACAACACAGGTTATCTCTTTAATGAACATGGAAATTAGTTATTTCTGGTGTGCAATGCAATGCAATGCGAAAAGTGCATATTGTTATTCTTCAGTGCACAACGTTAGATCGTTTGTGCAATGCAATGCAACAACACAGGTTATCTCTTTAATGAACATGGAAATTAGTTATTTCTGGTGTACAATGCAATGCAATGTGAAAAGTGCATATGTTATTCTTCAGTGCACAACGTTAGATCGTTAGTGCAATGCAATACAATGCAATGTAACAACACACGTTATGTCTTTAATCAACCTGGGAATGAGTTAGTTCTAACGATCTGACGTTGTGCACTGAAGAATAACATATAGGTATGCACTTTTTACATTGCATTGCACACAAGAACTAACTCATTCCCAGTTTGATTAAAGACATTACGTGTGTTGTTGCATTGCATTGCATTGCATTGCATTGCACTAACGATCTAACGTTGTGCACTGAAGAATAACAATATGCACTTTTCGCATTGCATTGCATTGCACACCAGAAATAACTCGTTTCTATGTTCATTAAAGAAATAACGTGTGGTGTTGCATTGCATTGCATTGCACTGTATTGCATTGCATTGCATTGCATTAAATTGCATTGCATTGCATTGCATTGCATTGCATTGTATTGCATTGCATTGCATTGCATTGCATTGTATTGCATTGCATTGCATTGCATTGCATTGCATTGCATTGCATTGCATTAAATTGCATTGCATTGCATTAAATTGCATTGCATTGCATTGCACTGCATGTCATTGCACTAACGATCTAACGTTGTGCACTGAAGAATAACATATAAGGTTATGCACTTTTTGCATTGCATTTCACACCAGAACTAAATCATTCCCAAGTTCAATAAAAACAATGTGTTGTTGTATTTCATTAGATTGCATTGCATTGCATTGCATTGCATTGCATTGCATTGCATTGCATTGCATTGCATTGCATTGCATTGCATTGCACTAACAAGCTAACGTTGTGCACTGAAGATTAACAATATGCACTTTTCGCATTGCATTGCATTGCACACCAGAACTAACTCATTCCCATGTTGCAATAAAAACATTACGTGTTTTGTTGCATTGCATTGCATTGCATTGCATTGCATTGCACTAACGATCTAACGTTGTGCACTGAATAATAACAATATGCACTTTTCGCATTGCATTGCATTGCACACCAGAAATAACTCGTTTCTATGTTCATTAAAGAAATAACGTGTGATGTTGCATTGCATTGCATTGCATTGCATTGTATTGCACTGTATTGCATTGCATTGCATTGCATTAAATTGCATTGCATTGCATTGCATTGTATTGCATTGCATTGTATTGCATTGCATTGCATTGCATTAAATTGCATTGCATTGCATTGCATTGCATTGCATTAAATTGCATTAAATTGCATTAAATTGCAATGCAATGCAATACAATTTAAAGCTCGTTAGTGCAATGCAGTGCAATGCAATGCAATGCAATGCAATGCAATGCAATGCAATGCAATGCAATGCAATGCAATTTAATGCAATGCAATGCAATGCAATGCAATGCAATGCAATGCAATGCAATGCAATGCAATGCAATGCAATGCAATTTAATACAATGCAATGCAATGCAATGCAATGCAATGCAATGTAATGCAATGCAATGCAATGCAATGCAATGCAATGCAATGCAATACAATGCAATGCAACAAAACACGTTATGTCTTTATTGCAACATGGGAATGAGTTAGTTCTGGTGTGCAATGCGAAAAGTGCATATTGTTAATCTTCAGTGCACAACGTTAGCTCGTTAGTGCAATGCAGTGCAATGCAATGCAATGCAATGCAATGCAATGCAATGCAATGCAATGCAATGCAATGCAATGCAATTCAATTTAATGCAATGCAATGCAATTTAATGCAATGCAATGCGATGCAATTTAATGCAATGCAATGCAATGCAATGCAATGCAATGCAATGCAATGCAATGCAATCAATGCAATTTAATGCAATGCAATGCAATGCAATGCAATGCAATGCAATGCAATGCAATGCAATGCAATGCAATTTAATGCAATGCAATGCAATGCAATTTAATGCAATGCAATGCAATGCAATTTAATGCAATGCAATGCAATGCAATGCAATGCAATGCAATTTAATACAATGCAATGCAATGCAATGCAATGCAATGCAATGCAATGCAACAAAACACGTTATGTCTTTATTGCAACATGGGAATGAGTTAGTTCTGGTGTGCAATGCAATGCAATGCGAAAAGTGCATATTGTTAATCTTCAGTGCACAACGTTAGCTCGTTAGTGCAATGCAATGCAATGCAATGCAATGCAATGCAATGCAATGCAATGCAATGCAATGCAATGCAATGCAATGCAATGCAACAACACACGTTATTTCTTTAATGAACATAGAAACGAGTTATTTCTGGTGTGCAATGCATTGCAATGCGAAAAGTGCATATTGTTATTCTTCAGTGCACAACGTTAGATCGTTAGTGCAATGCAATGCAATGCAATGCTATGCAACAACACACGTTATGTCTTTAATCAAACTGGGAATGAGTTAGTTCTTGTGTGCAATGCAATGTAAAAAGTGCATACCTATATGTTATTCTTCAGTGCACAACGTCAGATCGTTAGTGTAATGAAATGCAATGCAATGCAATGCAATGCAATTTAATGCAATTTAATGCAATGTAATGCAATGCAATGCAATGAAATACAACAACACACGTTATGTCTTTATTGAACTTGGGAATGATTTAGTTCTGGTGTGAAATGCAATGCAAAAAGTGCATAACTTTATATGTTATTCTTCAGTGCACAACGTTAGATCGTTAGTGCAATGAAATGCAATGCGAAAAGTGCATATTGTTATTCTTAACGATTCATTTATTCACTAAAAATCTGAGTGCTCAACGTCAGATCGTTAGTGCAGTTCAATGCAATACAATGCAATGCAAAGCAACAACACACGTTATGTCTTTATTGCAACATGGGTTAGTTCTGGTGTGCAATGCAATGCAATGCGAAAAGTGCATATTGTTATTCTTCAGTGCACAACGTTAGATCGTTAGTGCAATGCACATAATGTTATAACAATGAGCTATACATAGGTACGCTTTTGACCTACTGAACATATTTCTGGCCAAAGATTCCTTAAAGATGTTATTTCATTTTGACAAAAGTCCATTTTTGACATACTGAAATTTTTTCTGGCCAAGGAGTACTCGAAACTTGACCTTTCTATATATATACTAGTGGACTCTTTCTTATGTTACACTGTAAAAAAAAATTACATCCCCAAGTCAAAAATATCTAGTGACTGGTCACATAAAAATTTTTCAATTAGTCTGACGTATTATTTATCATTAAGCCAATGTTAACAGACTATTGCAACAATTTTGGGTGGTTGCTAGGTGGTTGCTAGTGTGTTCTGGGTGGTTGCTAGGCGGTTGCTATGGTGTTGCTAAGCGGTTGCTAAGGTATTTTGGGTGGTTGCTAGGGTCTTTTGGGTGGTTGCTATGCGGTGTTAGACATATTTATCATCAGATGGAGTCTATAATTTTACATAGTTTAAAAACTTTTGAGGAACCTTTGACCAGAAATAATAGAATTATTAAGATAATAATAGCTAGATGCGAAAGTTCAACGAGACAAACTTTAAGTTGGCTTGAGAAAGTTTGGACCAGAATGTTTTTTGCTAGGCAGTTGCTAGGATGTTATGGGTGGTCGTTATTGTGTTGCTAAGCGGTTGCTAGGGTATTCTGAGTGGTTGCTATGGTGTTGCTAAGCGGTTGCTAGGGTATTCTGGGTGGTTGCTAGGCAGTTGCCAAGGTATTTTGGGTGGTTGCTAGGGTGTTGCTAGGCGGTTGCTAAGGTATTTCGGGTGGTTGCTATGTTATTCTGGGTGGTTTTAAGGCGGTTGCTAGGGTCTTTTGGGTGGTTGCTAGGCGGTTGCTATGGTGTTGCTAAGCGGTTGCTAAGGTATTTTGGGTGGTTGCTAGGATATTTTCAGTGGTTGCTATGGTCTTTTGGGTGGTTGCTAGGCGGTTGCTAGGGTATTTTGGGTGGTTGCAAGGCGGTTGCTAGGGTATTTTGGGTGGTTGCAAGGATATTTTCAGTGGTTGCTATGGTCTTTTGGGGGGTTGCTAGGGTGTTGCTGGGCGGTTGCTAAGGTATTTGGGGTGGTTGCTATGGTGTTGCTAGGCGGTTGCTAAAGTATTCTGGGTGGTTGCTAGGATATTTTCAGTGGTTGCTAGGGTATTTTGGGTGGTTGCTAGGCGGTTGCTAGGGTATTTTGGGTGGTTGCAAGGGTGTTCTGGGTGGTTGCTATGCAGTTGCTAGGGTATTTTGGGTGGTTGCTAGGTTGTTATGGATGGTTACTAGGGTGTTTTGGGTGGTTGCTAGGGTGTTGCTAGATGGTTGCTAGGGTGTTCTGGGTGGTTGCTATTGTGTTGCTAGGCGGTTGCTAAGGTATTTTGGGGGGTTGCTAGGTTTTTGCTAGGCGGTTGCTAAGGTATTTCGGGTGGTTGCTATGGTGTTGCTAGGCGGTTGCTAAAGTATTCTGTGCGGTTGCTAGGCGGTTGCTATGGTGTTCTGGGTGGTTGCCAGGATATTTTCAGTGGTTGCTATGGTCTTTTGGGTGGTTGCTAGGCGTTTGCTAGGGTATTTTGGGTGGTTGCAAGGGTGTTCTGGGTGGTTGCTATGCAGTTGCTAGGGTATTTTGGGTGGTTGCTAGGGTATTGCTAGATGGTTGTTAGGCTGTTCTGGGCTGTTGCTAAGGTATTTTGGGTGGTTGCTAGGCGGTTGCTAGGGTGTTCTGGGTGGTTGCTATTGTGTTGCTAGGCGGTTGCTAAGGTATTTTGGGGGGTTGCTAGGGTGTTGCTAGGCGGTTGCTAAGGTATTTCGGGTGGTTGCTATGGTATTCTGGGTGGTTTTAAGGCGGTTGCTAGGGTATTTTGGGTGGTTGCTAGGGTCTTTTGGGTGGTTGCTAGGCGGTTGCTAGTGTGTTCTGGGTGGTTTTAAGGCGGTTGCTATGGTGTTGCTAAGCGGTTGCTAAGGTATTTTGGGTGGTTGCTACGGTCTTTTGGGTGGTTGCTATGCGGTTGCTATGGTATTTTAGGTGGTTGCAAGGGTGTTTGGGTGGTTGCTAGGGTGTTTCTAGATGGTTGCTAGGGTATTCTGGGTGGTTGCTACAGACTATTGCAACAAGAATTGCACTTGGGCCAATTAAAAAATTTAGATGTGACCAGTCACTAGAAAATTTTGACCAAGAGAGGTTAGACATATTTATCATCAGATGGAGTCTATAATTTTACATAGTTTAAAAACTTTTGAGGAACCTTTGACCATAAATAATAGAATTATTAAGATAATAATAGCTAGATGCGAAAATTCAACGAGACAAACTTTAAGTTGGCTTGAGAAAGTTTGGACCAGAATGTTTTTTGCTAGGCAGTTGCTAGGATGTTATGGGTGGTCGTTATTGTGTTGCTAGGCGGTTGCTAGGGTATTCTGGGTGGTTGCTATGGTGTTGCTAAGCGGTTGCTAGGGTATTCTGGGTGGTTGCTAGTCAGTTGCCAAGGTATTTTGGGGGGTTGCTAGGGTGTTGCTAGGCGGTTGCTAAGGTATTTCGGGTGGTTGCTATGTTATTCTGGGTGGTTTTAAGGCGGTTGCTAGGGTATTTTGGGTGGTTGCTAGGGTCTTTTGGGTGGTTGCTAGGCGGTTGCTAGTGTGTTCTGGGTGGTTGCTAGGATGTTTTCAGTGGTTGCTATGGTCTTTTGGATGGTTCCTAGGCGGTTGCTAGGGTATTTTGGGTGGTTGCAAGGGTGTTCTGGGTGGTTGCTATGCAGTTGCTAGGGTATTTTGGGTGGTTGCTAGGGTGTTATGGATGGTTACTAGGGTGTTTTTGGTGGTTGCTAGGGTGTTGCTAGATGGTTGCTAGGGTGTTTTGGGTGGTTGCTGGGCGGTTGCTATTGTGTTCTGGGTGGTTGCTAGGCGGTTGCTATGGTGTTGCTAAGCGGTTGCTAAGGTATTTTGGGTGGTTGCTAGGGTGTTTCTAGGCGGTTGCTAGGCTGTTCTGGGTGGTTGTTATTGTGTTGCTAGGCGGTTGCTAAGGTATTCTGGGTGGTTGCTAGGCGGTTGCTATGGTGTTCTGGGTGGTTGCTAGGATATTTTCAGTGGTTGCTATGGTCTTTTGGGTGGTTGCTATGCGGTTGCTAGGGTATTTTAGGTGGTTGCAAGGGTGTTTTGGGTGGTTGCTAGGGTGTTGCTAGGGTGTTCTGTGTGGTTGCTACAGACTATTGCAACAAGAATTGCACTTGGGCCAATTAAAACATTTAGATGTGACCACTCACTAGAAAATTTTGACCAAGAGAGGTTAGACATATTTATCATCAGATGGAGTCTATAATTTTACATAGTTTAAAAACTTTTGAGGAACCTTTGACCAGAAATAATGGTCTTTTGGGTGGTTGCTATGCGGTTGCTAGGGTATTTTAGGTGGTTGCAAGGGTGTTCTGGGTGGTTGCTATGCAGTTGCTAGGGTATTTTGGGTGGTTGCTAGGGTGTTATGGATGGTTACTAGGGTGTTTTGGGTGGTTGCTAGGGTGTTGTTAGATGGTTGCTAGGGTGTTCTGTGTGGTTTCTATGGTGTTGCTAGGCGGTTGCTAGGGTGTTCTGGGTGGTTGCTATGGTATTGCTAGGTGGTTGCTAAGGTATTTTGGGTGGTTGCTAGGCGGTTGCTAGGGTGTTCTGGGTGGTTGCTATTGTGTTGCTAGGCGGTTGCTAAGGTATTCTGGGTGGTTGCAAGGCGGTTGCTGGGGTATTTTGGGTGGTTGCTAGGCGGTTGCTAAGGTATTCAGGGCAGTTGATTTGGTGTTACTAGGTGGTTGGTAGTTGTCACAGATGGTTACTATGGAGTTTTTATAGAGTTCTTAGCATGATTTAACACTTAACTAATCACTATTAGCATGTAGCTATGCACTGCTAGCATGTGTAGACAAACTATGTAGCTATGCATGTAGCTATGCACTGCTAGCATGTGTTGGCTTGAGAAAGTTTGGAGCAGAACGTTTTTTGCTAGGCGGTTGCTAGGATTTTATGGGTGGTTGCTATGGTGTTGCTAGGGTATTTTGGGTGGTTGCTAGGGTGTTCTGGGTGGTTGCTAGGTGGTTGCTAGGGTGTACTGGGTGGTTGCTAGGTGGTTGCTAGGGTATTTTAGGTGGTTGTTAGGGTGTTCTGGGTGGTTGCTATGGAGATTTTAGGCCATTACTTATTGGCTGCTCGATAATATAAATCCTCTGAGGGAGAGAGAGAGGGAGAGACGCAGGGGTGTCAGGCCCTTTGTGTCTGTGTGTGTGAAAACGTCGGTTTGGATTAGAATTTTTTTAGAATGCCCAATGTTAAGTCAATGGGACTTTTTCCGAGTTTTGATCGTCAATTCTAGGAAAACCACCGTAAGTCCGATCAGTTAGAAAAGATATAGCATATCGAGTCAGAATAGTCTGAAGGTCTGAGCCGAGTTTGGAGTATGTAGAGTTAAAGCTCTAGGCTGCATTAAATTTATAAATTTTTGTCTCAGAAGAAGAAGCATAACTAGAATGTACATTTCCTGAAGAAAATGTGAAGTGGTGCTTGCAGTGGCAAAACTCGCCACTGGGCAGATGCTAACACAATTAACATGTTGTGATACCATGATATACACCGTTGTAGCATCATTTTCCACGATTTACCATGTTTCTAATCTAATCTAATCGTACAATTACTACGATTTACCACATTCCAGCATGATTTACTATGATTAACATGTTGTTAAAATAATGCTAGCATGATTAGCATGTTGTTAACATGATTAGCATGTTGGTAGCATGATGCTAGCATGATTAGCATTTTGCTAGCATGCTTTAACAAGATGTTAGCATGATTAGCATTTTGCTAGCATGTTTTTAGCTAGATGCTAACATGATTAGCATGTTGCTAGCATTATGCTAGCTTGATTAACATGTTGTTAACATGATGCTAGCTTGATTAGCATGTCGGTAGCTTGATGCTAGCATGATTAGCATGTTGCTAGCATGTTTTTAGCTAGATGCTAACATGATTAGCATGTTGCTAGCTTGATTAGCATGTTGGTAGCATAATGCTATCATTATTAGCATGTTGCTAGCTTGATTAGCATGATGCTAGCATGATGCTAGCTTGATTAGCATGTTGCTAGCATGATGCTAGCATGATTAGTATGTTGCTAGCATGTTTTAAGCAAAGATGCTGTTGCCAGGTGGTTGCTAGGGTGTTCTGGGTGGTTGCTATGGGTTCCTGGGTGGTTGCTAGGTGGTTGCAAAGGTATTTTGGGTGGTTGCTAGGGTGTTCTTGGTGGTTGCTAGGCAGTTGCTAGGGTATTCTTGGTGGTTGCTAGGGCGTGGCTAGGTGGTTGCTAGGGTGTTCTGGGTGGTTGCTATGATATTCTGGGTGGATGCTAGGGCGCTGCTAGGGTGTTCTGGGTGGTTGCTAGGCGTTCTGGGTGGTTATTAGGTAGTTGCTAGGTGTTCTGGGTGGTTGCTAGGCAGTTGCTAGGGTGTTCTGGGTGGTTGCTAGAGTTTTTTGGTGGTTACTGGAGCATTTCTAGACGTTGCTAGGGTGTTCAAGGTGGTTGCTAAGGTATTTTTGGTAGTTTTTATGGTACTACTAGGTGGTTGGTAGTTGTCAAATATGGTTACTATGGAGTTTTTATAGAGTTCTTAAAATCTTTAATAACGAGTGCTTCAGTACGGCACTCGGCCTGCGGCCTTGTGCCTATGGCCGAATAGGCACAAGCATGGAGCAATATCGCAAGGCGAAGTGTGATATTGCTTTAAAAAAAGTAAAAAAAAAAAGGTTTTATATTATTTATTGGTTTAGGGTGGTTGCTAGGGAGCTCAGAGTGGTTGCTAGGGTGTGGCTATCAAGATTTTAGGCCATTACTTATTGGCTAGGATGCTAGGATGTTATGGGTGGTTGCTATGTTGTTGCTAGGCGGTTGCTAAGGTATTCTGGATGGTTGCTAGGCGGTTGCTAAGGTGTTCTGGGTGGTTGCTAGGCGGTTGCTAGGGTCTTTTGGGTGGTTGCTAGGGTGTTCTGGGTGTTAGCTAGGGTCTGTTGGGTGGTTGCTAGGGTATTTTGGGTGGTTGCTAGGGTGTTCTGGGTGGTTGCTAGGCGGTTGCTAGGATATTTTGGGTGGTTGCTAGGGTCTTTTGGGTGGTTGCTAGGCGGTTGCTAGGGTGTTTTGGGTGGTTGCTAGGATATTTTGCGTGGTTGCTAGGGTCTTTTGGGTGGTTGCTAGGCGGTTGCTAGGGTGTTTTGGGTGGTTGCTAGGATATTTTGCGTGGTTGCTAGGGTCTTTTGGGTGGTTGCTAGGCGGTTGTATTTTGGGTGGTTGCTAGGGTGTTCTGGATGGTTACTAGGGTGTTTTGGGTGGTTGCTATGGTATTCAGGGCGGTTGATATGGTGTTACTAGGTGGTTGGTAGTTGTCACAGATGGTTACTATGGAGTTTTTATAGAGTTCTTAGCATGATCTTGGCATGATTTAACACTTAACTAATTGCTATTAGCATGTAGCTATTCACTGCTAGCATGTGTAGCATGATATAGGTCTTGCAAAACGGTTGCTCATGAGCATGTATAGAAAGTTCAAGTACATAGTTGGCCAGAACATTTTTTTTTTTCATTATGGACAGTTGACTGGCCGATGTACTATCTGAAGGAGTCTATAAGTATGAATAGAAAGTTCAAGATAAAGGACTCTTCAGTCAGAAATATGTTCTACTTGTCAAATC